>NC_088653.1:17855388-18012888 GCF_964019385.1 Sycon ciliatum
GTCGATGAGATCGTGATAGCAAACAAATTACAGTGAAATATTGGTAATTCCAACTTTGATTCTCCTGTAAATAACTTCCAATCATCATACTCACGTGACTAGAGCCCTATCTGAAATAGTGACCCAATCTCTGAGAGCCACTGAAAAAGTAAAGCCCCTTCTTCATTACAGTCCATTTCAAAACTATAGACGGGTACCTAGGCAAAAACCGTTATGCCAGCATCTATACCACATAAAATCTGTGATCACTCTGTGCATAAATATTTCCAAATTGGGCGTCTGGTATCCAATTGTTTAGAAACTATAATGAGAGTAATCGTGGAGCGATCCTGAGCAATATTCCGAAAACTATTCTCAAAATGCTCCAGCCAAATTTTAAATATTTCAAAAACCCTACGCGTCTATAGTTTTGACATGGACTGTAGTGCTGTTGTAGTACGTTATTTTGTGCACGTCGTGTGAACGTGGTGTTGATGCATGCGCGCGTTGCTGCGATGTGAAAAGCAGTCATCGTCTTGAGCTCGGCACGTCCAGTTGTGTTTCCGTAGTTATCTTGTAATGAACAGTGTTTCCAATGTAGTTATCGTTGTCCCATTGCATAAGTGTGGAGATGACACAGGGCTGGGAGAAAAGTCCAGTTACAACAGACAGTGGTGCACCGCCCAACACACCACCCAACTTGGATGGGTCAGCAATATCAGAGATTAAGAAGGGAGGAAGCTTTGAGAAAACGAATCGTACAAAAATCACGCCAATATCTAACGGCACTCCTCATGCGTGACAGAATTGTGGACGAGTTGACTATGATAACAAGTAGCTTCGCATGACGTACGTTTCGCCGTATTGTTCCTGACTGCTCATCAGGTCCACAATACTGTCATACATGAGGAGTACCGTTAGATATTGGCGTGATGTTTTGTACAATTCGTTTTCGCAAACCTTGAGGCATAAAATAAAATAAAAGTAAATTATCTTGCCCGTTCCCGAAGGGAACTCACAACGCCCGCTAACACCGGTAAACCCTTGAGGCATGGCCCTCACATAACGTAAAAAAAAAGTAAATTATCGTGTCCGTTCCCGAAGGGAACTCACGACGGCCGCTAACCCCCGGTAAATCCTAGCGGCAGATGCAGCGCCTAACGGTGGGGGTGAGTGGATAAGTCTCACAACCACTGGCACAAGTGCCGAGAACGACCCCATTAGCTGCATCCATGTACCCCTTGTGCCTGGCCACAAGTTCCCAGTTGACTGTGGGTAGCAGCACGGCTGGAAAAACCGCTCCCAGGCACATAACGTTAATAAAAACAATTCAGGGTTCATTTGAGACTCGGCTAGAGGCTAAGTTTTCCGCATCCATAGGAACGCCACCACGCTTCAAGGGTCAAGGCGCAGATGCAGCTCCTAAAGCGGTGGGAGGTGAGTAGATCAGCTCTTTTTCTGTCGAAAGTTGACGAAAGTGATGTTCAAGTTTCGCTATGCCAGCCCGTTACGGCCAAATCTAATAAATCTTCTTTGCAAAGCAACCTCGCGAGTAATTCACTTGGCTAATGCTGGCTTGCAACTATGGCCATGTCACGGACTAAATCCACATTAATCCCCAAAATTTATGACTTGACCTGACGTATATGGGCTGCCTGTCACATTATACTAGGCCTTGACGGATTATGCTAATATTTTCGTGAAATTATGCTTTTCGCATTGCTGAAAAATGGCAGAATTATGCTATTTTTGTGGTAAAAGTTATCATATTATGCCGCATCATGCTCACATATGCTGCTAATGTATATGATGGTTCTGTGCAAAATAACAGGAGAATTATTTGTAGAGGGCGTTGTACTGTAGTAGCAAAAGTTCAACGGGGTCAACGCACCGTCCGACCTAGTTACGACCGTCACTGATTGTAGTGGATGGGACATGTTATCAAGGGAGTCGTAAACCTACGACTTCCTGGTGCATCTACTTGTACTTGTACTTGTAGAACATGTACAACTGTATGGAATTTGATGCGAACAGTCGGATTATTCCAATTTATGCGATCCGTATGCAATTTGCCTCGAATTATGCAATTATTCGATTCTGGTAGGAATCATGGAAAAAATTATGCTAGCATAATCCGTCAAGGCCTAGGCTGTACTGCTGAGGCCTAGATGGCCGAAACAGCTAACCGTCTACAGAATTGGGTAGAGACAGGTTAGATTGAATACATGGCTTGCATCCATCTCACTCCACACCCAAAGTTGCTGCCCCCCCCCCCCTCGCAAACACACACACACACACGCACACACACACACACACACACACACACACGCACACACACACACACACACACACACACACACACACACACACACACACATACACACGTGACACACACGCACACACACACACACGCACGTGCACACACATATACACACACGCACACACACCTACACACACACACACGCACACACACACACACACACACACACACACACACACACACACACACACCATGTACACACACAATTTTGTTCAATACGGCTGTAACTATTAGTCGCATTGCAATTAAGAGAGGTTTGGATAACTAGACCAGATTTTGAACAGTCAGACGTGCACAATCTAGCACAAAACTGACAAGGAGTACTGACACATTCCATGGCATGAAAGTCAGCTTGAGCACTGCTCCATAGGTTCACGGATATCATAACTGTAGGCCTTCACCGTTTTTTGTGTGTGTAGACATGGCATTTTACAGTTCACGCGCTAGATCCAACGGTACTCGTACCCCAAACCCAAAATACCGTCGGTTTGGTACCGTTTCGACGATAGAAAGCTCTTTTTAGCGGGAGAATGAAACGGTAAAATTCCAACTAGGGTTACCTCACACGTCTATCGTTGCGTCAGGAGTCAGGACTCAGAAGCCGATCTGCTAACCGTGTCTTGAAAACACATCAAAAACAGTAGACTCGCCCTCTACACGCCGACCGTCGAAAATAGCGTGAACGGTAAAATGCTTACCATGTCTATTGTGAATGTCCTTCACGGTTTATCGCCATTCACGGTTTGACGGGATTCACGGCAGTCTGAACCAGTGTTTGCTCCAGCGCTGGGTGAGCCGGGTAATCCACCCGGTTGGGCGGCGCTTGGACCCGGTTGAAAATATAGTACCGGGTCGCCTGTGGCCCGGTTGGTACTGTTGAACTTTGAAAGGACTGACTACATGGCTTGTATGTGTCAGATACTTCTTCTTCTTTCGTAATTTTCTAATTCCTGTCCTCTCTTTCCTAAATGTGGCTTATCCATTCGCCTTTATATCATTGGGCCTAGTTCCCGTTTATTGTCCGAATTAAAATAAATCAACCAACCAGTTAAAACATTGCCTCCCCCCCCCCCCCCTCCCCCCACTGAAAGCAACGCTGCTGTTGGTCCATTGCTATAGTTTCCTGAACTAGTCTGGCACTCACTCACTCACCCCCCCCCCCTCTCTTCCTCTCTCTCTCTCTCTCTCTCTCTCTCTCTCTCTCTCTCTCTCTCTCTCTCTCTCTCTCTTTCTCTCTTTCTCTCTCTCCCTCTCTCTCTCCATCATTGTCTGGCTCTCAGGTTCTCACTCTTCACACACAGTCTTTCTTCCCTCCCTTTCCCCCATGGAGCGTAATGCGCGCCTTGATCCCAAGACCATTGGTCAGGGGAGCGCACTTCACCTCACCGGCACAGCTCAATAGCACCTACACGCCATTTGTAGAACCCTATGTCTTGATGTTGTTGTTGTAGTTCTCTTCCATCCTATGTAGGCATGTGCACATTCATAAAAACAAAACAAAAAATAAAACCTGTGACTCGGCTGGTGAGACAGCGCCGGCCAGGTACATGTGTACCCGGCTCCAACCCGGTTGAAATGCGCCAGGTACACGTGTACCCGGCTGTCCTACAATCCAAGAACAGACACTGTGCACGCGCCCTTAGTCTTTGTATTTGTTTGTTTGTTTAGCTTTATTTTACTTCACCAGAAGCACAGGCAAAATCTGCCTTCTCACTGGGCGTATTGCCACAGTTCTCGCAAAATGATGAAGGTGGTGATATAAGAAAAAGAGGAAGAGGAAAATACAATCTTGAACAAGGCACAAAGAGAAGACGGAAACAAATCAATGAGGGGGTACTACAAGTAACGAATTGGAATTTGATGATATTTGAGGCCCAGGGGGGCACGCACACGCAGGCATGCGGCACAAACCATATTCCTGGAAACTTACTGTAAGCAGTGCACTCTGCCAGCGACACGCACAACACGGCCACGACCAGGGCACGTAACAGCATTCTACCGCCGGTACCATCCATATGTCCTGTCTGGCCTGACAGCAGGGAAGGGGAGGGGGAGCCGCGTGCTGCACCGCCTTACCAGACAACGGGCAAATCTTTCGGACTGCCTTGTCCAACTAGCTACAGGACGGGTGTACTTTCACTACCAACATCAGCACTAAATGAGGCTATTTCTCTCCAGCACTGTTCTCAATTCTGATCTATGACCAACACGACAACGTAAACGAGAGAGGGATGGGAGGAAATGTTCAGTCTACTGAACATTTCCTCCACTCCCTCTCTCGATCAAGCAGCCGCGCGAGACGCTTCCCCTTGAAAAACCGAAGCCCTTTTGGAGCCTCCGCGATCCGACGGCTCGTAGAGCGGCGCATGTGGCATCGTTTTGGGTGCCGATACCAGCCACCGTAGCGTTTCTTCCCAGGAGTTGTATCGTTGAAGAGCTCAAAGAGAGTCCTTGGCATATATACCGTACGTACCGCGACGTGTGTACGTGTGGGATACAGCATGCAAGGCATCTGGCCGCTCCACGCATCGGTACTACAGTCCATACCGTAGCGTTTCTTCCCAGGAGTTGTATCGTTGAAGAGCTCAAAGAGAGTCCTTGGCGTAGATACCGTGACCTGTGGGATCAAGAGTACATATGTTGCAAAAGAAGGATCCACGAGCGGGATTCGAACCCAGCACCCCTGTCTTTCCGGGACAGTGCCCTACCGATTAGGCTACCGGGGATCACGCACACTCATGGGTCATTCTTGCTACAGGCTGTGTCCTCACGCCGCACCTACTCGCGCGCGATCGCGGGGGGTACGATGGGTCGTGGGTTCGAGCCATTGCCAGGCGCCAATCATTGCAAAAGAAGGATCGACGAGCGGGATTCGAACCCAGCACCCCTGTCTTTCCGGGACAGTGCCCTACCGATTAGGCTACCGGGGATCATACACACTAGGGACCTTTCGCACCACGCGTACGGATACGAAACGAATGCTACATATAATAATCTTTATTAAAGGATCTCCCAGAGGCGATGGCCTGTCGAGGGGATCTCCTGATGCAAATCATGCAATAGAAATAAACAGTGAGGAAAACTACACGTGTTACAGTATATGCTACATAAATTAGCAATAAACACAGGGCTGGGTTGTTCAAAATAAAACAATTAATTTAAACGTCCAGGGATATACCACTACAGTCAAATTTAAAACTTTTCACGTGCAAGCGATATTGCTGCTGAAATTTAGAAAGTGAATCTTGGGATGTCAGCCTTGGTGGAAGGCAGTTCCACAGCTTTCCGATCTTATGCAGAAAGAGAGAGGAAGAGATGCGGCCATGAGAATTGAAAATCAGTTTGTTTGGTCGGCGTGCGCTAGAAGAGATATTGATGTCAAAGCGGGATAGATAATCTGGGTGCCAATGGATATACTTGAACAAAACGGTGATGGAAATGTAAGTGCGTCGGAAGTGAAGGGATTCCAAATTACACAGCCTATTTAAATTATTCTTCGATTCATAGCGATCAAAATCAATCTTCGCAGACCGCAGCAGGCATCTGCAGATCTTTGCTTGTAAAATGTCAAGCGATTCTAGCTGGCTAGCAGTAAGTCTGAAGCACCAGACAGGGATAGCGTACTCTACTGTGGGTCGTACATATGACTTGTAGAGTAGGGCAATATGTGCATGCGATAGATGACGGCCCATAAAGCATAACAAATTTACACGTTGGCGAAACCTTTTGAACACAGTAGTGAAATGGTCTTGGAATTTAAGATTAGTGCTGATCTCAACGCCTAGATGGATTACGGTACTTTTAACATTGAGTGGTACGTTGTCCATTTGGACAGACGAAGAGGGTGGAGGAGCATAGTTGGAGAACATGGTGGTCTTGGCCGCAGAAAACTCCCCGTGAATGCCTCTAGCCCAGCGCTGGCAGCTTGTTAAATCCAACTGGAAATTGGCCAGATTCTCACCAACAGGTAAACCGATGTTATGAGTGTTGAGCAGTGTAACATCATCAGCAAATAGATAAGGGGCGCTGTGGGTCAATGTGTCGGGAAGGGTATTGATGTAGGTTAAAAACAGCAGGGGTGCAAGATGTGAGCCTTGAGGGACACCACAATTCAAAAGATATTGGGGAGAGATCGTCTCCTTAATCTTGACAGCTATCGTTCTCAGGTAAAATAAGGACACTTTTCTTGTGCCGCTGTACTTCAAGATCAGCGCTGCAACTCGCCATGGTGATAATGTGGCTGACGTCATGTTACCAAGGAAAACATGGCGTTTGGCCGTGTTCGCCGCACTCGAGCGCTCAGCTTTTTTTCACAATCTTGTTTTGAAAAATACTTCAAGTCTTTTGCAGCACTTTTGGAGGCCAGTCACATCGCGATCTGTACGAGTATCTTTATCATGGCCATTGTCTTGTGTCGTTTTGAGCTCGAATAGCTTTCTCTGATGAAGGATTCAAATATCATGACGTTCTCTATTTTATCGTGGGCATGAAGCTCCCCACTCGCAGCGGAGATGACATCGGACGGAATAAATGTGTCGAGTCCCGAGCAGGAGTTCTGCTGACAAAAAGTGATTAGCTCCTCGCGACCTGGGGCATGTGAGGACTACAGTTCTAGTTGGGCAATACCCCACGGACACATCTAGCTGGAAGCGCAGAGTCGATTGAGAAAATTGTAATGACGTTCTCTTTTATCGTGGGCATGAAGCTCCCCACTCGCAGCGGGGATGACATCGGACGGAATAAATGTGTCGAGTCCCGAGCAGGAGTTCTGCTGACAAAAGTGATTAGCTCCTCGCGACCTGGGGCATGTGAGGACTACAGTTCTAGTTGGGCAATACCCCACGGACACATCTAGCTGGAAGCGCAGAGTCGATTGAGAAAAATGACCAAGATCATAAAGAAGGCTTGTTTGCTTCCACAAAATGTTTTAGTAGCCGAGTCCACGCACTGAAAACTGCACTTGCATTGTTCCTGTCCAGTCAACTAGTCATACAGTACATCAGTGCAGTACAGAGTGCACTTGCAAGTGACAACGACACGAGCACAGTCGCGTGTACAGTACAGACTCAGTTCACAGTTGTGACCAGCGATCGCGCGTGGGAGTCAAGTACCCTACTCAAGTGCGCATGCTCGGCTCGCTGCATGCACTGTCTGTAGATCTACAGCAGATTGCTGGTGTGATGCACTACATGTACAGCGCAGTCATTTATGTGTAAGAGACAATGTCGGCTATTTTGAAACGGCAATGACAGCTTCATCCATAAACGCGGAGCGTGGGGAATGTCTTTGGCGAATGAGAGCTGTTGCATTGGCTAGCTGTACATCCCAGCAAGCGGGAATGTGCTGGATATCGATACTAAACACCCGTTCATCGCGGTGGTGAGTCTGAACAGACCCCGAGGTACGACAGCTTCGTATACTAAATGTGTACAGTGCGTATGGTGAAACAAGTCGATACTGGTTTCCAGCGAAATGTTGTTATCTATGTACAATATCCACCAATATCCTTTATCTAGGGCCCAAAGGCTATCCAGTTCACCAGGATTTGTGGCCTTACTATTTTTCGTTTTCTCCGCGTTTTGGGTTGAAATCTGAACATAAAAAGTAGCACTGATGACGTCATTCAGCTCATAATTTAAATTTGATATTGGAAATCGATGACAACTAACCCAATGTATCACCAGAGAAAATTTGGTTGAAAAATATTAATGTATGCCAACGTTATTACCAATACAAGTTTTGTACACACATGATCACCTTATTATACCTGAGTTCTCTGATTGAGATAGCATTCAAACCATTTCACTGAGTTTCGAGTCATAAAAGTACTCAGCCTCTCAATCAGGGTTGGATGATGAACCTTATCGAAGGCTTTCCTGAAGTCAAGAAATGCACAATCATATCTGTTGTGTTTGTCCGAGACACGAGCCATCTGGTGAGTAAGCAGGATAAGTTGGTCCGTTGCTGATCGCTGTGGAACATATGCAAATTGGGACGGTGATATTAATTTGTTGCGATGCAGGAAGCTGCTGAGACTCAGTGCTATCCGGTATTCGAAAAGGCGACTGACGGGATGCAGCAGTGAAATAGGACGATAATTTGTTGGTGAAGAGGCACTTCCTTTGCCTTTATATAATGGGGTAACAGAGGCCGATTTCCAGGAATTGGGGAAGCACGAAGTAGATAAGCTTAAGTTAAACAGGAATGAGAGGGATTCACACAGTAAATCTGCCATTGAGCGTAGTATCGGTATCATGTGATTTGCTGAGGTGGATTTTCGGGGGGATAGGTGTGTTAGGTCGTAATGGACTTGACCAGGACTAAATTTAGAAATGCTGTACAAAGTGGTGCAAGCACTTAATGATGGCGCTTGAGAGGGTTGTCCATTCACTGCCGGTGGCACTGAACACTGGGCTGCAAAATGTTGAGCAAGAAGATCGCATTTTTCATGCTCCGTGGTGGCGCTGGCGTCACCATCTGTAAGATCAGGGACTGACGACTTGCTGCCAGCAATGTTACAAAATTCGTCACCTGGGTTCGAGGATTCGTCAGAGTAGCTGCGGAGAGCTCGTTTTCACGAATGGAAGCCTCTTCATTCGTGGCGCGATCCGAATCCGTCAGGTACGTACGCATGTATTTGGCCAGCTACTCGGCCCAGACAGATTCTGCTCCGCTTGCCTCGATATTTTGCCGCAAAATGTTGCTGCGAAATCTTCGATATTTTGCCGAGCCTGTTGTTGTTGTTGTTGTTGTTGTTGTTGTTGTTGTTGTTGTTGTTGTTGTTGTTGTTGTTGTTGTTGTTGTTGTTGTTGATTTTTATTTTACTTCGCAAGGCCAAACGGGCAATGGTGCCCAATTCTATGGAAGCGAATTTCAAAAGGGAGAGAGCTACGGGGAGAGAGAGAGAGAGAGAGAGAGAGAGAGAGAGAGAGAGAGAGAGAGAGAGAGAGAGAGAGAGAGAGAGGGGGGGGGAGGGAGGGAGGGAGATGATAAGAAATTTTGCAGCGTCAACAGAGCGATTTTGCAGTGTCAATAGAGCGATTTTGAAGCGTCAACAGAGGGAACACAAAGAGTTCATAAGCGCACAAGCACGCAGAGAAGAGTAAATGACGTGGTGTGTGGACGGGAAAAGTCAGACAGAGCATTCATTGCAAGGTGTAGGGGATGGAGGCAAGCTTAAATTGCTGAACCTGGCACAAGAAACTCGATATTTTGCTCCATTTTGCTCCTAAAAAACATGTTTTTTATCCACTTCCCCCGCACAATCCCGTACAAAGTCTCATCAAAATCGCAGGGTCGGTTTCTCAGCACGGGTTTCCACGCACTTGACCCTGAGTTCTTCCAAATTCACGTCGATCCACAGTGAATCTAGGCCTCGGCGGGTAATGCTAGCATTGTAACTGGCATTCCGAGCATCGTTTTGAGAACTACCAATGCTCCAGCATTGTACCCGGATTTGGAGCCAAAACAAGCATTAGCGCCCGAAAATGTCATTTTCTCACTTCATGAATCATGAGTGTGCATTACTGAATAAAACAGGAGCTCTATAATGTAACGTACACACTGTACTGGATTGGATTGGATTGGATTTCTATTTATAGTGGTGCCTATAACAGACAATTGCCTAATAACAATAGACCCACTCGAGGGAAAGATGCAAAAAAATATGAATAATTAATATAATAGACTACCGGTATTGGATAGGTGATCATGTTCGCATTTTGCATAGCTGAAAGTCATAAGTACTAGCGTGAAAAAGCAAGGCATTGGGGTAACAGTTTCTTAAAACGGGCGGGGTTATCCACACAGCGAGCTAGAGGGTGCAAATCATTCCACAGCTTAGCACATTGGAAGGAAGCGCCATGACGGGCAAAGGCAGTTCTGAGCATGGGTACTTTATATACAGAAGCCTTGCTTGGTAGTTTAACATGTTTTTCGATTTTGACAGCATGTTACAAGGTGAGGACGCGTAGTGCTCTCTGCCAACCGGGTTATGGTTGTAGTCAGGAGCACTACGCGTCCTCGCCTTGTAACATGCTGTCAAAATCGAAAAACACTGTACTTTGTACCAGCGGCTCTTGTTGCGAATCGTGACAGCTGCTAAGTATAGACGTACCACGTTGATGCCATCATGGGAAACGGAAAGAAACGTTTTCTTTCCTATTCACAGAGTCATGCAGTGCTGGCTTGCTTGCACCATGAGTACATAAAATGGAAATGTGTTGGAAGTCCCTGATTCTTCGGAGGAAGAGAGTGAGGAAGATGTGTACGAGACAGAGGAGGATAATAAGGAAGACGAGAACGAGGCAGAGGTGGAGGATGAGCCCGGTGAGCCATGCGCACGACCGCCCAAAGCCAAAGGAGCAAGCATATCAAGGGTTAGATCCTTTACTCGCTCAGGTCAACCATTGGGTAAAAGAACGAGAATTCGACAAGGAAAATCAACCCAGGCACCTCGAGTTCACCCTAATAAACGAATCCAAGAATTTCCGAATGAGTATCTGTGTATCTCTGCTGGAAAACTCTTCTGCGAAGTTTGTCACGCTATCGTCCAACCGAAAAAGAGCGTAGTTAAAACCCACATCCTGTCCATGAACCATCGGCTGTCAAAGGAACGGAGGGCTGAAGCGAAAGCACACCAAGCAACACTCACAAAATCCTGGAGAGTGTACGAGGAGAAGAATGCACAGCAGCTCGTGGGTACCGGTCTGACGAAGGCAGTGGGCGACAACGCAATAATCAGGCGAGCTAATGCCGTGGAATCATTCCTTAAAGCTGGCATTCCCTTGATGAAGATTGATTACATCCGGCCAGTGCTGGAGCACAACAACGCCAAGCTGACGTACAGCTCGCACATGGCACAGCTCATCCCATTTCTGACTGATGTGGAGCTGGATAGACTGAAGGAGGAAATCAAGCGTGCAGAACACATTGCTGTGATATTTGATGGAAAAACCCACCTTGGAGAGGCACTTGCTATCATCATCCGGTTCCTGGACAGTTCATGGTCCATCCAGCAAGCTGAAGGCTTGGTACAGCTGCACGTCCTTGCTAAGAGCCTGAAGGGAACAGAGTTGGCAAGAGAGCTCATAACCTGCCTCAGCACCTTCTTCCAAGTTCCACACGACAAGCCAGTTGCCTTTGTACGTGATGGCGCAGCCGTGAACACCGTTGCGGTGCGGCAGGTGAGGGATCTTGTATACTGTTATTTACTGCTAGTTAATGATAGCAACTTCAGTTTCAAATCATTTTGAAATAGCATCACCATATAATCTTCTTTCAAAGTACTAGGTACTTCCAATAGCAGCATTCCGTGCAGTGAGACTTACATTATGACACAATGCCATATGAGTGATTCACATTGCCTTTTCAACTAGCATTACAAGTCCAAATTAGCATTCTATCGAGCATTATATGACCGAATAACTAGCAATGCTAAAAGTATTTTGAGCTGAAAAAACTAGCATTACCCGCCGAGGCCTAAGTGAATCCCAGTGATATTTCGGAGACATTATCTCGTCCTGGACAGTGTATCCTGCTGAACAGGTAAGAAACAAGGACATTCAAGTATCAGGCAACGATTTTACCCAACATCTCGATATTTTGCTCCAATTTTGCCGGCAATTTCCGCTCTTTCAATTCTTCTATATTTTGCCGAACGAATTGCCGGCAGGATCTGTCTGGGCCTACCAGCTACACATGTTTTGCCAGGTACTCATTTTTTTCCTTGATTCCATGATCCATGCACGTGTGCGTGTAAACACTCGTACGCCAAGCTACTGGCCGTATTCGTAGTTGCCATGCACATTTTCATGACGACTTGCGGAAACTGAAGTCTGTTTTCAACGAAATGATTTTGTTGTTGTTGTGTTTATTTTAATTCGCAAACCAAACGGGCAGATCTGCCCAATGAAAAGGTGGCGAATGCAGATAGAAAGCAGTAATAAATGAAATTGGGGAGGGATGTAATAAGGATAGAGGTGGAGAAAAACTAAGCCAGCTGATCATCAAACAGGACGTTTGGTACTCTAGGTACTAAGGGTGTGCGGGATCATGCTGGCGCGGAACTGGCGGAGCGTGGAGATAGCACGTATATCGCTGGGTAAGGTGTTCCACAGCTGGGCGCCCCGGAACGCGAGGCAACCCTTGCTGAACCTGGTGCAAACTGGCGGTTAGCGCAGACCCATGGTGGATTGCATATTAGTTGGGCCAGCTGACAAAGGAGCTAGGAGGGCTTGCAGGTCAGAACTTGCGTGCACATTCCGAGACCTCCAGACAAGAACGAAGAACTTATGCCTGAATATCTCGGATACTCTGTAGGTGTCCAATTTCAGCAGGAGGGTACGCGTGGAGGTGTGATGGGAGAGTCCGAAAACCGCCCTTGCCGCCCGATTCTGCATGAATTATTATAAGTTATAGCCCTATCAAAAATTTGATAATAATAATAATAAATAATAATAGCCGATCCAATTGGTTGGCAGCAAGAAGTGGGGAAAACGCATTGAATTCATACATCAGGTCAGACATTATGATCGCTTTAAAGTAGAGAACTTGGCTCTGATGAGTCAAGCAGCGACGCAACCTCCATAGTGCTCCGATCCTCTGGGCCAGTCGAGCGGTGCAGCGATCAACATGGGGCGTCCTTGACAGATCCGAGTCGAGGAGCACTCCAAGATACCTGGCCGCAGTAACGACAGGAATCGGCATTTCATGACAGTTTACATTGATCGTGTGCTGGGGCTGCTGAGGCTGCCTGCTGGGGTGTACAGGGATCACCTGGCTCTTGGCTGCATTCAAAATGAGACCACGGGTCTGCAACCAGTCAGCAAGTGCAGAAACCAAGGCGGATAGCGTAGCAGATACCGTGTCAAGGGATGTGCTGCTGCTGATCAGCGCGATGTCATCGGCAAATTGAACTGATGAAGACTGGTTAGCTATGGTTGGAACCTCGCGGGTGTAGATACTGAAAAGGATCGGTCCTGGAACAGAACCTTGTGGCACGCCACAGGATGGTGCAGAAATGGCACTCTGATCCCATCCAATACAGATACGCTGAGTACGGCCCGACAGATAGGCGGAAAACAACTTTAGGGCTGTCCCTGCTATGCCGATATCGAAACGAACCTTGTCGAATGCCTTTGACATATCTAGAAGGCATATGCCAGTACACAAACGCTTGTCCCGTGCAATAAGAATACGATTTAGCTTAAGTACCAGGGCATCCTCCGTTGAGTGGCCTGCGCGGAATGCAAACTGAGTCGTGGGGAGGGTACCAGATATGTCCAGAAACTGGGCTAGCTTCTTTTGTACGACTTTTTCTAAGAGTTTTGACACTATGGGAAGTAGGGACACTGGACGGAAGTTAGTGGGAATAGACGGGTCCCCAGCTTTGAACAGCAGGATAACATGTGCGAGTTTGAAGGCTGTGGGGACAGTGCCATTGACAAGTGAGGCATTATACAACGTGGCCACGGACGCAGCTAGGATAGCGGTACGGCACTTCAGAAGGTGACCAGGTATCCCTTCGCTTCCTGTTGCTTTGGCAGGATTGATTTGCAGGAGAAGCCGTTCTACTTCGCCAAAAGACACTTGCGGCAATTCTGACATTGCAGTCTGAGGCTGTGGACCTTGCGGTAGCGTGATTTTGTGAGGACAGGCATTGTTTGTTATTACTGCCTGGAAGACTGACGAAACTTCTTCAATGGGGTAGGTGGGCAGCTGCATAATTTACTTCGCATCCCATTCCTACCCAATCCTGCTGGGAGATGTTCTATTCAATTTCTGGGCAGCACCACATGGAACTCTCTACCCGATGCTACCCGCTCTCTAACAAACCTTGTCCATTTCAAAAAATCTCTTTCAGATCTTGATCTCACTTCACTCCATTAGCTATTGACACACGAGTACGTTCTGTCCCCTGTCCATCATCAATATTATCTACATGTACAACCACAACACACATAAATGCACTGCTGCACGGTATTTCTATAATTGTCCTGCTGACAGTCATGACACCTTATCATATTAATCTATCATACTATTATATTTTTCATCATAGCCTAGGAGCTGTGGCATCATTAATGACCCACAGCAAGAAGGCAGCAATGCCTGTACCTATGGTGAAGTAAAAATTAATAAAGGTAACATAACATAACATACAAGTGGGCTGCAGTGTCTGCTCTAGGATTGTAGGACAGCCGGGTACACGTGTACCTGGCGCAACCATTTCAACCGGGTCGGAGCCGGGTACACAATGTACCTGGCGCTGTCTCACCAGCCGAGTCACAAGCTTTAACTGGTTGGTTGGTTTATTTTAATTCGGACAATAAACGGGAACTAGGCCCAATGATGGAAAGGCGAATGGATAAGCCGCATTTAGAAAAGAGAGGACAGGAATTAGAAAACTACGAAAGAAGAAGAAGTATCTGGCACATACAAGCCATGGACATGTAGTCAGTCCTTTCAAAGTTCGAAAGTGTAAAGTACCAACCGGGTCACAGGTGACCCGGTACTATATTTTCAACCGGGTCCAAGCGCCGCCCAACCGGGTGGATTACCCGGCTCACGCGGCGCTGGAGCAGACCCTGGGCTGCACACGTACTCTCTTTCTGTTCGTAACGGAGTTTATGACGTTCCAGAGCTTACGCGGGCTCTGACTGGACGCGGCACATTGCGCTCGGAAGATATCGTTGCGCTTTCGGCGATAGGCATTTCTGGCGCTTGAGCGCGCTTGCTTGAACTGTACGTGAAGATTCTGGTTTCCCTTATCGCGTAGCCACCGTCGGTGTAGCTGGTTTTTACGTTGGTTGAGCTTGTGGAGCTCTCTGTCGGACCAGGGCGGATGGGATTTGCGATTGGAGGTTACATAGCGGATGGGTGCATGCTTGTCCACGACAGTCAAGAACTTGGTGTGCCACGACGCCCACATGGTGTCCACATCCCGCGTGTTAGTAAAATCATCCAGCCCTGCGGAGCTGACATCCCAACAGAATTCGCAGAGGTTCACCGACCGAGTATTTCTCTGAGCTCGGACCCGCTCTACTGCCTGAGGTGACACGCTGCGAGAAACCTGAAGGTGCAGGTTAGCCTCAATCCCAAAGTGGTCGCTAATGGTCAAATGCAGGACGTGGCACTCACTGATGGCTGGACTAGCTGAAAGAATGAGATCGATAGTTGTACCAGATGGGCACGCCGGTGAGATACGAGTCGGAGCATGAACGTGATTAGTGAGGCTGTAGCAGTTGCAAAGTTCGAGAAATTTCCGGGCGATAGGACCAGGTGGGTAGGGGGTTGAAACATTAACGTTCAAATCGCCAATGACTGTGATGCTTGGGTTGTCCACGAACCGAATCAAACTTTCGTTTCGCATTCGATCCGTAGCAAATGCGAAAGGTCCCTACTCATGGGTCCTTCTTGCTACACATAACCCTCAGACCTTGCGCTCGTGTGGAGTGTACGCATGACATCAGAAGATCCGATTCCGCTCGCCTTGTGACGACGACCACACAACGGTGACTTGCTATGCGCCTTGCCTCCAGGTGGGACAAGTCCTACAGCAACGTCATGTCCTGCATGCGGATCCACCATCAGTTTGCTTTTTTCTGGGCTGTCGACCTCGTCTCCGGGGTTCACGTCGTCGTGGGCTGGCAATTTGGGGTGGTGTCGGTTTTTGTGTTTGCCGCTAACATTCATGACACAACCTGCTGTTGTTGTGTGTGTGTGCGTGTGGGTGTGTGTGTGTGTGTGTGTGTGTGTTTGTTTTCTTTCTTTTTTCAACCTTTTCAGCTGTCATTTGCCCTTATCATGCCTCATGCGTGTTTCACAGCATAGTACGTTTCCGCTCATTTTCTTCTTCAACACACGCTAGCTGTATTACTTTGTTCTTGCCTGTACAAGAAGCTACTGCTTTGTAAAAAAAAGAAGAAAAAAAGACCCTATGCATAGCTGGATCAGGCGTTGCACACTCTGGGGGGTTATGTACTCTTGGTGGGATACAGCATGCAAGGTATCTCCGCTCCACGCATCCGTACTGTACAGTCCATTTCAAACTATAGACGCTGCATATAGGCGCTGCATCTGCCGCTAGGGTTTATCCGGTGTTAGCAGCCGTTGTGAGTTCCCTTAGGGCGCGTTCAGACTACCGATAAAAAGTGACCGATTGGGAAAGTCGGCAAGGTGATTTGATCACGTGACGTTACTGGCACGTTACCGGTGGGAAAGTTTTACTGCCGCGGCTGCTGCGGCAGTAAACTTTTACCGGCAGTAAAAAAGTGCTCACGCTGCATGCGCGCTGGGAAAAAAGGGAAAATCCCTTGTCAGTGCCGCGGTGACAGCTGAAAACTTCGTTAGTTTGTTATCGTTAGTTTGTTATCGGTAGTGTGAATATCCTTCACGGTTTATCGGCATTCACGGTTTGACGGGGTTCACGGTAGTCTGAACGCGCCCTTAGGGAGCGGACACGATAATTTACTCTTTTTTTTACGCGTGAACTCATATGTCTACGAACCGTAGATTTACGTACTGTAGCGCACAACAGCTGTGAGTTTTGTATGAGTGTTTTCTGGTTTACAGATGTGTTTTTCAGGTTTTTCTTCGTCGCCGCGGGAAATACAAAAGATGCAAAACACGCAAAGTCGCAAATGAAAAGGTGTGAAGAAAATCTCAAAAGAAATGAAAAGAATGAATCTTCTTCTTGTTTGCATTTTCGGAGTGCCTGACTGTAATGGCTTCCAAGGCCCGTGAGAATCTCAGTGATGCCGAGAAAGATATGATTTGTCGTGTTCATTGTTTCTTCGAAAAAGAGCTTGATTTTGATCGACGCTCGAGTATCCGAAATCCTCGTCGGCGAACTCATCTTGCAACTGGCGTGAGTTAAACAACTGTCACTCGTCGTGTCAGGCGAAGTTGGGGAGGAGGTGGCTACTATCTTGTTGGTGGTGAAAATCTTATTTATTCTGAAGGCGAAGCTCAAAACGAGTCTCCTACCAAAACAGGCCGGCCAAAGGTGGAAATGGACGACTTCACGAAGTGTTCTGTGATGCAGGTGTTTCACGAGTTTTTTCGTGAGAGACAAATTCCAACGGTGGCAAAGGTGTTCCTTTTCTTTTAAGGTAGCAGCCTGGTCGTAAATTGCATATGGCATTCAATTGACTGTAACTTTGGTGTCTCTCAATGGATTTGAGTGAATTTTTCACGACACAATGCTGGCCCTCTGGACATGATTTCAAAGTTCTTGCGCCTTCTTGCGCTTTTCTGGCCGGTAAAACTCAAAATTCCGGCATAGTGCCACGGTGTGCGACTCACAGTGCGAGCCACCCAGGAGCCAAACAAATGCATTTACAATTTTTTTCACATTTGCTTGCCCATTCTGTCCGTGCGCGGGCTCCAAACCTAAAACAAGTCGAGAAGCAGCCATGGGTGGTGGGATAGGGCCCCTCAACGTGGCCCTGAATCTGTCACAATGGCACGAGTGGGCGTTCTCCCACAGACTCGGGGAACAGATTACCTGGAGACGTCATCTCCAGCACAACGCTGGAGACCTTCAAAGCTGCAGCAGTACCCTACGCAATTGCTCGCTGACTACATGCAACAGTAGCAAATGCCATGTTTGACAATGGAGCCGATTTCCAGCTGACTATCATTTCCAGTGCATACACACTTTTTTCTTTCCTTTTTTTCGCTTTCTCTCTCTCTCTCTCTCTCTCTCTCTTTTCTTCCCTCTTAAGATCTTCGCTACCTTGTCATTGGGAAGAAATTCCCGTTTGGATTTTGCGAAGTAAAACAAAGTTCGAAAAAAAAAGACTCCCACTGACCCAAGTCAATGTTTGAGGTTTAGGGCATGCTACGAGGTCGTACCTTTGATACAACATCCAGTGCTGGGACCTCCAGAGCAAGCCATTTCCACAGCGCTGCAAACCAAATCCAGGATACCTTCAAAATTCGGCAAAGACTACCACTTACGTTCCCCTACTGCCTAGTCCTGAATCCTACCTGACTTCTTGACACGACTCAAACTTGCCAAAGTCACTAAATCAACGTCAAACGAAAAGGAAACGCACTTCAAAATGTTTTGAAACGTTTTCAAAACGTTTTCAAAACGTTTTCTTTCTCGTGTAAACGGTGAAAACAGTGAAAACAGTGAAAACGATTGGAAACGGAGCGCGGTCATGGAAACCATTCCGCGCGGGACTATACTTCGCGGCAAATACCTGAGCTTCGCGATTACCAGCACGTACCAACTCCAACTAACGTGTAACTTCCCGACCTTAGTGTTAATCTCAGAGTAGGGTTCCTCAATGTGTGCCACCTTCTTAATAAAAAGCATGAAATTGAGGATTTCATACGTTCTCAAAACATTGACATCATGATACTGGCGGAAACCTTTCTATCTAGCTCTACCGCAGACAGCTTGCTCAGCATACCTAACCATGCACTTTTCCGGAGGGATCGTCCCAGTCATGGAGGTGGCCTAGCAGCCTATGTCCACAATCGCTTTCAAGCACAAGTGGTGGGAGACCACACCAACATAGAACTTTTGCTACTGGAGATCAGAAGTCATCGAAACCGGATTCTCCTAGGAGGAGTGTATCGACCTCCAGGCGCGCCGGTACAATTTTGGCAGGACTTGTCCAACGCAGTTGACACAGCAGCGGCGTCAATGCCATCGTCCCCGCTGATTTTAACGGGCGACTTCAATGTCGACGTAAACCGGCGCCAAGCCCCTCAGCTCGACAATTTACATCGCTTCTGCGACCAGTTCAATATCAGCAACAAGGTGCAGGACACTACCCACATTGCCCCCCCCCCCCCCCACGGCAGCAGAACAACATTGGATCTCGCCCTAGCTGTGGATGGAGCGATAACCTCCTGCACGGTTCTCCCTTGTACCATCAGCGACCACTTTGCGGTCGTAATTGACCTACCTTTCAAGTGCACTGTGGAACCTCCTGCTGTCAAGTGCGGTCGTAACCTAGCAAGGATCGATATGAACAGATTCGCTCATGACTTGCATCATTGTGACCTGGAGAATTTTTCAACCGCTCAGACTGTGGATGCCATGTGGTATTCTTGGACTGACAAGATTGTTTCCGTTTTGGACGAGCACGCTCCTGTCCGAACGTATCGGCCTAAATCTTCCTCCCGCACGCCCTGTCCTTGAAAATTACCTGCCCTCCACGACGCTACTCTACTTCGCAACGCAGCACATCGTCGCTGGCGAGCCTCGTCGACTGACATGGATCTACGAACTGTATTCACATCAGCACGAGCCGAGGCTAAGGGAATGTCCCGACGCCTCAGGGCCCAGTATTACAAGAATCTTCTCACACGGAGTCAGGCAAATGCGCGCCTCACTTGGAAGACAATAAACGAGCTCAGCCGCCGGACCAAAACTCCCACTCCACCCTCTGTCAGTATAGCAGCACTCAGCGAGCAATTCAGTGGAGTAGTCTCCGATCCAAGTAGACCTGTGCAGCTATCCTTACCTTGTGGTCCGTCACCACGGGAACCTTTGCGGGAATTCCAGGCCACTAGTGTTGAGGAGGTATTCACCTTTCTCGTGAGACTCGATGCTCGTGAAGCTGAAGGCAGCGACAGTATTCCGGCACTCATCCTGAAGCATTGTGCAGCAGCCCTCGCCCCGTCGCTATCCATATTAATTAATGCATCCCTTTCGTCTGGCATTGTGCCCGGCTCCCTGAAGATTGCAAATGTTTGACCCCTATTTAAGTCTGGTGACAAGAACGCATCTCGCAATTACCGTCCCATATCTTTGCTGCCAATAGCATCGAAGATCTTGGAGAAGATAGTCCACAAACGCCTGTGTGACTTCTTACAAACCCATTCACTTTTGCCCGCCAATCAGTTTGCGTACCGGCCACAACACTCCACGGAAGATGCCTTGACCTTGGTCATGGACCGCTATCTGTCGTCAGCAGACCACCAGCTACATACTGGCGCAGTACTAGTGGACATGAGCAAGGCATTCGATAAAGTACGGCACCAGCTCATGACCCAAGATTTGTTTGCTTTGGGTGTATCTTCGACTGTTTTGCGTTGGTTTGCGAGCTACTTCACGGACCGTCGACAGAGAGTAGTTCTGGCGAGTGGGCAGTGCTCGGGCCTAACTGCATGCGACTGTGGAGTCCCTCAGGGTAGTGTACTGGGTCATTTGCTGTTTTCACTATATACCATGGACGTCCATAGCGTCACCAGCCCAGCACACTCCCAGCTGTTTGCGGATGACATCCTTCTCGACACCGCAAGCAGATCTGTAGCAACCCTAAATCAAGTCTTATCAGTTGCTGTGTCAAACTTGGCTGACTACCTACACGGGAAAGGCCTGGTTTTAAACCCTGACAAGACGCAGGTCTTAGCCATTGAGGCATCACGCCATAGTACCCTGGAACTCAACGTTAACTGCAACGGGACGCCTCTCACCCAGACCACCACTGCCCGCTTTCTGGGCCTACAGATCGATTCCTGTCTTCGGTGGGACGCGCAGGTCTCCAGCACAGTACGTAAAACTTCCCAGAAGCTAACCACCCTGAGAACCATCCGCCCGTCGCTATCTGAACGCCAGTCGCTCCTCTTCTATTCTGCCCTTATGCTTCCTGACATGCTTTATGGATCAAATGCGTTCTTCTCTGCCCTCACGGCTCAGCAACGGCACCAGCTCACTGTCCTCGACAAGCGATGTGTTCGCTGCGTAGCCAATCTGCCCTTCCCGTCCCATACCACTCCTGTATACACTCGCCTTTCCCTGACCCCTGTAATTGAAGGTGCCAAATGCAAACTCCGTTTCCTTATGCACCGTGTCCACACCAGCAGCATCAGCCCTCTTCTGAAAGATAGAGTAGCCCTCCAACCTCCCAGTAACACCCGTGGCAATGACAATTGCAAATACGTTGTTCTGCTAACTCGGCGAACATCTGGCGACAGCCGACCATTGGTTTCCGCCGTGAAGCTTTGGAACACCCTGCCACAGGAACTCACGTCCGCTCGTCGTCCAACCCCGTTTAAAAGATTGCTGAAAGTGTTTTTCTACGGTTAATATTGCCGAATAGCACCTCCCTCTGGCATAGGTCCTCATCTTCCTATTTCTCCCTGATTGTTACTTCGTTCGAACTTGACTTGTAATTACCGGTACAAATACTTCCTTTTGACTGTTTTCTCATTTTCGCAAGTGAAGCTTTATCGAGCCACACTTTTTATTCTATCGCCATTATAAGATTGGGCATCAATGCCCGTTTGGTTTGCGATGTAAAATAAAAATTCAAACAAAATCAAACAATACCGTCTAGGCTTACGATGGTGTGAATGAAGGCGTCGTCTTTGCTGTAAAGTCACAAGCAGCGGATCTAAATCTAGGAGCCCATCAACGCGTGTTGCTCACACCTAAATAATGGGGATTTTATGTTTCACGTGTTTCACCTCTGTCCAAGGTGTAGGCACGTCCCACAATAAAATCAAACCAGTCTAGGCTCATTCTTTTCATGCACGTCTGCTGTTGAAGAGATGACGATTGGGAGGCTCCACGTCTGGAGCTAGTAGTATCTCCACTGCAGCGAGTCGGAAGCTGACTGATGGAAGAAGAACATCATGAACTACCGTCACCACTTCTTGCCGACCAAGGACTGCAGCGGGCTACGCTACTCACCAGTGAAAAACCAACGCTGTTGAAAGTGTATCATTGGATTTTTAACATTTCTTTGACGTCTGAATTCACCGACTCACTCTGTCTGAACTCACTTCACTCGTTTTCGTCAATCAAGGCTCGATAGGAAGTTGGTCCGGCACAAGATATCACGCTGGAAATGAAAGCATTCGCCGTCGCATGGACGTGTGCGATAAGTATTCTCGGCGTCGCTTTGAAGAGAGAATATTGACGACAAAAGCATCAAACTACCCTATAGCATACCAGCATTGTATGGAGAGAAAGGTAGCCGTGTGGAGAGAAAAGGTGGTAGCTGTATGAAGCACGTACCCAACCGGCTGTGCGCCTTTGCAAAAGCATCCGGTCAACTAGCAAGCATGCTGAACTGTCCTGAATGCCCTATGGAGTAACACCTGGCCAGTTAGTATGGTGTAGATGATATTGCACTCTAGACATAGCTATTTGCTACCTAAACTGAAGCTTTTGTAAGTACTGGTAGTCTTCACTGTTCACTGGGGTTGGCTGCCTGTACACTAGAGTGTAACTCTTCCACAAAGGTTTTATTTCTAGCTAACGCTGTTTACGCATGTACTGGGAGGGCGGATAGCTGCTGATTACACAAGCACTGCTCTGACAAGTACGTGGGAATTGTGGCAAATGGCGCATTGCGACACTTTTTCAATGTCCATATTTGCGACTTGTGACAAGTTTGCTCTCTCTTTGAAATGGCGAGAATTCATTATTATTTTCTCATCGTTACCAGTTGCTGTACGTCTATTTAATTAGGCAACTGAGCAGTTCACATAACGGTATTCACCGCATTGCACCCTAGTTCTATTTCACTGTTGTTGTCCTTGAAACAAGTGGCGTTTGATACCCATCCGTACTTTTCATGCCGGACGACGTGTTGTCTGCGACTTAGTAGAGTATGCACGCATGCGATTGTTTTATCCGCAAGTCACGTGGTCCCTGGACATTGCAACTCGGAATCTGACACACTGTAAGAACTGCGAACAGGATGAGTATGGACCGTATGTACCAAAAATCAGTTTTTTTACTTGTAAAAAAAAATATTTATGTGCACAGTCCAGCAGAGAACATAATGCCAGGGAAAACAGAACAAAGGGGAAGATATGATAATACAGCGGGTATCGAGAGCAGCGTGCTGATGAATTGGGTCTATCACCCCTCATTTTGGGTCTCCAGTTCATAAACAGCGTATAGCCTGTGATTCGATAGACTCTTGGTATCAATGTTTGCAGGTGAGATGTAGATTTCTTTAGAGAAGTGACAAAGCAGGCAACTGATATTGGAGGGCGGTAACTTGAAATTATAAAGCCAACAAGTCCTTGAAAAAGAAAGCCAAGTGTTTCATCCCGTGTGCAGTACACTACAGAACAGTAGTACGTACTGTATTTTCGGGAGTAAACTTAACGAAACAGCGTGAAAAAGGCAGAATTTGGAACTTTTTCTGGTATGTTTCATGCATGTTTGGTATGTCAATAGAGAAATGGAGCAGAATTCAAGGAAGTGCCTCCCATTAGGTTTGTATGATTCTGCCAAAGGCACTGCTTTTCGAACAGAATCTGCAATTTTTCGAAGAAAAAATATTTGAAGGTTCGATGGACGTCTCCAGTGCTCTGGATGACTGTCTTGATCAAGTGTCAAGTTAAGTTGAAAGAAAAGCGCAAGCTCCGGTGTAAGGAGCAAACACGCTCACCATAAGTACATCGCCGAAGTCGCTACCACTACTGCTCCTTTTCTTTCCATACCTTCCTAAGAAAAAATGGAAGCAGTCGTGTCATGCTACACTGGTAGGTGCGAGAGAAGAAACGGTTCGCGCGACACGCAGCTGAATACCGAGTTTTCCGCATTTGCAGGAAAGCCACCACCCTCCAGGATCTAGGCGCAGATAGCTCGAGAGGTGAGTAGATGAGACAGAAGAGGTGAGTAGATGCGACAGAAGAGGTGAGTAGATGAGACAGAAGAGGTGAGTAGATGAGACAGAAGAGGTGAGTAGATGAGACAGAAGAGGTGAGAAGATGAGACAGAAGAAGTGAGTAGATCAGACAGAAGAGGTGAGTAGATCGGACAGAAGAGGTGAGTAGATCAGACAGAAGAGGTGAGTAGATCAGATACAAGAGGTGAGTACTACTGAGTAGAGATCGAAACTCCCATTCTCAGCATCCTTACCTGCAAACTATTCGTAGAAATGCGTCATAGAATTACCCCACTTCGAACTACAAGTACATGTATGTGAATGTAAATCATACCGTCTAGGCTTACCATGGTGTGAATGAAGACGGCTTCTTTGCTGTAAAATCACAAGCAACAGATCTGAAACTAGGAGCCCATCAACGCGTGTTGCTCACACCTAAATAATGGGAAGTGTATGTTTCACGTTTTTACGATTTCGAACGTGAGAACAAACCTTGCGCTCAACCCGTTTGATCGCCGTGAGTTGGTCCTCCAGGTCTGTCGTGGTGAAGTCTCAAATTGCAACACGAGGGTGCGAATTATTTTGCCGTGAGATGTCACGTTCGAAACGTAACCAAACACTGTAATAGCTAGGTCAGTGGACGTGGTCTCCCTCTCACTCCCAATCCGAGCTGATGCCTTAGCTTCGAAGTGATATTTTTCTTGCCAAAAGCCGTCAACATGCCCACCAGGCTGCGACTAACAATGAGAGAGTGAAACAAGTTATACTTAATGACCGGGGTCACACCTCTGTCCAAAGTGTAGGCGCGTTCCACAAAAAAATCAAACCAGTCTAAGCTCATTCCTTTCATGCACGCCTGTTGGTGAAGAGAAGACGATTGGGAGGCTCCACGTCTGGAGCTAGTAGTTTCACCACTGCAGCGAGTAGGAAGCTAACCAATGGAAGAAGAACATCATGAACTACCGTCACCACTTCCTGCCGACCAGGACTGCAGCTGGCTACGCTACACACCAGTGAAACAGCATCACTAACATTGAATTTTAAACATTTTCTTTGACGTCCGATTTCACTGACTCACTTTGTCTCAACTCACTTCACTCGTTTTCGTCAATCAAGGTTCGATAGGAAGTTGGTCCGGCAAAAGATTTTACACTGGAAATGAAAGCATTCGCCGACTCGTGGACGTCTGGGACAAGCATTCTCGTCGTTGCACAGAGGACCGGTGGCGTCAAAGAGAGAATATTGACGAATAAGGCATCCTGCTACCCTATACCATACGAGCACTGTATGGAGAGAAAGGTAGCCGTGTGGAGAGAAAAGGTGGTAACTGTAGGAAGCACTTGCCCGACCGGCCGTAGGCCTTTGAAAAAGAAGCCGCTCAACTGGAAATCATGCTGGTCTGTTGTGAATGCTGCATGGAGTAACACTTGGCCGGTTAGATTGGTGTGGATGATGTTGGACTCTAGATTCGGCTACCTAAGCTAAAGTCTTTGTAAGTACTGGTAGTCTTCACTGTTCACTGGGGTGGACTGCCTGTACACTAGAGTGTAACTCTTCCACAAGGGTTAGTCATTTTGGCAAACTCTACTCTTGGAAATTCCCTAAAACACTGGGACATTCGCTACATGGCGAGTGTGTGGTTATCTGGGCAGTGATGGAAGATTTTACTGATAATTATCATTATCCCTTTTATTACTAGCTAACCATATTTCCGCATGTACTGGGAGGACGGGTAGCTGTTGATTCCACAGGCACTAATCCGACCAATATGATTGTGTAATTTGTGGAAACGTGTCACATGGAGCACTGTTAGACTTTTTATTGTCCATATTTGCGAAATGTGACAAACTGTCTCTTTGAAATGACAGTAATTCGTTATAATTTTCTCATTGTACCAGTTGCTGTACTTCTACTTCTCTACTTCTACTTCTATTTAAACTGTGCAGTTCACATCACGGTATTCACCGCATTGCACCCTAGTTCTATTTCACTGTTGTTCTCCTTGAAACAAGTGGCCACTGATACCGATCGGAGCTGTTCATGCTTGACGATGTGCTGTGTGCATTTAAGTTGAGAAGTAAAAAGGCAGTAAAACGATATCGGAGGTCAATAAATTGAAATGATACAACCGACAAGTGCTTCAGAAAGAGATCCAAGCGTTTCAGCCCGGGTCCAGCGCACTACAGAACAGCAGTACGTTCTGTACTACCAAGAGTAAATATCGAAATGGCCGAAAAATTGGCAGAGTTTGGAACATTTTTCTGGTATATTTCATGCATGTTCGGTGTGTGGATATAGAAATGGAGCAGAATTCGAGGAAGTGTCTGCTATAAGGTTTGTAAGGGTCTGCCCATAGCACTGCTTTTCTAGCAGAATCAAGACAAGTTGGCGTAAAACCGCGAGCTCCGGTGCAAGGATCAAACACCTTTCCTATAAAATCATCGCCGAAGTCGCTAGCATTACTTCTCGTTTACTTTCCATACTTTCCTAAGAACCAGTTACATGTAAGCAGTCGTGTCATGCTATACTAGTATGTGTAAAAGAAGAAACGGTTCGGGTGAGACTCGGCTGAAGACCGAGTTTTGCGCATTCGCAGGATCACCACCACCCTAGCATCTAAGCGGAGATACAGCTCCAGAGGTGAGTGGGTAAGACCCACCACAAAGTGGTCAGAGACCGAAGATCTCACTCTCTGAATCCTAGCCTGGAAACTATTCGTAGAAATGCACAATAGAATTACCCCACTTCGGAGTACATTCACGTAAATCAAACCTTCTAGGTTTACGATGGTGTGAATAAAGGCGGCTTCTTTGCTGTAAATCACAAGCACCAGATGTATATCTAGGAGCACATCACTGCGCGTTGCTCACCCCTACATAATGAGGAGTTAACGTTTCACGATTTTTTGAATTTCGAATGTGAGCACAAAACTTGCGCTCAACCGCTTTTATCGCCTTGAGTTGGCCCTCTAGCTCTGTCGTGTTGAAGACTCAAATTGCAATACGAGGGTGCGATTTTTTTTGCCGTGAGATGTCACGTTGGAAACGTAACCAAACACTGTAATACCTAGATCAGTGGACATGGTCTCCCTCTCACTCCCAATCTGAGCTGATGCCTTAGCTTGGAAGTGCTATTTTTCTTGCCAACAGCCGACAACATGCTCACCCGGCTGTGAATAACAATGAGAGAATGAAACAAGTTACACTTCATGACCAGGGTCACACCTCTGTCCAAGGTGTAGGCGTGTCCCGCAATAAAATCCAACCAGTTTCAACTCATTCCTTCAATGCACGCCTGCTGCTGAAGAGAAGACGATTGAGAGGATCCACGTTTGGAGCTAGTAGTATCGCCACTGCAGCGAGTCGGAAGCTGACTGATGGAAGAAGAACATCATGAACTACCGTCACCAATTCCTGGCGACCAGGACTGCAGGGGGCTACGCCACTCAAGTGAAGTACAGTAACATTGAATTTTAAACATTTTCTTTGACGTCCGATTTCACTGACTCACGTTGTCTCAACTCACTTCACTCGTTTTCGTCGATCAAGGTTCGATAGAAGGTTGGCCCAGCACAAGATGTTAACGTGGAAATGATAGCATTCGGCAACCCGTGGACGTCTGCGACGAGCATTCTCGTCGTTGCGGAGAGGATCAGTAGCTTGTAAAAGAGAATATTGACGACCAAGGCATCACGCTACCCTATACCATACGAGCACTATATGGAGAGAAAGGTAGCCGTGTGGAGAGAAAAGGTGATAACTGTAGGAAGCACTTGCCGGACCGGCCGTAGGCCTTTGAAAAAGAAGCCGCTCAACTGGAAAGCATGCTGGTCTGTCGTGAATGCTGTAAGGAATAACACTTGGCCGGTTAGTTTGGTGTGGATGATGTTGGACTCTAGACATAGCTACCTAAACTAAAGTCTTTATTTCTGCAGGTAGTCTTCACCTTTCACTGTGGTGGACTGCCTGCACACTAGAGTGTAACTCGTCCACAAGGGTTTGTCATTTTGGCAAAATCTAATATTGGAAATTTCCTAAAATCCTGGGACATTCGCTATAATGGCGAGTGAGTCTGCTCATTTCTTTCTGCTCCCGGGTTGAAACACTTGGTTCTCTTTCTGAAGCACTTATTAGTTTTATAATGTCAAGTTATCGACCTCCAGTATCAGTTGCCTGCTTTGTCACTTCTCTAAAAAAATCTATATCTCACCTGTGAACATTGATACCAAGAGTCTATCAAGTTACAGGCTATACGCTGTTTATGAACTGGAGACCCAAAATCAGGGGAGGTAGACCCAATTCATTAGCACGCTGCTCTCGATACCCGCTGTATTATCATATCTTCCCCTTGGTTCGGTCTTCCCTGGCATTATGTTCTCTGCTGGACTGTGCACATAAATATAATTATTTAAAAAACAAACAAATAACAAAACAGACTTTTGCTATATACAGTCCATACCAATCCTGTTCACAGTTCTTATTCTGTGTCTGATTCCGAGTTGCAATGTCCAGGGACCACGTGACTTGCGGATAAAAAATCGCATGCGTGCATACTCTACTCGGTCGCACACAACACGTCGTCAAGCATGAACATTACGGATGGGTATCAACGGCCTCTTGTTTCCAGGATAACAACAGTGAAATAGAACTAAGGTGCGATGCAGTGAATACCGTGATGTGAACTGCACAGTTGCCTAATGAAATAGAAGTACAGCAACTGGTAAAAACGAGAAAATAATAACGAATTGCTGCCATTCCAAAGAGAGAGCTTGTCACAAGTCGCAAATATGGACAATGAAAAAGTCTCGCAATGCGCCACGTGACACAATTCACACGTGCTGGTCGGAGTAGTGCCTGTGGAATCAGCAGCTACCCGTCCTCCCAGTACATGCGTAAATAGCATTAGCTAGTGATAAAACCTTTGTGGAAGAGTTACACTCTAGTGTACAGGCAGTCCACCCCAGTGAACAGTGAAGACTACCAGTACATACAAAGACTTTAGCTTAGGTAGCTAATAGCTATGTCTAGAGTGCAATATCATCCACACCAAACTAACCGGCCAAGTGTTACTTCATACAGCATTCATGACAGTTCAGCATGCTTGCCAGTTGAGCGGATGCTTTTGCAAAGGCGCACAGCCGGTTGGGTACGTGCTTCATACAGCTACCACCTTTTCTCTCCACACGGCTACCTTTCTCTCCATACAATGCTGGTATGCTATAGGGTAGTTTGATGTTTTGTCGTCAATATTCTCTCTTCAAAGCGACGCCGAGAATACTTATCGCACACGTCCATGCGACGGCGAATGCTTTCATTTCCAGCGTGATATCTTGTGCCGGACCAACTTCCTATCGAACCTTGATTGACGAAAACGAGTGAAGTGAGTTCAGACAGAGTGAGTCGGTGAATTCAGACGTCAAAGAAAATGTTTAAAATCCAATGATACACTTTCAACAGCGTTGTTTTTTCACTGGTGAGTAGCGTAGCCCGCTGCAGTCCTTGGTCGGCAGGAAGTGGTGACGGTAGTTCATGATGTTCTTCTTCCATCAGTCAGCTTCCGACTCGCTGCAGTGGAGATACTACTAGCTCCAGACGTGGAGCCTCCCAATCGTCATCTCTTCAACAGCAGACGTGCATGAAAAGAATGAGCCTAGACTGGTTTGATTTAATTGTGGGACGTGCCTACACCTTGGACAGAGGTGTGGCCCGGGTCATAAAGTGTAATTTGTTTCACTCTCTGATTGTTAGTCGCAGCCGCGTGAGCTTGTTGATGGGTACGGGCAAGAAATATAGCACTTCGAAGCTAAGACATCAGCTCCGGTTGGGAGTGAGAGGGAGGCCACGTCCACTGAGCTAGCAATTACAGTGTTTCTTTACGTTTCGAACGTGAGATCTCACGGCACAAAAATCGCACCCTTTTGTTGCAACAATTTGAGACATCAACACGACAGACCTGGAGGGCCAACTCATGGCGATAAAAGCGGTTGAGCGCAAGTTTTGTTCTCACGCTCGAAATCGAAAAAACGTGAAACATAAACTCCCCATTATTTAGGTGTGAGCAACACGCGTTGATGGGCTCCTAGATTTAGATCTGCTGCTTGTGATTTTACAGCAAAGACGACGCCTTCATTCACACCATTGTAAGCCTAGACGGTATTGTTTGATTTTGTTTGAATATTTATTTTACATCGCAAACCAAACGGGCATTGATACCCAATCTTATAATGGCGATAGAATAAAAAGTGTGGCTCGATAAAGCTTCACTTGCGAAAATGAGAAAACAGTCAAAAGGAAGTATTTGTACCGGTAATTACAAGTCAAGTTCGAACGAAGTAACAATCAGGGAGAAATAGGAAGATGAGGACCTATGCCAGAGGGAGGTGCTATTCGGCCATATTAACCGTAGAAAAACACTTTCAGCAATCTTTTAAACGGGGTTGGACGACGAGCGGACGTGAGTTCCTGTGGCAGGGTGTTCCAAAGCTTCACGGCGGAAACCAATGGTCGGCTGTCGCCAGATGTTCGCCGAGTTAGCGGAACAACGTATTTGCAATTGTCATTGCCACGGGTGTTACTGGGAGGTTGGAGGACTACTCTATCTTTCAGAAGAGGGCTGATGCTGCTGGTGTGGACACGGTGCATAAGGAAACGGAGTTTGCATTTGGCACGTTCAATTACAGGGGTCAGGGAAAGGCGAGTGTATATAGGAGTGGTATGGGACGGGAAGGGCAGATTGGCTACGCAGCGAACACATCGCTTGTCGAGGACAGTGAGCTTGTGCCGCTGCTGAGCCGTGAGGGCAGAGAAGAACGCATTTGATCCATAAAGCATGTCAGGAAGTATAAGGGCAGAATAGAAGAGGAGCGACTGGCGTTCAGATAGCGACGGGCGGATGGTTCTCAGGGTGGTTAGCTACTGGGAAGTTTTACGTACTATGCCGGAGACCTGCGCGTCCCACCGAAGACAGGAATCGATCTGTAGGCCCAGAAAGCGATCAGTGGTGGTCTGAGTGAGAGGCGTCCCGTTGCAGTTAACGTTGAGTTCCAGGGTACTATGGCGTGATGCCTCAATGGCTAAGACCTGCGTCTTGTCAGGGTTTAAAACCAGGCCTTTCCCGTGTAGGTAGTCAGCCAAGTTTGACACAGCAACTGATAAGACTTGATTTAGGGTTGCTGCAGATCTGCTTGCGGTGTGGAGAAGGATGTCATCCACAAACAGCTGGGAGTGTGCTGGGCTCAGGGTGACGCTATGGACGTCCATGGTATTATAGTGAAAACAGCAAATGACCCAGTACACTACCCTGAGGGACTCCACACTCTCATGCAGTTAGGCCCGAGCACTGCCCACTCGCCAGAACTACTCTCTGTCGACGGTCCGTGAAGTAGCTCGCAAACCAACGCAAAACAGTAGAAGATACACCCAAAGCAAACCAATCTTGGATCATGAGCTGGTGCCGTACTTTATGGAATGCCTTGCTCATGTCCACTAGTACTGCGCCAGTATGTAGCTGGTGGTCTGCTGACGACAGATAGCGGTCCATGGCCAAGGTCAAGGCATCTTCCGTGGAGTGTTGTGGCCGGTACGCAAACTGATTGGCGGGCAAAAATGAATGGGTTTGTAAGAAGTCACACCGGCGTTTGTGGACTATCTTCTCCAAGATCTTCGATGCTATTGGCAGCAAAGATATGGGACGGTAATTGCGAGATGCGTTCTTGTCACCAGACTTAAATAGGGGTCGAACATTTGCAATCTTCAGGGAGACGGGCACAATGCCAGACGAAAAGGGATGCATTAATTAATATGGATAGCGACAGGGCGAGGGCTGCTGCACAATGCTTCAGGATGAATGCCGGAATACTGTCGCTGCCCTCAGCTTTACGAGCATCGAGTCTCACGAGAAAGGTGAATACCTCCTCAACACTAGTGGCCTGGAATTCCCGCAAAGGTTCCCGTGGTGACGGACCACAAGGTAAGGATAGCTGCACAGGTCTACTTGGATCGGAGACTGTACTCCACTGAATTGCTCGCTGAGTGCTGCTATACTGACAGAGGGTGGAGTGGGAGTTTTGGTCCGGCCCCTGAGCTCGTTTATTGTCTTCCAAGTGAGGCGCGCATTTGCCTGACTCCATGTGAGAAAATTCTTGTAATACTGGGCCCTGAGGCGTCGGGACACTCGCTTAGCCTCGGCTCGTGCTGATGTGAATACAGTTCGTAGATCCATGTCAGTCGGCGAGGCTCGCCAGCGAAGATGTGCTGCGTTGCGAAGTAGAGTAGCGTCGTGGAGGGCAGGTAATTTCCAAGGACAGGGCGTGCGGGAGGAAGATTTAGGCCGATACGTTCGGACAGGAGCGTGCTCGTCCAAAACGGAAACAATCTTGTCAGTCCAAGAATACCACATGGCATCCACAGTCTGAGCGGTTGAAAAATTCTCCAGGTCACAATGATGCAAGTCATGAGCGAATCTGTTCATATCGATCCTTGCTAGGTTACGACCGCACTTGACAGCAGGAGGTTCCACAGTGCACTTGAAAGGTAGGTCAATTACGACCGCAAAGTGGTCGCTGATGGTACAAGGGAGAACCGTGCAGGAGGTTATCGCTCCATCCACAGCTAGGGCGAGATCCAGTGTTGTTCTGCTGCCGTGGGGGGCAATGCGGGTATTGTCCTGCACCTTGTTGATGATGGACAGGGGACAGAACGTACTCGTGTGTCGATAGCTAATGGAGTGAAGTGAGATCAAGATCTGAAAGAGATTTTTTGAACAAGGTCTGTTAGAGAGCGGATAGCATCGGGTAGAGAGTTCCATGTGGTGCTGCCCAGAAAATGGATGTACATTGTCGAGCTGAGGGGCTTGGCGCCGGTTTACGTCGACATTGAAGTCGCCCGTTAAAATCAGCGGGGACGATGGCATTGACGCCGCTGCTGTGTCAACTGCGTTGGACAAGTCCTGCCAAAATTGTACTGGCGTGCCTGGAGGTCGATACACTCCTCCTAGGAGAATCCGGTTTCGATGACTTCTGATCTCCAGTAGCAAAAGTTCTATGTTGGTGTGGTCTCCCACCACTTGTGCTTGAAAGCGATTGTGGACATAGGCTGCTAGGCCACCTCCATGACTGGGACAATCCCTCCGGAAAGGTGCATGGTTAGGTATGCTGAGCAAGCTGTCTGCGGTAGAGCTTGATAGAAAGGTTTCCGCCAGTATCATGATGTCAATGTTTTGAGATCGTATGAAATCCTCAACTTCATGCTTTTTATTAGGAAGGTGGCACACATTGAGGAACCCTTCTCTAAGATTAAGACTAAGGCCGTTGTTGCTGTTTGATAAAGGTTCATTACTGGTCCTCCTCAGCTACTTGCTGTATTGCCACCGCATCGCGTTTCTCCAGCCAACCCCAGAACCAGGAACCAGCACAATAATGCCACCAGCCACGCCTATCAACTGTCAGACACGCTCCCTGTCTCAGCTCCATCCGTCGTGAAGCGGTCGTTCCCGTACTGCTGTATTGGCGCATGGAACTCCCTTCCTGACAGGCTGCTGTCGCAGCGCCCACACAAAACACGTTTTCAGTCATTCAAGACAAAGGTCTACCGACACCTGAGAGACAGCAACTGGTACTGGGCAACAGATTCCCTGTAATTTTTCGAGCTCTTCGCTTGCTGGACCCGCTAATCCGCGTACCTGGCCTTGCTCAGAGTGCTCAGCTGTGTTCTGCTTACATGGAAAAACTTGTTATGATTCTTTTCTTTTCTCTGCTTATTCTTTTACCAGATGTGGGCCATCCCCTGGATTATCAAAATGGGTGCCTTATTATTTTTCTGTTTTTTTTAGCTTGTTTTCTTTACACTTTTTTGTGGGAGTTTCGTTTCAGATCTATTAAAAAAGTTCATAAGTTTTGGTTGATGAAGTTGACATGTACATTGTTTATCAGTCCAAACACTGATAATAAACAATCTCTTTTCATCTTGTTTTTATTTTTCTAAACACCTACCGGTACTTTTACCTTCTATTCTACTTCCCCATAGCTAGATCTAGCTTTCCTTTACATTTCTGTTTCTTTTTCCTGGTGCGTGCTCGTGGCATTGAAGCCGAGACCTTTGGTCGGTAGAGCCCCTGGTACCTCACCATCACTGCTGCCCAGTGCAGCCCCTGCTCAGTAGCTGTTTGTTTTTGTCCACATAATTATTTATTTTACGAGTTGGGTTTGTGAATAATAGTAATATTAAAAATAATAATAAATAAATAAAATAAATAAATAAAGGGGCTAAATTAGGGGGTGTGGTCTAGGATGGAATGGGATTGCATTAGGGTTTAGTGGGGTGTCGGCATTCATGATGTGGCTGAAGCTGAAGCTATCTTGTCCAAGGCGAATCTCCACTCTCGTACACGCACCTCCGCTGGCCAGAAGTCTTCCTGCAGGGCTTATGGAATCAGCACTACATCCCAGTGGACATTGCCAAGGTGAATTGCGCATTTTATCCATGGGGCCCCACGAAAACTTGCAGGAGCTTTAGGTTTGTGCTGATAATACGAGGTGACAGTGGACTCGCCTGGCTTGTGTGCTACTTCACGGCTGGCAGTGGTAGTCTTATTTGCCAACGTGCGTGCAGGGTTTCGCGGTTTTCTCCGTTCAACGTCCTCCCACTCAGGTTCGACCGGTACGGGATCACATGTTGGTTCGCGTGGTGTACTTGGGACAGTTGTAACCCCTGAGCTGCAAGCATTTGAATACGAGTTGCGTGTAGCAGGCCCTGAGTCAGATGTGCGTGGGTTGATCACTGATGTGGCCGTGGAGGACGTGGACTGGCTGGCCTGTTGGGGTACATGTACTCGTACGCAATTTCTGAACTTCCTCCCTGAGTGCCGCCACTTCGATTCTCAGGGAATTGTTGTCAACAACAGCTTCTTTCATGGCAGACAATTCCTTGATCAAACTACTCATGATCCCCATGAAAGATTCGCCACCGCAACATCTATGGTCATGACACATGCATGAGCACTTACGGTTAGCAGGCAAGTTAGACGAGGCCACATCAATTTGGCATCCAGAAGAGCCGTTTTCGCCAAATAAAGGCGTGACGTCAACAGAACCGTCCATATCAGTGCTCGGAGAACCACTTTGGGCAATCGGGGTCGTACTAGAGCTATCTTCTCCGCTTTCTTTAGACCTGGTTGACATGGGCATGGCGAACCCGTATAAAAAAAAAGAGAAAATAGGTACGTATGATTTACATTCACATACATGTAGTTCGAAGTGGGGTAATTCTATGGTGCATTTCTACGAATAGTGTGCAGGTAAGGATGCTGAGAATGGGAGTTTCGATCTTTACTCAGTAGTATTCACCTCTTCTGTCTGATCTACTCACCTCTCGAGCTATATCTGCGCCCAGACACTGGAGCGTGGTAGCTTTCCTTCAAATGCGGAAAACTCGGTATTCAGCTGCGTGTCGCGCGAACCGTTTCTTCTGTCGCACCTACTAGTGTAGCATGACACGACTGCTTCCATTCTTTCTTAGGAAGGTATGGAAAGAAAACGAGCAGTAGTGGCAACGACTTCGGCGATGTACTTATGGTGAACGTGTTTGCTCCTTACACCGGAGCTGGCGCCTTTCCTTCAACCAACTCGACTTGACACTTGATCAAGACTGTCATCCAGAGCACTGGAGAAGTCCATCGAACCTTCAAATATTTTTTCTTCGAAAAATGGCATATTCTGCTTTGAAAGCAATGCATTTGGCAGAATCATACAAACCTTATTATTTATTATTATTATTATTAACTTTTATTTTACTAGGGTGTTTCCTATGGTCTTTTTACGGGAGCCCCTAGGAAGGTTATGCATGAGCGAATAAATGAGCGGTAATCGGTACAAGTACGAACAGTGGCAGGCACTTCCTTGAATTCTGCTCCATTTCTCTATCGACATACCAAACATGCATGAAACATACCAGAAAAAGTTCCAAATTCTGCCTTTTTTGCGCTGTTTCGTTAGTTTACTCCCGAAAATACAGTATGTACTACTGTTCTGTAGTGTACTGCACACGGGATGAAACACTTGGCTTTCTTTATAGGCCTTTCACACGACGGGACAAAGTCACGTCTGTTCGGGCTCGCGGGCGGATCACCAAGGCGATCATCAAATGGCGGGAAATCTGAATCCGTAGACCCGACGGTCTGCCCGCGACATCCTGACCCCCTGGCTGTGCGTTTTCGTTTTCGATTTCGTGTTTCCTGTACTGGTTTGGCTTGTGTTCGCGATCGCGTCTTCTCACTGAGCGTTTCCTGAACAGCAGCACAGGTCCGACTTTCTGAACAATGGCCACCCGGACATTCAGCCCAGAATCCGAAAGGATGCTTATCGAAATCTACTGCTCCCTACTTGAATCGACTGATAAAATGATGATGACGCGAGCAGCGAAAGAAGACAAAGCAACAAAACGGCTGAACGGCCAAAAGGATTTGGGAAATCGAACGAGGCGCTCCAAACCCTGTAGGTTGTGAGCCGATTGCCCTGTCCGGACCCAGTTGCCCAAGGCCACGGAAAACAAACAGCAAAAATAGAGCAAAGCTACGCGGCTTTGTCAAATCCTTGGTCCCAGAAATCCAGTCAAGAACGCCAAAGCAACAAAGTCGTCTTTTCAGTCTTGTTCTACTCCAACATCAGGCAAAGAGAGTTTGAATTTTTCCCGGGAGGCATGAAAATAAAAAAAAATATTTTGATTTATTTCCATCAAAACACGTGCCTCCATTACAATTGCCTAGGCAACAGTCAAATCGTGACCGACTCGCGTGCGCCGTGTCGGCAGAGCTAGTCGTCGTGTGAAGTGTCTTGCCGTGGATCGTAGAACCATGGTATCGTGAAATCGTGAGCACGAACCGTCGTGTGACAAGGCTATTATTAAGGACTTGTTGGTTTTATAATTTCAAGTTACCGCCCTCCAATATCAGTTGCCTGGTTTGTCACTTCTCTAAAGAAATCTACATCTCACCTGTAAACATTGATACCAAGAGTCTATCAAGTCACAGGCTATACGCTGTTTATGAGCTGAAGACCCAAAATCAGGGGAAGTAGACCCAATTCATCAGCGCGCTGCTCCCGCTACCCGCTGTATTATCATGTATTCCCCTTGGCTCTGTCTTCCCCAACATTATGTTCTCTGCTTGACTGTGCACTTCAGTATATTAAACAAATAAACAAAATAAACAAAATGACTCTTTGCACACACAGTCTATACTCATCCAGACTACAGTCCCTATTGTGCATTTGCATCGGAGTTGGATTACCCAGGAGCAGGGAACCAAGTGACTTACGTACAAAACGCTCACCTCACAACCGTTGAATATCCAACTCAAACACACAACACATCGTGAAGCCTGAACAGTGCGGATGGGTATCAGTGGCCACTTGTTTCAAGAACAACAGTGAAAACTAGGGTGCAATGCGGTGAATATCGTGACGTGAACTGCAAAGTTGCCAAGTTAGATAAACGTACAGCAACTTGTCCAATGAGAAAATTATAACCAATTACTGCCATTTCAAAGAGACAGTTTGTCACATGTCGCAAATATGGACAATAAAGTCTCACAATGCGCCATGTGACACGTTTCCACATTTCACACACTGGTCGGAGTAGTGCCTGTGAAATCAGCAGCTACCCGTCCTCCCAGTACATGCGGAAATAGGGCTAGCCAGTAATAAAAGGGGATAATAATATTATCAGTAAAATCCTCCATCACTGAACAGATAACCACTCACTCGCCATAAGCGAATGTCCCAGTATTTTAGGAAATTTCCAAGATTAAAGTTTGCCAAAATGACAAACCCTTGTGGACGAGTTACACTCTAGTGTACAGGCAGTCCACCCCAGTGAACAGTGAAGACTACCAGCACAAAGAAATATTTTAGCTTAGGTAGCCATATCTAGAGTCCAACATCATCCACACCAAACTAACCGGCCAAGTGTTACTCCATGCAGCATTCCCGACAGACCAGCATGCTTTCCAGTTGAGCGGCTGGTTTTTCAATGGCGTACGGGCGGTCGGGCAAGTGCTTCCTACAGTTACCACCTTTTCTCTCCACACGGCTACCTTTCTCTCCATACAGTGCTCGTATGCTATAGGGTAGCAGGATGCCTTAGTCGTCAATATTCTCTCTTTGAAGCCACCGGTCCTCTGTGCAACGACGAGAATACTTGTCCCAGACGTCCACGAGTCGGCGAATGCTTTCATTTCCAGTGTAACATCTTTTGCCGGACCAACTTCCTATCGAACCTTGATTGACGAAAACGAGTGAAGTGATTTGAGACAAAGCGAGTCAGTGAAATCGGACGTCAAAGAAAATGTATAAAATTCAATGTTAGGTTTGCTGTTTCACTGGTGAGTAGCGTAGCCCGCTGTAGTCCTGTTCGCCAGGAAGTGGTGACGGTAGTTCATGATGTTCTTCTTCCATCAGTCAGCTTGCGACTCGCTGCAGTGGCGATACTACTAGCTCCATACGTGGAGATTCCCAATCGTCTTTTCTTCAACAGCAGGCGTGCATGAATGGAATGAGCTTAGAGTGGTTTGATTTTATTATGGGACGCGCCTACAACTTGAACAGAGGTGTAATCACGGTCATGAAGTGCAACTTGTTTCACTCTCTGATTGTTAGTCGCAGCCGCGTGAGCATGTTGACTGCTGCTTGCAAGAAAAATAGCACTTCGAAGCTAAGGCATCAGCTCAGATTGGGAGTGAGAGGGAGGCCATGTCCACTGACCTAGCTATTACAGTGTTTGTTTACGTTTCGAACGTGAGATCTCACGGCCAAATAATTCGCCCCCTCGTGTAGCACTTTGAGTCTTCAACATGACAGAGCTAGAGGGCCAACTCAAGGCGATAAAACCGGTTGAGCGCAAGTCTTGTGCTCGCATTCGAAATTGAGAAATCGTGAAACGTTAACTCCTCATTATTTAGGGGTGAGCAACGCGCATTGATGTGCTCCTAGATATAGATCTGGCGCTTGTGATTTTACAGCAAAGAAGCCGCCTTCATTCACACCATCGTAAACCTAGAAGGTTTGATTTACGTACATGTACTCCGAAGTGGGGTAATTCTATTACGAATAGTTTGCAGGTACGGATTCAGAGAATGAGATTTTCGGTCTCTGACCACTTTGTGGTGGGTCTTATCTACTCACCTCTGGAGCTGTATCTCCGCTTAGATGCTAGGGTGGTGGTGATCCTGCGAATGCGCAAAACTCGGTCTTCAGCCGAGTATCACCCGAACCGTTTCTTCTTTTGCACCTACTAGTATAGCATGACACAACTATAAAACATGTTACTAGTATAGCATGACACGACTGCTTACATGATGTAACTGGTTCTTAGGAAACTATGGAAAGAAAACGAGAAATAATGCTAGCGACTTCGGCGATGATTTTATAGGAAAGGTGTTTGCTCCTTGCACCGGAGCTCGCGGTGTTACGCCAACTTGTCTTGATTCTGCTAGAAAAGCAGTGCTACAGGCCCTTACAAACCTTACAGCAGACACTTCCTCGAATTCTGCTCCATTTCTATATACACACACCGAACATGCATGAAATATACCAGAAATATGTTCCAAATTCTGCCAATTTTTCGGCCATTTCGAAATTTACTCTTGGTAGTACAGAACGTACTACTGTTCTGTAGTGTGCTGCACCCGGGCTGAAACGCTTGGATCTCTTTCTGAATCACTTGTCGGTTGTATCATTTCAATTTATTGACCTCCGATATCGGTTTCCTGCCTTTTTACTTCTCAACTTAAATGCACACAGCACATCGTCAAGCATGAACAGCTCCGATGTGTATCAGTGGCCATTTGTTTCAAGGACAACAACAGTGAAATAGAACTAGGGTGCAATGCGGTGAATACCGTGGTGTGAACTGCACAGTTGCCTGATTAAATAGAAGTACAGCAACCGGTACAATGAGAAAATAATAACGAATTACTGTCATTTCAAAGAGACAGTTTGTCACTTTTCGCAAATATGGACAGTAAAAGTCTCACGATTCGCCATGTGACACGTTTCCACACTTCATACACTGGTCGGAGTAGTGCCTGTGAAATCAGCAGCTACCCGTCCTCCCAGTACATGCGAAAATAGGGTTAGCTAGTAATAAAGGAACCATAATAATAATCAGTAAAATACTTCATCACGGAGCAGATAACCCCCTCGCCATGTAGCGAATGACCCGGTTTTTTCGGGACCTTCCGAAATTTAAATGTTGCAACGGGAACAATGACAAAATTAATCCTTGTGGACGAGTTGCAGTCTAGTATGCATGCAGTCTACACCACGGTGAACAGTGAAGACTAGCAGTATATACAAAGACTTTAGCTTAGATAGCTATGCCTAGAGTCCAACATCGTCCACACCAAACTACCCAGCCAAGTGTTACTCCATACAACGTCCAGGACAGTTGAGCATGCTTGCCAGTTGAGCCGCTGCTTTTTCAAAGGCGTGCAGCCGGTCCAGTGAGTGCTACATTCAGCTACCACCTCTCTATGCGGCTACATTTCTCTCCATACAGTGCTGGTATATTAAAGGGTACCGTGGACCCTTTTTCGTCAATTTTCTATCTTCCAAGGCACCGGACCTCTCCGCAACAACGAGAATTCTTTTCGCAGACGTCCACGTGTCGCCGGATGCTATCATTTCCACCGTAACGTCTTGTACCGGGCCAACTTCCTATCGCACTTTGAGGGACGAAAACGGGTGAGGTGAGCGGAGACAGAGTGAGCAAGGGAAGTTGGACGTCAAATAAAAAATACGGAAGTATGTTCAAAGCACGTGAGCACAGTGAAGTCTCACTCCTGAGTAGCGTAGCCAGCTGCAGTTCGTGTCGGAAGGAAGTGGTGACGGTCGATCAAGATGGTCTTCTTTCATCACTCAGCTACCAGCCACCACGCTGCAGTGGCGATACCAATACCGCACTAGCTCCAGAAGTGGAGATTCCCAATCGTCTTTTCTTCAACAGCAGGCGTGCATGAAAGGAATGAGCTTAGACTGGTTTGATTTTATTATGGGATGTGGCCTGCAGCTTGGACAAAGGTGTGACCATAGTCATGAAGTATGACTTGTTTCACCCTCTAATTGTTCGTCGCAGCAGCCTGACGAGCATGTTGACGGCTGCTGGTAAGAAAAATAGCACTTCGCAGCCGCCGCATCAGCTCAGATTGAGAGTGAGATGAAACCACATCTACTGAGCCATTGATTCAGATGTTTACCCTTCGCATTTTTTCCAATTTTGAACGTGAGATCTCACGGCCAAATAATTGGCTCTCCTCGCGTTGCAACGTGAGATGTCAACACGACAGAGCTAGAGGCCCAACGCACAGCGATAAATGTGATGCAGGGTACGTTTTTTCTCACGTTCGAAATTGGAAAAACGTGAAACATAATATTCTCTTCATCATTTATGGGCAAGCAACACACAATGATGGACTCGTAGATTCAGATCTGATCCTGGTGATTTTACAACAAAGAATCCGCCTCCATATACACCATCATGAAACTAAAAGGTACGATATACATAATAATTATGTACTTCGGTATAACTATGTGCACGTAGTCCGAAGTAGTGTAATTCTATGGTGCATTTCTACGAATGGTTTGCACGTGTGCATGCAGTGAATGGGATTTTCGACCTTTGATCACTTTGTGGTGGATGGGATCTACACACCACAGGAGCTGCATCTGGACTTTGATCCCAGAGGGTGGTGGCGTTCCTACGGATGCGGAAATCTCGCCCACTAGCCGATCCGAGTCTCACAAAGTCACATGAACCGTGGTCTTGTTTTGCGCTACCAGTTTTGCAGGACATGAGTGCTTATAATAATTATTTACTCCATCTAATGCCTGGTTCCCACGATTTTCCGACCGATGCTCCCACACTGACTCCGACAAGAAATCGACGACTGTGTCGGATGAGTCGTAGATCTACTAGCTGTTTTGGCAATTTCGCTTGTACTATAGTTGTAGGCTCGACTGTTACACACGTACATGCGGTACACAGCCGCGCTAGACATTAGTAGACGCTAGACAGCGGAAATGAGATTTTGCACGAGCTGCAAGGCCAAAGGCGTGAACGGCTAGCGTCTAGTAACGGTCTAGTGTGGCCAGATCACGGTCTGCCCCCACGTTCTCCGCTGTCACTGTCAGTGTGAACAGCCGTGATTGGTCCGATGCCCGCCCCAAGCAGGAATGTGCACTTCAGTATGTCACACAAATAAACAAAATCAAAAACTGACTATTGGTATTATCATAAATCCATACTCAACCAGTCCACAGTTCTTCTGTGCCTGATTCGGCGTTGGAATGTCCAGGGCCGCCTCGACCAAAATTAATATGCTTGCGCATATTTCCGCATATTCTGTGAGACAGTTATTATTATTATTTCACAATCACGATGACATAGTGCCAATAAGCATGTGATGCGGGCGATTTTAACCAGCCATGGTGTTCATACATGGCATATTGAGCGACAAAGGGAATATTGGAGAGAAGCCTGCATATAATTCAAATATTCTGAAGAAAATGAGGACAAAACACTCATATTATGGACAAAATGCGTTCAGAAATGCCTTTAATGGATGAATTTGGAATGGTTGAAGCGTTTGCTACATTCCGCCATGGATGAACACTATCACTACGGTTTCTGCGGACACACCCCAGCCATACTATTCCGCATATGTTTTGATTTGCACCATAAGCATGATAGCCGTGAAGCAAATGAATATTCCAAGGTTGTACTTTTACTGAAATGATCTACACTTACTGCTTATGTCGAGCATATTTTGGCATATCTTTTTGAATATTTTGCTAAGCCTTTGGCCTAATTATTATGGACGTTTTCACTGATATGCGACGAGCATAATATGCTCTTTTTTTAGCATACTTGGTCGAGGCCTACAGGGGACCACGTGACTTTCGTACAAAACACTCGCCACTCAAACGCACACAACACATCGTCAGAGCCTGAACAATACGGATGGGTATTAGTGGCCAGGTGTTTCAAGGGGGGACAACCAAAGTGAAATACAACAAGGGTGCAATGCGGTGAATAACGTGATGTGAACTACACAGTTGCCAATTTATATAGAAGTATAGCAACTGGTACAATGAGCAAAATGTAATGAATAACTGCCATTTCAAAGAGACAGTTTGTCATATGTCGCAAATATGGACAATAAAACAGTCTCACAATGCGCCATGTGACACGTTTCCACAATTATTTCCACGTACTGGTCGGAATAGTGCCAGTGGAATCAGCAGCTATCCGTCCTCCCAGTACATGCGTAAACAGCGTTAGCTAGTGATAAAGCCTTTGTGGAAGAGTTACACTCTAGTGTACAGGCAGTCCAACCCAGTGAACAGTGAAGACTACCAGTACATACAAAGACTTTAGTTGAGGTAGCTAATAGCTATGTCTAGAGTCCAACATCATCCACACCAAACTGACCGGCCAAGTGCTACTCCTTACAGCATTCACGGCAGTTCAGCATGCTTGCCTGTTGAGTGACTGCTTTTTTAAAGGCGTAAGTCTACGGCAGATCGGGCAAGTGATTCATTCAGCTACCACCTTTTCTCTCCACACGGCTACTTTTTTTCCCCATACAGTGTTCGTATGCTATAGGGTAGCGTGATGCCTTTGTCTTCAACATTCTCCCTTCGACGCCGCTGGTCCTCTCCGCAACGACGAGAATGCTTGTCGCAGACGTCCACGCGTCGCCGAATGCTTTCATTCCGAACGTAACATCTTGTGCCGGGCCAACTTCCTATCGACAGTTGAGTGACGAAGACGGGTGAGGTAAGCTGAGACAGGGTGAGCGAGTGAAATCGGACGTCAAATAAAATAATGTATAAATTCATTATAGGTGTACTCTCTGAGGGGTTAGTAGCGTCGCTTTATGCAGTCCTGGTCGGCAAGACGTGGTGACGGTAGATCATGATGGTCCTCTTCCATCCGTCAGATGCCAGCCATCTCACTGCAGTGGCGATTCTACTCTCTCCAGAAGTGGAGCCTCCCAATCGTCTTCTCTTCAACAGCAGGCGTGCATGAAAAGAATGAGCTTAGGCTGGCTTGATCTTATTACGGGACGCGTGTACAACTTGGACATAGGTGTGACACCGGTCATTAAGTGTAACTTGTTTTACTCTTTGACTATTAGTCTCAGCAGCCGGGTGAGCATGTTGACCGCTGCTGGCAAGAAGAATAGCACTTTGCAGCCGCCGCATGAGCTAATATCGGGTGTAAGAGCTAGAAGGCCAGGTTCACAGAGCTAACTATGATTGTGGGAGGTTTCGAGTGTGAGGTCTCGCGGCCAAATAATTGGCGCTCATCGCGTTGCAAATTGAACCAACACGATAGAGCTAGGAAGTCAACCAACAGCGATAAAAGCGATTCAGGGTACATTTTGTTCTCACGTTCGAAATTGAAAAAAATGTGAAGCGTGTACTCGAAATCTCCATTATTTAGGGGCGAGCAACACGCAGTGAGTGATTTAGATCTGCTTCTTGTGATTTTACGTCAGAGAATCCGCCTTCAACACCACAGAGCTAGAGGGCTACTGTATAGGTACAAATTTTCGTTCACGAAATCTTTCGTTATGTCACTCCACCAGCAGGCTTGTTATGTACTAACTTTCTTTTTTGGTCGCGGTCTATCGCCCTGAACGTTCAGAACAATAACTTTCGTTTGGGGCAAACTTTAGTTATTTCGCGCCCCCTAATGAATATAGCGAAAGTTAATTCCAAACGAAAATTTGTGCTTATGCAGTACGTCACGGCGATAAAAGCGGTTGAGCGCAAGTTTTGTGCTCACGTTCGAAATTAAAAAATCGTGAAACGTTAACTCCCTATTATCAATAATTATTTAGGGGCGAGCAACACGCAGTGATCGGCTCGTATATTTATAATATAAATCTACGATTATATGTTGCTTGTGATTTTACAGCAAAGAAGCTGCCTTCATTCACACCATCGTTCACCTAGAAGGTATGATTTACATTCATGTACATGTACTCCGAAATAGAGTAATTCTACGGTGCATTTCTACGAATAGTTTTCACATATGGATGAGGTGAAGGGAATTTCAGTCTCTGACCACTCTGTGGTGGGTCTGATCTACTCACCTCTGGAGTTACATCTGTGCCTTCATCCTAGAGGGTGGTGGCGTTCCTGTGAATGCTGAAAACTCGGTCTTCAGCTGAGTCTCACGCTAACCGTTTTCTTCTTTCACATCTACTAGTATATCATGACACGATTACATACATGTTACATTCCCTGTTGGGAAATCCCTAACAAAATATGAAATAATAACTTCTAAAGAAACTTTGGAAAGAAAACCAGGCCGGTAATGGTAGCGACTTCGGCGATGATTTTTTTAAAGAGTTTTCTCCTCACAGTTGGACCTCCGCCAAAGTGACTTGATTCTGTTCTAAAAGCAGTGGAATATGCAGAACCATAGTAGTAGTAGTAGAAGTAGTAGTAGTAGAAGTTTATTTTACGTCGCACCACAAACAGGCGATTTCGAACCATACACAACTTATGGCAGGCACTTCCTTGAATTATGGTACATTATATTATTCACTTACCAAAATGAATATGCATGCAACATTCCAGAAAAGGTTAAAACATTCTGCCGCGTTTTCTGCTGTTTCGTTATTATTTTACTCTTGGTAGTAGTGTATGTACCGGTACTACTGTTCTGTGGTGTGCTGCTCCCGGGTTGAAACACTTGGTTCTCTTTCTGAAGCACGTGTTAGTTTTATAATTTCAAGTTATCGACCTCCAGTATCAGTTGCCTACTTTGTCACTTCTCTACAGAAATCTACATCTCACCTGTAAACATTGATACCAAGAGTCTATCAAGTCACAGGCTATACGCTGTTTATGAACTGGAGACCCAAAATCAGGGGAGGTGGACCCAATTCATCAGCGCGCTGCTCCCGCTACCCGCTGTATTATCATGCCTTCCCCTCGGCTCAATCTTCCCCAGCATTATGTTCTCTGCTTGACTGTGCACTTCAGTATATTAAACAAATAAACAAAATACACAAACTGACTCTTTGCACACACAGTCTATACTCATCCAGACCACAGTCCCTATTGTGCATTTGTATCGGAGTTGGATTACCCAGGAGCAGAGAACCAAGTGACTTGCGTACAAAACGCTCACCTCACAACCGTTGAATATCCAACTCAAACACACACAACACATCGCGAAGCCTGAACAGTGCGGATGGGTATCAATGGCCACTTGTTTCAAGAACAACAGTGAAAACTAGGGTGCAATGTGGTAAATACCGTGACGTGAACTGCAAAGTTGCCAGGTTAGATAAAAGCACAGCAACTAACTTGTACAATGAGAAAATTATAACGAATTACTGCCATTTCAAAGAGACAGGGTGTCACATGTCGCAAATATGGACAATAAAAAGTCTCACAATGCGCCATGAGACACGTTTCCACACTTCACACACTGGTCGGAGTAGTGCCTGTGAAATCAGCAGCTACCCGTCCTCCCAGTACATGCGGAAATAGGGTTAGCTAGTAATAAAAGGGATAATGAAAATTTATCAGTAAAATCCTCCATTACTGAGCAGATAACCACTCACTCGCCATATAGCGAATGTCCCAGTATTTTAGGGAATTTTCAAGATTAGAGTTTGCCAAAATGACAAACCCTTGTGGACGAGTTACACTCTAGTGTACAGGCAGTCCACCCCAGTGAACAGTGAAGACTACCAGTACATACAAAGACTTAGGTAGCTAATAGCTATGTCTAGAGTCCAACATCATCCACACCAAACTAACCGGCCAAGTGTTACTCCATGCAGCATTCACGACAGACCAGCATGCTTTCCAGTTGAGCGGCTTCTTTTTCAAAGGCCTACGGCCGGTCGGGCAAGTGCTTCCTAAAGTTACCACCTTTTCTCTCCACACGGCTACCTTTCTCTCCATGCAGTGCTCGTATGCTATAGGGTAGCAGGATGCCTTAGTCGTCAATATTCTCTCTTTGAAGCCACCGGTCCTTTGTGCAACGACGAGAATGCTTGTCCCAGACGTCCACGAGTCGGCGAATGCTTTCATTTCCAGTGTAACATCTTTTGCCGGACCAACTTCCTATCGAACCTTGATTGACGAAAACGAGTGAAGTGAGTTGAGACAAAATGAGTCAGTGAAATCGGACGTCAAAGAAAATGTTTAAAATTCAATGTTAGTGATGCTGTTTCACTGGTGTGTAGCGTAGCCAGCTGCAGTCCTGGTCGGCAGGAAGTGGTGACGGTAGTTCATGATGTTCTTCTTCCATTGGTTAGTTTCCGACTCGCTGCAGTGGCGAAACTACTAGCTCCAGACGTGGAGCCTCCCAATCGTCTTCTCTTCACCCGCAGGCGTGCATGAAAGGAATGAGCTTAGACTGGTTTGCTTTTTTGTGGAACGCGCCTACACTTTGGACAGAGGTGTGACCCCGGTCATTAAGTATAACTTGTTTCACTCTCTCATTGTTAGTCACAGCCAGGTGAGCATGTTGACTGCTGCTGGGAAGAAAAATAGCACTTCGAAGCTAAGGCATTAGCTCAGATTGGGAGTGAGAGGGAGGCCACGTCCACTGAGCTAGCAATTACAGTGTTCGTTTACGTTTCGAACGCGAGATCTCACGGCAAAAAAATCGCACCCTCTTGTTGCATTTTCAGACATCAACACGACAGACCTGGAGGACCAACTCACGGCGATCAAACGGGTTGAGCGCAAGTTTTGTTCTCACGTTCGAAATCATAAAAACGTGAAACATACACTTCCCATTATTTAGGTGTGAGCAACACGCGTTGATGGGCTCCTAGATTCAGATCTGTTGCTTTTGATTTTACAGCAAAGAAGCCGTCTTCATTCACACCATGGTAAGCCTAGACGGTATGCACATACATGTAGTTCGAAGTGGGGTAATTCTATGATGCATTTCTACGAATAGTTTGCAGGTTAGGATGCTGAGAATGGGAGTTTCGATCTCTACTCAGTAGTACTCACCTCTTGTATCTGATCTACTCACCTCTTCTGTCTGATCTACTCACCTCTTCTGTCTCATCTACTCACCTCTTCTGTCCCATCTACTCACCTCTTCTGTTTGATCTACTCACCTCTCGAGCTATCGGCGCCTAGATCCTGGAGGGTGGTGGCTTTCCTGCAAATGCGGAAAACTCGGTATTCAGCTGCGTGTCGCGCGAACCGTTTCTTCTCTCACACCTACTAGTGTAGCATGACACGACTGCTTCCATTTTTTCTTAGGAAGGTATGGAAAGAAAACGAGCAGTAGTGGTAGCGACTTCAGCGATGTACTTATGGTGAATGTGTTTGCTCCTTACACCGGAGCTTGCGCTTTTCCTTCAACTTAACTTGACACTTGATCAAGACTGTCATCCAGAGCACTGGAGAAGTCCATCGAACCTTCAAATATTTTTTCTTCGAAAAATGGCAGATTCTGCTCGAAAAGCAGTGCCTTTGGCAGAATCATACAAACCGTATGGGAGGCACTTCCTTGAATTCTGCTCCATTTCTCTATCAACATACCAAACATGCATGAAACATACCAGAAAAAGTTCCAAATTCTGCCTTTTTGGCGCTGTTTCGTTAGTTTACTCCCGAAAATACAGTATGTACTACTGTTCTGTAGTGTACTGCACACGGGATGAAACACTTGGCTGTATTTATTAAGGACTTGTTGGTTTTATAATTTCAAGTTACCGCCCTCCAATATCAGCTGCCTGCTTTGTCACTTCTCTAAAGAAATCTACATCTCACCTGTAAACATTGATACCATGAGTCTATCAAGTCACCGGCTATACGCTGTTTATGAGCTGAAGACCCAAAATCAGGGGAAGTAGACCCAATGCATCAGCGCGCTTCCCCGCTACCCGCTGAATTATCATGTCTTCCCCTTGGCTCAATCTTCCCCGGAATTATGTTCTCTGCTTGACTGTGCACTTCAGTATATTAAACAAATAAACAAAATAAACAAAATGACTCTTTGCACACACAGTCTATACTCATCCAGACCACAGTCCCTATTGTGCATTTGCATCGGAGTTCGATTACCCAGGAGCAGGGAACCAAGTGACTTACGTACAAAACGCTCACCTCACAACCGTTGAATATCCAACTCAAACACACACAACACATCGTGAAGCCTGAACAGTGCGGATGGGTATCAGTGGCCACTTGTTTCAAGAACAACAGTGAAAACTAGGGTGCAATGCGGTGAATACCGTGACGTGAACTGCAAAGTTGCCAAGTTAGATAAACGTACAGCAACTTGTCCAATGAGAAAATTATAACAAATTACTGCCATTTCAAAGAGACAGTTTGTCACATGTCGCAAATACGGACAATAAAAAGTCTCACAATGCGCCATGTGACACGTTTCCACATTTCACACACTGGTCGGAGTAGTGCCTGTGAAATCAGCAGCTACCCGTCCTCCCAGTACATGCGGAAATAGGGCTAGCCAGTAATAAAAGGGAATAATAATATTATCAGTAAAATCCTCCATCACTGAACAGATAACCACTCACTCGCCATATAGCGAATGTCCCAGTATTTTAGGAAATTTCCAAGATTAAAGTTTGCCAAAATGACAAACCCTTGTGGACGAGTTACACTCTAGTGTACAGGCAGTCCACCCCAGTGAACAGTGAAGACTACCAGTACATACAAAGACTTTAGTTTAGGTAGCCATATCTAGAGTCCAACATCATCCACACCAAACTAACCGGCCAAATGTTACTCCATGCAGCATTCCCGACAGACCAGCATGCTTTCCAGTTGAGCGGCTGGTTTTTCAAAGGTCTACGGCCTGTTGGGCAAGTTCTTCCTACAGTTACCACCTTTTCTCTCCACACGGCTACCTTTCTCTCCATGCAGTGCTCGTATGCTATAGGGTAGCAGGATGCCTTAGTCGTCAATATTCTCTCTTTGAAGCCACCGGTCCTCTGTGCAACGACGAGAATACTTGTCCCAGACGTCCACGAGTCGGCGAATGCTTTCATTTCCAGTGTAACATCTTTTGCCGGGCCAACTTCCTATCGAACCTTGATTGACGAAAACGAGTGAAGTGATTTGAGACAAAGCGAGTCAGTGAAATCGGACGTCAAAGAAAATGTATAAAATTGAATGTTAGATTTGCTGTTTCACTGGTGAGTAGCGTAGCCCGCTGCAGTCCTGGTCGCCAGGAAGTGGTGACGGTAGTTCATGATGTTCTTCTTCCATCAGTCAGCTTCCAACTCGCTGCAGTGGCGATACTACTAGCTCCATACGTGGAGATTCCCAATCGTCTTTTCTTGAACAGCAGGCGTGCATGAATGGAATGAGCTTAGAGTGGTTTGATTTTATTATGGGACGCGCCTACAACTTGAACAGAGGTGTAATCACGGTCATGAAGTGCAACTTGTTTCACTCTCTGATTGTTAGTCGCAGCCGCGTGAGCATGTTGACTGCTGCTTGCAAGAAAAATAGCACTTCAAAGCTAAGGCATCAGCTCAGATTGGGAGTGAGAGGGAGGCCATGTCCACTGAGCTAGCTATTACAGTTTTGTTTACGTTTCAAACGTGAGATCTCACGGCCAAAAAATTCGCCCCTCGTATTGCAATTTGAGACTTCAACATGACAGAGCTAGAGGGCCAACTCTAGGCGATCAAAGCGGTTGAGCGCAAGTTTTGTGCTCACATTCGAAATTGAAAAATCCTGAAACGTTAACTCCTTATTATGTAGGGGTGAGCAACACGCAGTTATGTGCTCCTAGATATAGATCTGGCGCTTGTGATTTTACAGCAAAGAAGCCGCCTTTATTCACACCATCGTAAACCTAGAAGGTTTGATTTACGTACATGTAATCCGAAGTGGGGTAATTCTATTGTGCATTTCTGCGAATAGTTTGCAGGTAGGGATTCAGAAAATGAGATTTTCGGTCTCTGACCACTTTGGAGTGGGTCTTATCTACTCACCTCTGGAGCTGTATCTCCGCTTAGATGGTGGTGATCCTGCGAATGCGCGTAACTCGGTCTTCAGCCGAGTCTCACCCAAACCGTTTCTTCTTTTGCACCTACTAGTATAGCATGACACGACTGCTTACATGTGACTGGTTCTTAGGAAGCTATGGAAAGAAAGCGAGAAGTAATGCTAGCGACTTCGGCGATGATTTTACAGGAAAGGTGTTTGCTCCTTGCACCGGAGCTCGCGGTTTTACGCCAACTTGTCTTGATTCTGCTAGAAAAGCAGTGCAATGGGCAGACCCTTACAAACCTTATGGCAGGCACTTCCTCGAATTCTGCTCCATGTCCATATCCACACACGGAAAATGCATCAAACATACCAGAAAAAGCACCAAATTCTGCCAATTTTTGGGCTATTTCGATATTTACTCTTGGTAGTACAGAACGTACTACTGTTTTGTAGTGCGCTGGACCCGGGCTGAAACGCTTGGATGTCTTTCTGAAGCACTTGTCGGTTGTATCATTTCAATTTATTGACCTCCGATATCAGTTGCCTGATTTTTTACTTCTCAACTCAAACGCACGCAGCACATCGTCAAGCATGAACAGCACCGATGGGTATCAGTGGCCATTTGTTTCAAGGACAACAACCGTGAAACAGAACTAGGGTGCAATGCGGTGAATACTGTGATGTGAACTGCACAGTTGCCTAACAAAATTGAAGTGCAGCAACTAGTACAATGAGAAAATTATAAGGAATTACTGCCATTTCAAAGAGACAGTTTGTCACATTTCGCAAATATGGACAATAAAAAGTCTCACAATGCGCCATGTGACACGTTTCCACACTTCACACACTGGTCGGAGTAGTGCCTGTGAAATCAGCAGCTACCCGTCCTCCCAGTACATGCGAAAATAGGGTTAGCTCGTGATAAAGGAACCATAATAATAATCAGTAAAATACTTCATCACGGAGCAGATAACCCCCTCGCCATGTAGCGAATGACCCGGTTTTTTCGGGACCTTCCGAAATTTAAAAGTTGCAACGGGAACAATGACAAAATTAATCCTTGTGGACGAGTTGCAGTCTAGTATGCATGCAGTCTACACCACGGTGAACAGTAAAGACTAGCAGTATATACAAAGACTTTAGCTTAGATAGCTATGCCTAGAGTCCAACATCGTCCATACCAAACTACCCAGCCAAGTGTTACTCCATACAACGTCCAGGACAGTTGAGCATGCTTGCCAGTTGAGCCGCTGCTTTTTCAAAGGCGTGCAGCCGGTCCAGTGAGTGCTACATTCAGCTACCACCTCTCTATGCGGCTACATTTCTCTCCATACAGTGCTGGTATATTAAAGGGTACCATGGACCCTTTTTCGTCAATTTTCTATCTTCCAAGCCACCGGACCTCTCCGCAACAACGAGAATTCTTTTCGCAGACGTCCACGTGTCGCCGGATGCTATCATTTCCACCGTAACGTCTTGTACCGGTCCAACTTCCTATCGCACTTTGAGGGACGAAAACGGGTGAGGTGAGCGGAGACAGAGTGAGCAAGTGAAGTTGGACGTCAAATAAAATATACTGAAGTATGTTCAAAGCACGTGAGCACAGTGAAGTCTCACTCCTGAGTAGCGTAGCCAGCTGCAGTTCGTGTCGGAAGGAAGTGGTGACGGTTGATGAAGATGGTCTTCTTTCATCACTCAGCTACCAGCCACCACGCTGCAGTGGCGATACCACTACTGCACTAGCTCCAGAAGTGGAGATTCCCAATCGTCTTCTCTTCAACAGCAGGCGTGCATGAAAGGAATGAGCTTAGACTGGTTTGATTTTATTATGGGATGTGGCCTGCACCTTGGACAAATGTGTGACCATAATCATGAAGTATGACTTTTTTCACCCTCTGCTTGTTTGTCGCAGCAGCCTGACGAGCATGTTGACGGCTGCTGGTAAGAAAAATAGCACTTCGCAGCCGCCGCATTAGCTCAGATTGAGAGTGAGATGAAACCACATCTACTGAGCCATTGATTCAGATTTTTACGCTTCGCATTTTTTCCAATTTCGAACGTGAGATCTCAGGGCCAAATAATTGGCTCTCCTCGCGTTGCAACGTGAGATGTCAACACGACAGAGCTAGAGGCCCAACACACTGCGATAATTGTGATGCAGGGTACGTTTTTTCTCACGTTCGAAATTGGAAAAACGTGAAACATAATATTTTCTCCATTATTTATGGGCAAGCAACACACAATGATGGACTCGCCGATTCAGATCTGATCCTGGTGATTTTACAACAAAGAATCCGCCTCCATACACACCATCGTGAAACTAAAAGGTACGATATACATAATAATTATGTACTTCAGTATAACTATGTGCACGTAGTCCGAAGTAGTGTAATTCTATGGTGCATTTCTACGAATGGTTTGCACGTGTGCATGCAGTGAAAAGGATTTTCGACCTTTGACCACTTTGTGGTGGGTGTGATCTACATACACACCACAGGAGCTGCATCTGGGCTTTGATCCCAGAGGGTGGTGGCGTTCCTACGGATGCGGAAAACTCGGTCACCAGCCGATACGAGTCTCACATGAACCGTGGTCTTGTTTTGCGCTACCAGTTTTGCAGGACATGAGTGCTTATAGTTTACTCCATCTAATGCCTGGTTCCCACGATTTTCCCACTGATGCTCCCACACTGACTTCGACGAGAAATCGACGACTGTGTCGGATGAGTCGTAGACTTCTAGCTGTTCACACACAACGGTGGGCAATTTCGCTTGTACTATAGTTGTAGGCTGGGCTGTTACACGCGTACATGCGGTACACAGCCGCGCTAGACAATACTAGACGCTAGACAGCGGAAATGAGATCTTGCACTAGCTGCAAGGCCATCGGCAGAAGGGCGTGAACGGCTAGCGTCTAGTAACGGTCCAGTGTGGCCAGATCACGGTCTGCCCCCACGTTCTCCGCTGTCACTGTCAGTGTGAACAGCCGTGATTGGTCCGATGCCCGCTCCAAGCAGGAATGTGCACTTCAGTATGTCAAACAAATAAACAAAAATCAAAAATTGACTCTTGGTACATAAATCCATACTCAACCAGTCCACAGTTCTTCTGTGCCTGATTCGGCGTTGGAATGTCCAGGGGACCAAGTGACTTTCGTACAAAAAACTCGCCATTCAAACGCACAAAACACATCGTCAGAGCCTGAACAATACTGATGGGTATCAATGGTCACGTGTTTCCAGGGGGGGGGCAACCAAAGTGAAATACAACAATGGTGCAATGCGGTGAATAACGTGATGTGAACTGCACAGTTTCCAAAATAAGTAGAAGTGAAGCAACTGGTACAATGAGCAAATTATAACGAAATACTGTCATTTCAAAGAGACAGTGTCACACATGTATGTCGCAAATATGGACAATAAAAAAGTCTAACAATGCACCATGTGCCACGTTTCCACACCTTCCACGTACTGGTCGGAATAGTGCCAGTGGAATCAGCAGCTATCCGTCCTCCCAGTACCTGCGTAAACAGCGTTAGCTAGTGATAAAGCCTTTGTGGAAGAGTTGCACTCTAGTGTACAGGCAGTCCACCCCAGTGAACAGTGAAGACTACCAGTACATACAAAGACTTTAGTTTAGGTAGCTATGTCTAGAGTCCAACATCATCCACACCAAACTAACCGGCCAAGTGTTACTCTATGCAGCATTCACGGCATTTCAGCATGCTTGCCAGTTGAGTGACTTATTTTTCAAAGGCGTACTGCCGGTCGGGCAAGTGATCATACAGCTACCATCTTTTCTCTCCACACGGCTACTTTTCTCTCCATACAATGCTCGTATGATATAGGGTAGCGTGATGCCTTAGCCGTCAATATTCTCTCTTTGAAGCCAACAGTCCTCTCCGCAACGACGAGAATGCTTATCGCAAACGTCCACGCGTCGCCGAATGCTGTCATTGGCGGCGTAACATCTTGTGCCAGGCCAGCTTCCTATAGAAACTTGAGTGACGATAACGGACCAGGTGATCTGAGACAGAGTGAGCGAGTGAAATCGGACGTCAAAATAAATAAATATTTGAAATAACGTTACGACCCTCTTCACTGGTGAGTATCGTAGCCAGCTGGAGTCCTAGTCGGCAGGAGGTGGTGAGGGTAGTTCATAATGGTCTTCCTCCATCAGTCAGCTGCCATCAAACTTGCTGAAGTGGCGATACTACGAGCTCCAGACGCGGAGCCTCCCAATCGTTTTCTCTTCAATAGCAGACGTTAGACTGGTTTGATTTTATTGTGGGAGTGTAATCACGGCCATGAAGTGTAACTTGTTTCTCTCTCTGATGGTTAGTCGCACCCGGGTAACTATGTTGGCGGCTTTTTGGAAGGAAAAGATGGCACTTCCCAGCTGCGGAATCAGCTCATATTGGGAGTAGAAGCTGGGAGGCCACCACCATGAAGCTAGCGATTCTGGTGTTCACGCTTCCCATTTTTCAATTTCGAAAGAGAGATCTCACGGCCAATTTGGCGCCTCTAACGTTGCAACGTGAGATTTCAACGCGAGAGAGCTAGAGGGCAGACCCACGGTTAGAAAGGGCGATGCAACGCACGGTTTTTCTCACGTTCGAAATTGGAAAAAAACATTTAGAGTAAACTCTGTATTAGATGCGAGTAACACGTAGAGATGTGCTCTTAGATATTCATTGTAGATCTGCTGCTTGTGATTTTATGGCAAAGAACCCGCCTTTTTTCCCACCTACGGAAAACGAGAAGGTATGATTTACATAAATGTACATGTACCCCGAAGACTGGTGATTCTATGGTATATTAATTTTCTTCGAATAGTTTGCACGTATGAATGCAGTTTTAGGTCTTTGATCACTTTGTGGTGGATTTAATCTACTCACCTCTGGAGCTGTATCTGCGCCTTGATCCTAGAGGGTGGTGGCGCTCCTGCGGGTGCGGAAACCTCGGCCTTCAGCAAAATCTCACGCGAATCGTGATTTATTTGCACGTAAAAATATTAAATAACATAACTGCTTACATTTGACTCCTTCTTAGAAAACATTGGAAAGAAGCCAAGTCGGCGAGGATTTTATAGGAAAGGTTTTTGCGGCTCGCATGACAGCTCGCGCTTTTCCGCCAACTTGAACCTTTGCTGACCTACGACTGTCATCCAGAGCACTAGAGAAGTCCATCGAACCTTCAAATTCTTTTCTCTCGAAAAATGGCAGATTCTGCTTGAAAAGCAGTGTATTTGGCTGAATAGTGATATGCACCACCACTGGTTACGTGCCCGCTTTCAACACCAACTTTGTCGTCAACGGTAGGAGTTAGGGACCGCCGGATTCTGCTCGAAAAGATGGCAGATTCTGCTCGAAAAGCAGTAAAATTGGCAAAACCATTCAAACCTTATGACGGGCAATTCCTCGAATTCTGCTCCATTTTTTTATCCACATCAAACTTACCAGAAAAAGTACCGAAATCTGCCAATTTTCTGCCGGCAGATTCCGCCGGACCATAGCAGGAGTGGCAGTGGAGGAACCTCACTTCGGGCGGGCAGTGCAGTGAATGCCCCATGGGCCTCTGGGACTGTCGCGTCGTCTGGCCTCCCGCTTCTCTCACCTCGTAGTCACGTCACTATGGGCCCGTTACTTCAATCTATCATTATGAATGTATGTGTGGCAACGTTAGTGCGAACTTCTAATAGACTGCCTGCTTCAAGTGCTGGTCTGAATTCTAGCGCCATCTGTATGCATGTTCCATCGGCACTGTTTTTTTTAAGCCTCTTATACGGGCAATCACAGAACATGATTTCACTGGCCTGACCGCGGCAACACCTGCAAAGCAAAACAAAACAAAAAACGTAAATAAAAAGAAAATGAAACTTTACAATCTGCACACAATGACAACTCCATTTTTAAGATAGTCTCTGTTGATCAGTCAGTATCCGTTACCCGTGTTAGCTAGTTGCCAACAAGGAGGTCTTCCGCAACAGGAACATCTGGAGAGGCGTCATCCATCCCCGTATGCCAGGGAAATGGTGAGCGAGCCCCCGCAGACACATGATGTTAGCATGTGCGTTTCGTTATCGCCTTGATCACCCCTACTAGGCTTTTGAACTTTTTCACCTTCAACTTCTTTGGGTATGGCACTTTTCTATGTAGAACGTGCGCAATTGCACCACTTTGCCTTGTGTATATACTCATTCCTTTATCTGCTATTCATTCGTCGTCTTCCTCCTCTAAGCGAAATAGTTGTCTGGAAGATATACAATGCAGAACACCTACCCAATAACGAACTCTCTGTCTATGGAGTGGTGTGGTGAATGTGGGCGAAGAGCGCAGTGTGGAGAGATGGACGGTTAAGATTATTCACATTTTGTAGTACAAAATAACCTGCGAGGAGATAATAATTTTGATACACATGTAGCTATAGAATAGAATGAAGGCCGCAGACATCACGTAACTACGTTACTTCTTTGACATGTATGTGTATTAATTTTTATAACAATAAAGTCAGTATCGCCTAAAACGTGGGTAGTTGATTTTGATCATTTTATCACTATGACCGATACTGCATGCCATGTACTTGCGAGTGGGGTGTCCACCGACTCAGCGTGCCATGCACATACGCACTACATAGCTGGTTACAGATCCTGACACACAGCATCAGCAATAAAAGCATTCGAGGAAACGAAAAAAGTACATGTACATGTTTTTGATTTGGTTCTTTCTTCATGGTTTTACGCGATCTGTGTTGTGAAAAAGCCCGTTTTCAAGCAGTACATGTCCATGTACATATAGCACTGTTCTGTAGTGTGTTGCACCCGAGCTGAAATACTTTGTTCTTTTTCTGAAGGACTTGTTGTGGTTATATCATGGTCAAGTTATCCACCTCGAATATCGGTTGCCTGATTCTCACTTCTCTAAAGAAATCTATATCTCACCTGTAAACATTGATACCAAGAGTCTATCAAGTCACAGGCTATACGCTGTTTATGAACTGGAGACCCAAAATCAGGGGAGGTAGTCCCAATTCATCAGCACGCTGCTCCCGATCCCCGCTGCTTTGTCATGTCTTGCCCTTGGTTCTGTCTTCCCCAGCATTATGTTCTCTGCTGGACTGCGACCTTCAGTATAATTATTACACTCATGTGCAAATTAAAAAAACTGACTCTTAGTACATGCAGACCATCTCCCCCTCTCCGTCCACAGTTTTTAATCTGTGTCTAATTCCGAGTTTGAATGTCGAGGGACCAGGTGACCTGCGTACAAAACACTCGCACCCGGGCATATTCAACTGAAACGTACGCATCGTCAAGCATGAACAGTACGGACGGGCATCAGTGGCCACTTGTTTCAAGGACAACAACAGTGAAATAGAACTAGGGTGCAAGGGGGTGAATACCGTGATGTGAGCTGCACAGTTGCGTAACTAAATTAATAAAAGTACGGCAACTGGTACAATGAGTAAAGGATAATGATTTACTGCCATTTCAAAGCGACAGTTTGTCACTTGTCGCAAATATGGACAATGAAAAAAGTCTCACAATGCGCCATGTGCCACAATTCACACGTACTGGTCAGAGAATAGACTGGAATCAGCAGCTACCCGTCCTCCCAGTACATGCGTAAATAGCGTTAGCTAGTGATAAAACCTTTGTGGAAGAGTTACACTCTAGTGTACAGGCAGTCTACCCCAGTGAACAGTGAAGACTACCAGTACATACAAAGACTTTAGTTTAGGTAGCTAATAGCTATGTCTAGAGTGCAATATCATCTACACCAAACTAACCGGCCAAATGTTACTCCCTACAGCATTCACGTGAGTTCAGCATGCTTGCCAGTTGAGCGGTTGCTTTTGCAAAGGCGTACAGCCGGTTGGTTAAGTGCTTCATACAGCTGCCACTTTTTCTTTCCATACGGCTACCTTTCTCTACATAGAATGCTGGTATGCTAGAGGGTAGTTTGATGCTTTTGTCGTCAATATTCTCTCTTCGAAGCGACGCCGAGAATACTTATCGCAGACGTCCATGCGACGGCGAATGTTTTAATTTCCAGCGTGATATCTTGTGCCGGACCAACTTCCTATCGAACCTTGATTGACGAAAACTAGTGAAGTGAGTTCAGACAGAGTGAGTCGGTGAATTCCGTCGTCAAAGAAAATGTTTAAAATCCAATGTAAGACGTTCCTCCATAGCGTTGGTGTTTCACTGGTGTGTAGCGTAGCCCTCTGTAGTCCTGGTCGGCAGGAAGTGATGACGGTAGTTCATGCTGTTCTTCTTCTATCAGTCAGCTTCCGACTCGTTGCAGTGGCGATACTACTAGCTCCAGATGTGGAGCCTCCCAATCGTCTTCTCCTCAACAGCAGGCGTGCATGAAAGGGATGAGTTTAGACTGATTAGATTTTATTGTGGGACGCGCCTACACCTTGGACAGAGGTGCGACCCCGGTCGTGAAGTACAACTTGTTTCACTCTCTGGTTGTTAGTCGCAGCCGGGGAGCATGTTGACTGCTGCTGGCAAAAAAAATCAATTCGAAGCTAAGGCATCAGCTCGGATTGGGAGTGAGAGGGAGACCATGTCCACTGAGCTAGCTATTACAGTGTTTGTTTACGTTTCGAAAGCGAGATCTCACGGCAAAAAAAATCGCACCCTCTTGTTGCAATTTCAGACATCAACACGACAGACCTGGAGGGCCACCTCACGGCGATCAAAGCGGTTGAGCGCAAGTTTTGTTCTCACGTTCGAAACTGAAAAAACGTGAAACATAAACTCCCCATTATTTAGGTGTGAGCAACACGCGTTGATGGGCTCCTAGATTCAGATCTGTTGCTTGTGATTTTACAGCCAGGAAGCCGTCTTCATTCACACCATGGTAAGCGTAGACGGTATGATTTACATTCACATACATGTAGTTCGAAGTGGGGTAATTCTATGATGCATTTCTACGAATGGTTTGCAGGTAAGGATGCAGGGAATGATATTTTCGATCTCTACCCACCTCTTTTGTCTCATCTACTCACCTCTTCTGTCTGATCTACTCACCTCTTCTGTCTGATCTACTCACCTCTTCTGTCTCATCTACTCACCTCTTCTGTCGCATCTACTCACCTCTTCTGTCTCATCTACTCACCTCTTCTGTCGCATCTACTCACCTCTTCTGTCTCATCTACTCACCTCTCGAGCTATCTGCGCCTAGATCCTGGAGGGTGGTGGCTTTCCTGCAAATGCGGAAAACTCGGTATTCAGCTGCGTGTCGCGCGAACCGTTTCTTCTCTCGCACCTACCAGTGTAGCATGACACGACTGCTTCCATTTTTTCTTAGGAAGGTATGGAAAGAAAACGAGCAGTAGTGGTAGCGACTTCGGCGATGTACTTATGGTGAACGTGTTTGCTCCTTACACCGGAGCTTGCGCTTTTCCTTCAACTTAACTTGACACTTGATCAAGACTGTCATCCAGAGCACTGGAGACGTCCATCGAACCTTCAAATATTTTTTCTTCGAAAAATTGCAGATTCTGTTCGAAAAGCAGTGCCTTTGGCAGAATATTACAAACCGTATGGGAGGCACTTCCTTGAATTCTGCTCCATTTCTGTATCGACATACCAAACATGCATGAAACATACCAGAAAAAGTTCCAAATTCTGCCTTTTTCGCGCTGTATAGTTAAGTTTACTCCCGAAAATACAGTATGTACTACTGTTCTGTAGTGAACTGCACACGGGATGAAAAACTTGGCTTTCTTTATTAAGGACTTGTTGGTTTTATAATTTCAAGTTACCGCCCTCCAATATCAGTTGCCTGGTTTGTGACTTCTCTAAAGAAATCTACATCTCACCTGTAAACATTGATACCAAGAGTCTATCAAGTCACAGGCTATACGCTGTTTATGAGCTGAAGACCCAAGATCAGGGGACGTAGACCCAATGCATCAGCGCGCTGCTCCCGCTACCCGCTGAATTATCATGTCTTCCCCTTGGCTCAATCTTCCCCGGAATTATGTTCTCTGCTTGACTGTCCACTTCAGTTATAATAAACAAATAAACAAATAAACAAAATGACTCTTTGCACACACAGTCTATACTCATCCAGACCACAGTCCCTATTGTGCATTTGCATCGGAGTTGGATTACCCAGGAGCAGGGAACCAAGTGACTTACGTACCGAACGCTCACCTCACAACCGCTGCATATCCAACTCAAACACACACAACACATCGTGAAGCCTGAACAGTGCGGATGGGTATCAGTGGCCACTTGTTTCAAGAACAACAGTGAAAACTAGGGTGCAATGCGGTGAATACCGTGACGTGAACTGCAAAGTTGCCAAGTTAGATAAACGTACAGCAACTTGTCCAATGAGAAAATTATAACAAATTACTGCCATTTCAAAGAGACAGTTTGTCACATGTCGCAAATACGGACAATAAAAAGTCTCACAATGCGCCATGTGACACGTTTCCACATTTCACACACTGGTCGGAGTAGTGCCTGTGAAATCAGCAGCTACCCGTCCTCCCAGTACATGCGGAAATAGGGCTAGCCAGTAATAAAAGGGAATAATAATATTATCAGTAAAATCCTCCATCACTGAACAGATAACCACTCACTCGCCATATAGCGAATGTCCCAGTATTTTAGGAAATTTCCAAGATTAAAGTTTGCCAAAATGACAAACCCTTGTGGACGAGTTGCACTCTAGTGTACAAGCAGTCCACCCCAGTGAACAGAGAAGACTACCAGTACATTCAAAGGCTTCAGTTTAGGTAGCCATATCTAGAGTCCAACATCATCCACACCAAACTAACCGGCCAAGTGTTACTCCATGCAGCATTCCCGACAGACCAGCATGCTTTCCAGTTGAGCGGCTGGTTTTTCAATGGCGTACGGCCTGTTGGGCAAGTTCTTCATACAGTTACCACTTTTCTCTCCACACGGCTACCTTTCTCTCCATACAGTGCTCGTATGGTATAGGGTAGCAGGATGCCTTAGTCGTCAATATTCTCTCTTTGAAGCCACCGGTCCTCTGTGCAACGACGAGAATACTTGTCCCAGACGTCCACGAGTCGGCGAATGCTTTCATTTCCAGTGTAACATCTTTTGCCGGACCAACTTCCTATCGAACCTTGATTGACGAAAACGAGTGAAGTGATTTGAGACAAAGCGAGTCAGTGAAATCGGACGTCAAAGAAAATGTATAAAATTCAATGTTGGATTTGCTGTTTCACTGGTGAGTAGCGTAGCCCGCTGCAGTCCTGGTCGCCAGGAAGTGGTGACGGTAGTTCATGATGTTCTTCTTCCATCAGTCTGCTTCCGACTCGCTGGAGTGGAGATACTACTAGCTCCATACGTGGAGATTCCCAATCGTCTTTTCTTGAACAGCAGGCGTGCATGAATGGAATGAGCTTAGAGTGGTTTGATTTTATTATGGGACGCGCCTACAACTTGAACAGAGGTGTAATCACGGTCATGAAGTGCAACTTGTTTCACTCTCTGATTGTTAGTCGCAGCCGCGTGAGCATGTTGACTGCTGCTTGCAAGAAAAATAGCACTTCGAATCTAAGGCATCAGCTCAGATTGGGAGTGAGAGGGAGGCCATGTCCACTAAGCCAGCTATTACAGTTTTTGTTTACGTTTCAAACGTGAGATCTCACGGCCAAAAAATTCGCCCCCTCGTATTGCAATTTGAAACTTCAACATGACAGAGCTAGAGGGCCAACTCAAGGCGATAAAACCGGTTGAGCGCAAGTTTTGTGCTCACATTCGAAATTGAAAAATCGTGAAACGTTAACTCCTCATTATTTAGGGGTGAGCAACACGCAGTGATGTGCTCCTAGATTTACATCTGCTGCTTGTGATTTACAGCAAAGAAGCCGCCTTTATTCACACCATCGTAAACCTAGAAGGCTTGATTTACGTGCATGTACTCCGAAGTGGGGTAATTCTATTGTGCATTTCTACGAATAGTTTGCAGGTAAGGATTCAGAGAATGAGACTTTCGGTCTCTGACCACTTTGTGGTGAGTCTTATCTACTCACCTCTGGAGCTGTATCTCCGCTTAGATGCTAAGGTGGTGGTGATCCTGCGAATGCGCAAAACTCGGTCTTCAGCCGAGTCTCACCCGAACCGTTTCTTCTTTTGCACCTACTAGTGTAGCATGACACGACTGCTTACATGTAACTGGTTCTTAGGAAACTATGGAAAGAAAGCGAGAAGTAATGCTAGCGACTTCGGCGATGGTTTTATAGGAAAGGTGCTTGCTCCTTGCACCGCTGCTCGCGGTTTTACGCCAAATTGACTTGATTCTGCTAGAAAAGCAGTGCAATGGGCACTGAGTAGCGTAGCCAGCTGCAGTTCGTGTCGGAAGGAAGTGGTGACGGTCGATCAAGATGGTCTTCTTTCATCACTCAGCTACCAGCCACCACGCTGCAGTGGCGATACCACTACTGCTCTAGCTCCAGAAGTGGAGATTGCCAATCGTCTTCTCTTCAACAGCAGGCGTGCATGAAAGGAATGGGCTTAGACTGGTTTGATTCTATTATGGGATGTGGCCTGCAACCTGGACAGACGTGTGACCATTGTCATGAAGTATAACTTGTTTCACCCTCTGATTGTTCGTCGCAGCAGCCGGACGAACATGTTGACGGCTGCTGGTAAGAAAATAGCACTTCGCAGCCGCGGCATCAGCTCGGATTGAGATTGATATGAAGCCACATCTACTGAGCCATGGATTCGGATGTTTACGCTTCGCATTTTTTTTCAATTTCGAACGTGAGTTCCCAGGCCAAATAATTGGCTCTCCTCGCGTTGCAACGTTAGATGTCAACACGACAGAGATAGAGGACCAACGCACAGCGATACATGTAATCCAGGGTACGTTCGGGTAGGGTTTTCTCACGCTCGATATTGGAAAAACATGAAGCATAATACTCTCCATTATTTATGGGAAAGCAACACACATTGATGGACTCGCAGATTCAGATCTGATCCTGGTGGTTTTACAACAAAGAATCCGCCTCCATACACACCAACGTACAACTAAAAAGTACGATATACATAATTATTATGTAAAAAAATAAAAAAGGTAATTATCGTGTCCGTTCCCGAAGGGAACTCACGACGGCCGCTAACACCCGATAAACCCTACCCTAGAGGTACCTGGTTCAAGTCCTGCCCGGGAGCGGTTTTTGTTTTTGTTTTGGTTTTTTGGTTTTTCCAGTCGTGCTGCTACCCACAGGCACAAGGGGTACATGGATGCAGCTAATGGGGTCGTTTCGGCACTTGTGTCAGCGGTTGTGAGACTTGTCCGCTCACCCCCACCGTTAGGCGCTGCATCTGCCGCTAGGGTTTATTATTATGTACTTCAGTAAAACTATGTGCATGTACAAGTAGTCCGAAGTAGTGTAATTTCTACGAATGGTTTGCACGTGTGGATGCAGTGAATAGGATTTTTCGACCTCTCGACCACTTTGTGGTGGGTGTGATCTACACACCACAGGAGCTGCATCTGTGCTTTGATCCTAGAGGGTGGTGGCGTTCCTACGGATGCGGAAAACTCGGCCACCAGCCGATCCGAGTGAACCGTGGTTTTGTTTTGCGCTACCAGTTTTGCAGGACATGAGTGCTTATATTTTACTCCATCTAATGCCTGGCTCCCGCGATTTTCCCACCGATGCTCTCACACTGACTCCGACAAGAAATCGACGACTGTGTTGGATGAGTCGTACTAGCTGTTCACACACACAACGGTGGGCAATTTCGCTTGTACTATAGTTGTAGGCTGGGCTGTTACACACGTTGGTTGGTTGGCTTTATTATTTCAGTTCGTTGCCTCAACAGTACAAAGTACAAATATCAAGAGGGACGAACGAAAAGAGAAAACGTACATGCGGTACACAGCCGCGCTAGACAATAGTAGACGCTAGACAGCAGAAAATGAGATTTTGCACAAGCTGCAAGGCCAAAGGCGTGAACGGCTAGCGTCTAGTAACGGTCCAGTGTGGCCAGATCACGGTCTGCCCCCACGTTCTCCGCTGTCACTGTCAGTGTGAACAGCCGTGATTGGTCCGATGCCCGCCCCAAGCAGGAATGTGCACTTCAGTATATCGCACAAATAAACAAAATCAAAAATTGACTCTTGGTACATAAATCCATACCCAACGAGTCCACAGTTCTTCTGTGCCTGATTCGGCGTTGGAATGTCCAGGGGACTAGGCCTCGACCAAAATTCATATGCTTGCGCATATTTCCGAATATTCTGTGAGACAGTTCATATTATGGCATATTGAGCGACAAAGGGAATATTGGAATGAAGCCACCATATAATTCAAATATTCTGAAGAAAATGAGGACAAAACACTCATATTATGAACAAAATGCGTTCAGAAATGCCTTTAATGGATGGATTTGGAATGGTTGAAGCGTTTGCTACATTCCCCCATGGATGAACACTATCACTACGGTTGCTGCGGACACACCCCAGTCAAACTATTCCGCATATGTTTTGATTTGCACCATAAGCATGATAGCCGTGAAGCAAATGAATATTCCAAGGTTGTACTTTTACTGAAATGATTTGCACGTACTGCTTATGTCGAGCATATTTTGGCATATCTTTTTGAATATTTTGCTAAGCCTTTGGCCTAATTATTATGGACGTTTTCCTGATATGCGACGAGCATAATAAGCTCCTTTTTTAGCATACTTGGTCGAGGCCTACAGGGGACCACGTGACTTTCGTACAAAGCACTCGCCACTCAAACGCACACAACACATCGTCGGAGCCTGAACAATACTGATGGGTATCAATGGCCACGTGCTTCAAGGGGGGACAACCAAAATGAAATACAACAAGGGTGCAATGCGGTGAAAAACGTGATGTGAACTGCACAGTTGCCAATTTAAATAGAAGTATAGCAACTGGTACAATGAGCAAAATATAACGAATAACTGCCATTTCAAAGAGACAGTTTGTCATATGTCGCAAATATGGACAATAAAACAGTCTCACAATGCGCCATGTGACACGTTTCCACAATTATGTCCACGTACTGGTCGGAATAGTGCCAGTGGAATCAGCAGCTATCCGTCCTCCCAGTACATGCGTAAACAGCGTTAGCTAGTGATAAAACCTTTGTGGACGAGTTACACTCTAGTGTACAGGCAGTCCACCCCAGTGAGCAGTGAAGACTACCAGTACATACAAAGACTTTAGTTTAGGTATGTCTAGAGTCCAACATCATCCACACCAAACTGACCGGCCAAGTGTTACTCCATACAGCATTCACGGCAGTTCAGCATGCTTGCAAGTTGAGTGACTGCTTTTTCAAAGGCGTACGGCCTGTTGGGCAAGTTCTTCATACAGTTACCACCTTTTCTCTCCACACGGCTACCTTTCTCTCCATACAATGCTCGTATGCTATAGGGTAGCGTGATGCCTTAGTCGTCAATTTTCTCCCTTCGAAGCCACTGGTCCTCTCCGCAACAACGAGAATGGATTTCGCACACGTCCACGCGCCGCCGAATGCTATCATTGCCAGCGTAACATCTTGTGCCGGGCCAGCTTCCTATCGAACCTGGAGTGACGAAACGGACGAGGTGATGTGAGACAGAGTGAGCGAGTGAAATCGGACGTCAAAATAATTTAAGTTTGGAAATTGGACTCTCTTCACTGGTGAGTAGCGTAGCCCGCTGCAGTCCTGGTCGGCAGGAAGTGGTGACGGTAGTTCATAATGGTCTTCTTCCATCAGTCAGCTGCCAGCCAACTCGCTGCAGTGGCGATACTACAAGCTCCAGACTTGAAGCTTTCCAATCGTCTTCTCTTCACCAGCAGACGTGCATGAAAAGAACGAGCTTAGACTGGTTTGATTTTATTATGGGACGCGTGTACAACTTGGACAGAGGTGTGAGGGCGGTCATGAAGTGTAACTTGTTTCATTCCCTGATGACTAGTCGCACCCGGGTAACAATGTTCGCGGCTTTTTGGAAGGAAAAAATAGCACTCCCCAGCTGCGGAATCAGCTCATATTGGGAGTAGAAGCTGGGAGGCCACGTCCACTCAGCTAGCGATTCGGGTGGTCACGCATCACATTTTTTTCAATTTCGAACGTGAAATCTCACGAGGAACTGACATGCCCTCTGACTCCTCTGGAGTCCTCTGACTCCTTTGGAACACCCTATGTCTCAATTGCTCCAACCAGTACCGTCTGTTTTTAGTGTAAGTTCGTTCAATGTTCGTGGTCTATCGTCCAACACGAAAAGCAACTGCTGGCCGAGGACCTGCGTTGCTATAAAATTCAAATTTGTTCTCTGCAAGAAACGAAAATTCAAAACGGCTACGACGGAGTTCACGGCGACTACAGGATTGTGTGCCTCTCCTCGACTTGCCGACATTATGGAAACGGCTTTGCTATACACCACTCGCTCCTCGATAGAGTGTATCGAATCTGGAGCGAGTCGGATAGAGTTGCCGTTCTGCAAATTCGACTGTCAAAAAATAAACTATTGTCGCTCGTCAGCGTGTACGCGCCGACGTCGACTAGAGTTGCGCAGGACCAAGACTGCCTAGACGACTTCTACTCCTCACTCAACGCTGCAGTTGCCAAGGTAAAATCTTCATCTATCTTCCTCGTACTCGGTGACTTCAATGCCAAGCTCGGAACACAAAATAAATCACTCCATCAATGCATTGGGCGATACGGAAGAGGACGACAGAATTACTCTGGCAAGGTCCTTGCTGACTATTGTGACTCAGCTTCCCTATTCGCCTGCAGCACAGCTTTTCAGCACCCAGCACGGCACTGCACAACATGGACAGGATGGAGAAAGAATAATTCAAGTGGCGGAGCCCCCATTCCCATCTATAATCAAATAGACTATATCTTGTGTTCCACTCGTCAGCGCCAGCTCTTCACAGATGCCAGATCTTACGCTGGAACCCTGCTGGACTCGGACCACCGATTGCTCGTGGCACGAATGAAGCTGGACCGGTTGCGTGGTGTGTGGGGCCCAATAGAGCACGCTAAGAAACAGCGAGTAGGCATGAAAATTGCTGTGGATAGGCTGTCCGATCCACGCATACGGAAGGAATATCAGTCCGCTCTGGAAAATGATATTACCCAACACTGCAGCTGCAAGCCCGGAACAAAGCTAGCCCCTCAGGAGCTATGGGATCAGGTACATACGACTGTGATGGAAGTGGCCAGCGCTACCCTGGGAGCATCAACAAGACCGCCAAAAGGAAAATGGATACCTGACCCACAGCTGACGGCTATGGTTCAAGAAAAGCGGAAAATCCGGCTTCAACTGATGAATACCCCTGATGCAGCAGTAGCAGCACGTCTGAAACTCCACAAAAACCAGTTATCTCATCAAGTTCGCAGGCAAGCCAGAGACAATGCAAGCAGATTATTGGACGGTAAGGTGGCGGAAATTGAGAACCAGAAAGATGACGCGCGCATGTTCAAAGCTGTGCACCTGCTCCAACGAAAGAAACAACAACCCATCACGATAAATGATGCCAAAGGACGACGGCTTTTGAACCCTCAAGACATAGTTGGCGGAATCACGAGTCATTTCCAAGAAATGTTCACTCAGCCTAACACTACCATCCAAACAAAAAATACAGAAAAATTTGCAAAAGAAATCACACAGCAGGAAATCACATCAGCAGCAAGGCGCCTTAACAACGGCCGTGCGACCGGGCCAGACAACATGGCAGGCGAACTTATCAAGTACGGGCCTGCCCCTCTTCACCATGCTCTAGCTCGGATATACAATGCCGCTATTTCCAACAATGAGCCACTCTGTATTGGCGACGGGACTCTTATCCCGCTACAAAAACCTGGCAAGGCCAGGGGGCCCCCATCAAACCTGCGACCAATAGTACTGTTGACGGTGTTGCGCAAGGTGTTGTCGCTTGTAGCATTGTCCCGCGTAAGCAGAAAAATACATAAATACTTATCTCCCACCCAGAGCGGTTTCAGGCCTAACAGAAGCACCTCGGACGTAATATGGTCTTACCGTTGGGCTATAGCCCGATGCCAACGCCTACAACAGAAGTATGACATTATCGGTATCGACATGTCGAAAGCATTCGATACCATCTCGCGTCCGAAACTGATCAATGTTCTTGCGTCATTCCTTGACAACGACGACGTTACACTGATTTCATATCTTCTGCAACACACCACCTTGCAGGTTCGATTGCCGGGAACGGATGGCATTAAGTTCAAAACCGACAGAGGCACCCCACAGGGGGACTCATTATCTCCTGTGCTATTCATCGTGTATCTAGAAGCGGCCCTGCGGGACGTGCGAAATATCTTACCGATCCGGCCACAACTCGACATCGACCTGCACCTCCCAACTGACACATCATATGCTGATGATGTTGACTTTCTGTCATCTAGGGGAGCTGACCTCCAATCATGCCTCCCTGTTATTGGGGACACCTTAAAGCAATGGGATTTGACAGTTAACTCCGCCAAGACAGAATTCACCCATATCGAGAGGTTCAGCGACTGCATTGCAGAAGAATGGAGGCTGACCCGGAAGCTGGGATCGCTACTGGGTGACAGGGAAGATGTATCTCGGCGTATGCAGCTGGCCACAGGTGCGTTTCAACGGCTTTGGGCACTGTGGGTGAGAGGCTCGCAGGTGAGAGAGAACAGACGTGTCAAGCTATACAATGCATTTATCACACCAATACTTCTGTACAATTGCTCAACATGGGGAGTCCCAAGCAATGTCATCAAGCGATTGGAAGCATTCCACAGACGTCAATTGAGAACAGTCGTCGGGATCAAGTACCCTCAAGTCATCAAAAATAGCGAGCTGTATAAACGCACCAACTCCCAGCCCCTTGGGGAAACCATTGTGAGAGCGAGGTGGCGGCTCTTTGGCCATGTCCTGAGACTAAACGACGATGTACCAGCACGCGTTATGATGGCAGCATACTTCGAAAACCCAAGTTCCGCTGCCACCTGGCGGGGCCGGCCACGCACCACTCTGCCACTGAGTCTGCACCAGGACCTGCAGCGTATCGGGGGGTCGCTCAAGAAACGCGAGGAACTTGAGAACCTCCATGCCATCTCCCAGTCACGACAAGACTGGAAAGACCTATGCAGCAATGTGATAAAAGCGTACATCAAAGCCTAATACTGCTTCCACCTGTGGCAGCTGCATGGCCGTACGGTGTACCATAACATAACTCATTGACTAACATATTTTGTGAAAATATTATCCTGTAAAAGAATAGGAATGTAAACAATATACCTGTGAAAACACAACCTTGAATGCTACTAACACAACCTGTGACTACAATAATCATGAGATCAACCCCAAAACATTTCTTGCAGTTTACTTTCGTAGAGTTTGCAACTTTGTGTTCCTCAACACAACTTGCAGCTTTCTTCAAACATATCCTCAACCTTGGTTCTGTCCTAGATTGTGTATACATACATTCATTGTTTCGTCTCATCATTATGGAGCAGCTTATGCGAAGGCTAGCCAAGCTTGCTTGGCGATGCCAACGCGGAAAAGCCTATAATAAATAATAATAATAAATCTCACGGACAATTTGGCGCTCCTCACGTTGCAACGTGAGATTTCAGCGCGAGAGAGCTAGAGGGCCAAATCACGGTTAGAAAAGGCGATGCAACGCACGTTTTTTTTCTCGTTCGAAATTGGATAAAAACATGTAGCGTAAACTCTCTATTAAATGCGAGTAACACGTAGAGATGGGCTCCTAGATATACATTGTAGATCTGCTGCTTGTGATTTTATGGCAAAGAACCCGTCTTTATTCCCAAAGGGTATGATTTACGTTCGTGTGCATGTACTTCAAATAAGGGTAATTCTATGGTGAATTTCTACGAATAGTTTGCACGTATGGATGCAGTTTTCGGTCTTTGACCACATTGTGGTGGATCCGATTTACTCACCTCTGGAGTTGCATCTGAGACTTGATCGTAGGGGTGGTGGCGTTTGTGCGGATGCAGAAAACTCGGCCTGCAGCCAAGTTTCACGCAACCCGTGATCTATTTCCATTTTTACAAGTACCAGTATTGCATGACACGGACTGCTTACAATTGATTCCTTCTTAGAAAACTTTGGAAAGGAAACGAGTTAGTGGTAGCGACGAAGGCGATGATTTGAGAGAAAAGGTTTTTGCTGTTCACAGCGGAGCTCACGCCTTTCCGCCAACTTGACGCTTTACGGACTCAAGACTGTCATCCAGAGCACTAGACAAGTCCAACGAACCTTTGAGTTCTTTCCTTTGGAAATTTAGCAGATGAGAAGCAGTGCAATGGGCAGAATAGTTATTTCGTGCCTCCTAACGAATATAGCGAAAGTTAATTCCAAAAGAAAATTTGCACTTATACGGTACGTCACGGCGATAAAAGCGATTCAGCGCAAGTTTTGTGCTCACGTTCGAAATTAAAAAATCGTGAAACGTAAACTCTATATATTAGCGAAACAGCTGTCTAAAGGAGTTTATCAATATCGTCTACGGAAGTGTCCTCGCAATGGTGATGGTTGTGTGCAGGAGGGTCTAGTCGTCTAAAGAGCGCAGTTTAATGGTGGAGGTGACTCAACATTTTCTTCAATGGCCGAGAGCTCTGTCGCACCCTGTAATAATGAAACGTAAACTCCCTATTATTAATAATTATTTAGGGGCGAGCAATACGCATTGATCGGCTCCTAGATTTATATATGCTGCTTGTGATTTTACAGCAAAGAAGCTGCCTTCATTCACACTATCGTTAACCTAGAAGGTATGATGTCCTGTACTCCGAAATAGAGTTATTCTACGGTGCAATTCTACGAATATTTTTTACATGTGGATGAGGTGAAGGGAATTTCAGTCTCTGACCACTCTGTGGTTGGTCTGATCTACTCACCTCTGGAGTTCTGTGCCTTCATACTAGAGGGTGGTGGCGTTCCTGCGAATGCGGAAAACTCGGTCTTCACCTGAGTCTCACGCCAACCGTTTTCTTCCTTTCCACCTACTAGTATAGCATGACACGACTGCTTACATGTAGGAAACTATGGAAAGAAAGCGTGACGTCATGGTAGCGACTTCGGCGATGACTTTATAGGGAAGGTGTTTGCTCCTTTCACAGGAGCTCGCGGTTTTCTGCCTGCTTGACTTGACACTTTATTGATTCGCGACTGGCCATTCAGAGCACAAGAGAAGTCCGTCGAACCTATTTCGAGAGAAAAGAATTTAAAAATTCTTTTCTCTCGAAAAATGCCAGATTCTGCTCGAAAAGCAGTGCAATGGACAGAACGATACAAAACTTATGTCAGTTATGGCAGGCACTTCTTTGAATTCTGCTCCATTTCTTTACCCACATACCAAGCATGCATGAAACATAACAACAATTTTCCAAATTCTGTCGTCTTTTCCGCTGTTTTGTTAGTAACTCTTGGAAATACAGTACGTACTACTGTTCTGTAGTGTGCTGCACCGTGGCTGAAACTCTTGGTTCTCTTTCTGAAGCACTTTTTGGTTGATCATTTAAAGTTATCGACATCCAATATCAGTTGCCTGCTTTTTACTTCTCAACTCAAACGCACACAGCACATTGCCAAGCATGAACAGCACGGATGGGTATCAGTGACCATTTGCTTCTAGGATAACAACAGTGAAATATAACTAGGGTGCAATGCGGTGAATAACGTGTTGTGAACAGCACAGTCGCTTATTGAATAGAAGTAAAACAACTGGTGCAATGAGATAATTATAACGAAATACTACCATTTTAAAGAGACAGTTTGTCTTATGTCGCACATATGGACGAAGAAAAGTCTCTCAATGCGCCATGTGACACGTTTCCACAATTATTTCCACGTACTGGTCGGAATAGTGCCTGTGGAATCAGCAGCTATCCGTCCTCCCAGTACATGCGTAAATAGCGTTAGCTAGTGATAACATCTTTGTGGATGAGTTACACTCTAGTGTACAGGCAGTCTACCCCAGTGAACAGTGAAGACTACCAGTAAATACAAAGACTTTAGTTTAGGTAGCTATGTCTAGAGTGCAACATAATCCACACCAAACTGACCGGCCAAGTGTTCCTCCATACAGCATTCACGGCAGTTCAGCATGCTTGCCAGTTGAGTGACTGCTTTTGCAAAGGCCTACGGCCTGTCGGGCAAGTGCTTCCTACAGCTACCACCTTTCCCTCCACATGGCTACCTTTCTCTCCATACAGTGATGGTATGCTATAGGGTAGCGTGATGCCTTAGTCGTCAATATTCTCTCTTCGAAGCCACTGGTCCTCTCCGCAACGACGAGAATGCTTGTCGCAGACGTCCACGGGTTGCAGAATGCCATCCTCACCACTGTAACATCTTGGATCTGCAGGGTGACCCCATCGCCATGCCTATGTATGCCTTGGGTGTCACCCCGCTTATCGCTGATATGGCTTCTGCCGACCTGGTACAGGAATGGTACGAGGATGATTCTTCAGCTGGCAGGCGCCTATGCCCGCATAGCTTTGCAACCGATTGTCCGATTTACGCAAATGACGGCCCATTGGAAAGGTCTTGAGTGAGGCTATACATTGGGATGTGATTCAATTTGATATTTAAGTAAACTTCATTGTGAAATGGGGATGTTCATAAATCAGACTTTTGAACCCGATTTTTCGTGGCACAATTATCAGATTTTTCTAACGGATGTTTTGCTTTCCACTCGCTGTCGTCACAAGGTGATCATAGCTCACCTTGACCTTGTGGAGTCTGCCGACGGCTCTCTTCAGCTCTGTGTTGGCCAACCGAGTGGGATCGAGGCCGCTATACACGCCATGAACGACACCTTTCACAATCCGGACGTGAATGGCGTGCTCCTTGCGGACGGCTCCAACGCCTTCAACCGGTTGAACCGCAAAAGCCTGCCTCCTGAACATACGCCATCTCTGCCCGGGACTGGCCCCAGTGGTCATTAATACGTACCGATCCCCCGCTCGTCTCTATGTCGACGGTGAAAGAATTCTATCATGTGAAGGCACCACCCAGGGTGACCCCATTGCCATGCCTATGTATGCCTTGGGTGTCAACCCGCTTATCGCTGATATGGCTTCTGCCGACCTGGTACAGGAATGGTACGAGGATGATTCTTCAGCTGGCAGGCGCCTACGCCCGCTACGGCGATGGGGTAGTAGTAGTACATGTAGTAGTATTCTTTCACGAGGGCAATCCCCACAGACTGTGAGTCTTTTCACAGGGTAGCCTTGGTAAGTGCGTGAAATGAAGAAAGCCGTAAGTGCGTGAAATAGAGTAAAGAAAAAAAACCGGTGCCTGCATACTATGCCTTTACGTGTTGCAAAAGAGGCTGCGAAGAGTACTGTTGAACATTGCGAAGGAGGCTGCCTGGCGGCATGCTGCTGGAAGCGAATTCCACCTATCACGGTGGGATGACCTGAATGCAAAAGGGTCGGATTATGGGTACTTCCTGAATGCAACAAAGTCGATCCTGCTCGTGAAACCTGAGGCGTACGAGGAAGCCACTGTGATTTTTGCTGGTACTGGTGTGCGTATTGAGAAGGATGGTTGTCGTTATCTAGGAGTAGCCCTTGGCACACAGTCCTTTGTGGAAGAATACGTTGCTAATAATGTCACCGACTGGGTCCAGCAGATTCGTCGTCTGGCTGATTTTGCAGCGACTCAACCTCAGGCAGCCTACAGTGCCTTCATTTAGGGACTACAGCCGCGGTGGTCCTTTCTCTCAAGAACCCTTGAGGATGCCCATGCGCTGTTTGGTCGTCTTGAAGACGTGATTCGGGATATCCTGATCCCAGCTCTGACAGGCCACGCGCCACCGTCTTCTCAGGAGCGTGCACTGCTGGCCTTCCCATGTCGCCATGGTGGTCTTGGCATCACCGACCCGACATCTATGGGCGGCAACTACCGCAATTCACGCAGGATCACGACATCCCTGTGGGAGATATTAATCACCCAAGATTCCTCCCTAGATGGCCCGCGGCGCAAGAAGGCAGAGTTACGTACGACTTTGCGAACCAACCTCCTGGCAGCCGTGAAGCCTTTCAAGGATGGTGCTGGAGCAGAGCTTGAGCTGCAGTTGACCCTCGCATCGGAGAAGGGGGCCTCTAGCTGGCAGACTTGCCGCCCTCTAGCCATTCATGGATTTCGTTTGTCCAGTGTTGCGCGATGCCCTCTGTCTCCGGTACGGGTGGACACCAGCACGCGTGCCATCAGGATGCGAATGTCACCATGGTAATTTTGACGTCACCCATGCCTTATTATTATTTTTTTACTGAATACCACAGAACCATCAGATGCTGCACAGCGGGGGCGGTGGCATATTATCCTGCAGTACTGGGGGGCTTCCCCAGTATTCGCCACAATGAGATTCGAGACCTCACGGCTGATGTTCTGCGTCAGGTCGCGCACGGTGTCTGCACAGAACCGATGCCGCCAGTCATCGGAGAGAAATTCCGGCTTCGGTCCACAACGACCGCTGATCAGGCTCGTTTTGATGTTGCCACCAACGGAATCTGGGGTGGCCGATTTGAGCGCACCTTTCTTGATATAAGGGTTTTCAACCCCTATGATGCCTCAAATCGCGCTGCCTCAGTTTCCTAAGTGTATGCACGTCATGAGAAGGAGAAACGCCGGAGGTATGAGCAGCGTCTGCTTGCGGTTGACCGCGCCACGTTCGTACCAGTAGTGCTGTCAGCCACTGGTGGCAATAGCAAGTGTGCATCGGCCCTGTTCAAGCATCTTGCCAGCAAGCTATCTGACAAGCTGAAAGAGCCGTTCTCCGTCAAGATAGCATGGCTTCGCTGCAAGCGAAGCTTTGCATTAGTTCGAGCTAGCGTGATGTGCCTTCGTGGGGCAAGATCCTCATCCGCACACTGTGTCACCAGGGATCCCGCGTCTGTAGTAATAGCCGAGGTACGTGTTTCCTTGCAGGACTGTTGAACTAAAGACACATATGTTCATGTGTGTGTCTCGAGCCCCTTGGCGAGCTTTTCGCCTCCATACAAATTACTTGCCCCTTATTATTTCAAGGAGAAGGCGGAGAGCCGGAACGTGCGCAATTTTATTTTTATTATTTGCCATGGCGACCCCGTAAGCCCTGGTAACTGGCAGGCTTGCAGGGCAGGGTTGGGCATTTTTTTCTTTTTTTCTTTGACATATCTACGTCTTGTTTTGTTCGCCCGTAAAAGAGGCTTACCAACAAAAAAGAAAAAAGTTTGAGTCAATTATGTGGTTATAAAACAATTCTTCAACGTGAAGACCTGATGTGATGCTTTGCAAGCTCTCAAGACTAGTACTCTCAAGACTAGTACTCATCATACACTCTCCTGCCACTGTGACGTGTTAGTAAAGTGGTGATACGCAGGTGACCGGCTGCACTGATTGCCCCCGGACGTCTGGTTTGATTAACCCCACCTGCCCACTCATAGCTCGACACACCACTTCTAATAGGACCAGGACCATGACGGACTGTGGTGTTGAAGAGAATTCAGATATTGAATGAAGTACATGATGAGTAATGCTGGGATTACTGCAATGTACGTGACACACAGAACAGTGCATGCTTGCGTGAAAGTGAATTAGCTTAGACAAAAGATATCATACTAAGTCCATATTCTTCGTGTTCCGTTGCATTCACCATATCTTTTTCGCCTCTCTGACATGTTCTCCCTTCGTCGTGACTGCGCTCACACAGCTAGAGTAACCCGCGGCCAAGTCAATTATTCCCTTTCCTTACCCATTGTGCAAGCTCAAGCTGGATACAGATCTATTTCATTCCTTGGTGCTGACCGCTTTGATGCGCTTCCCGAATTCCTTCGCACAAATCTAATCCCCAATTCATTTCGCGAGGAACTTAACAATTAAATTTCATTCATCTTGGGCACCCCGTAAGAAGACCTTAAGGGTCTGTTGGGAATCCCCAAGTAAAATAATAAAATACAATACAAAGTGTGCATTTAGGCATGTGAACATGCTTATGTGTTTGTGTATGTCGTGCGGGGGAGGAGGGGGGGGGGGGAGGTGCTGGACTGGATATTATTGTAAAGTACAATAGTTCGTTAAGTTTAGACAGAGTGTGAATGTGTGATACATGTATTGTGAAAGACACTAAGACATAATGGCACAGTAAGCGATGTAGCTCTACTAAGGAGACGGAGGGGAGACGAATAAAGATACATTTTTGCCAGCTAGCTGGCCTCTGCGTACACCGCAGACACACCCACACACAACAGAAGATACAGATCACAGTAGAAGGGTGGTCTTTGTTCACTCACGGTGGAATATGGAAGAGCTTAGCGTAGTGCATACATGAGCAAGAAGAAGGGCATGCCACCTCACACATATACATGTACACGTATGTACCAGACCAACATGATGCAAAAAGTGAACCACTGTGGTGAATGGGGCCGCCAGATAATTAACCAGCCCGAAGCTGGCGGAAAAAAAACCAGGACTCCGGCGGAGGCACATCCCTGAGGAAAAAAACGGTGAGAAAATCCCCATCGGATAAATGAAAAAAAGTAGCCTGCAAGACCTATCCAGAAGTGAGAATAAAGGGGAGGGCGGGAAACTACAACGAAAAGAGAAAGACCACGAGGAAGAGAAAAGTTTGAGAACACTGACAAAAAATCCAGCTATAGCAATCCTGGTGCCGTAACTATGGTGCAAATGCTGGCAAAAAAAAATACATTTTCGTTTCATTTGCTACGCTCAGCCAACGAAATATAACACATCTAAGTTGAAGCCTAAATCGAAGCGTGGTAACGTAACTACTCTATCCGTCTAGTGGCACAAATGTCGAACGTCGGAAATAAAAAATGTACGAGCAATAGCAAAAGCGAAAGGATGAAGACAATGTGCAGACAGAGCATGGACATAGTCTGATAAACCATTATCCAAACACCATTTAAGAAGAGGTACATTCAGGGCGACAGGACGACATTAATATCGAATAATTTTACACAGGCAGAAGAACGAGCAGTTGCGGTTTCGAAACTCTGAGTTTCACGAAGTGAATCGATCATCTGGCGAAAATTGGTAATGACCCTGCCCTGAGAGTACTGCTATATACATGTACTATGAATGTGGGAAGCCCAGCATAACAAGTACCTTAGTTATGATATCAATTAATCTTATATGCATGAATCTGGCTGCGAAAAGGTGTTTTAGTTATTACTGTTGGGACACATTTCTTCAACGTGAAGGCTGGACGTGATGCGTGACGAACCGGATCTATAGTAACCTTCATACTTGTAACGGCCACTGTGGTCTGCTAGTTTAGTGGTGATGCGCAATGAACCTGCTGTATTGATATTACACACACCACTGATTGCTCCTGGAAGTATGGTGTAAACACTGCCACTTCCCGAATGATAACCTGACACACCACTTCTAATAGGACCAGGATCTTGACAGTCTGTGTTGTTGATGAGAATAGAGATAGTGAATGTAGTCCATGTGTAATGATATGATCCAAACGTTGCAGTGTACATGATACGTAGCACAGTGTCTGCTCTGGTCTTGTTGTAAATTACATTCATTGGGTAAACAGCACTGGTTCCTGTTACTTGCCGGAATGTTTTCCATGCAACAATGCCGCACTGTACACACGACAGTAGAAATAAACACATATCCATTGCCATTAGAAATGCATTCTATTGTAAATGCTCATACACGCACCCGTGACTATTCCGCAATATGGCCACAATGTGCACAGCCTTAAAAGATTTTAATGCGAATATTTATAATGGTATCTAGGTACACACTACGTACCCGTTGAGTCCTCTCATTTTATTGTAAAAACACTAATCCATGAGCACCAAAGTGTAGCATACAAAATTCAACGGAGTACTCATCATCAGCAGATCGTGAGTTCGAACTGTTTGCTTTACAATTGCCTGCGTATGAGTTATACACGGAGAGGTACAGGGTAAGAACGTCGTACACTAACAACAGGCCTCTCTTTTGTTTAAGACAAAGCCCAGGTTCGTATTCAGTCCCCCCCCCCCAGCCGTATTCTATCATTCACGCCGGAACTGCTGCTGCATAGCCTGAAGTCTAAAGACTTGGCAACTTCACGGCTGCCCCTGACTCTTGCGCTATGGGACCCCTCAGAATTTAGGCTTGGAATTGTAAAATATTCTTCTTTTCTCTTTTATGTGGCATTGATGGCTTTGTGTATAGTATGCGTACAATTACGAAATAATCAGGTGAGTTTGGGCAGCTGTAGAGTGTAGTGGAAACGACCCTGATCCACGAAAACAGGTGGACAGTGTACAAACGACCCTGATCTACGAATACAGATGGACAGTGTACAAACGACTCTGATCCACGAATACAGATGGACAGTGTACAAACGACTCTGATCCTGTGTTCGGGAACTACGATTCATTAGCCTCTGAAAGCAGGGCATCACTCTGTTTCCTGTTCTACAGAAAACAAATGCTCCACCTGGAAACGTATTGACTACAACATCATCTTTTCAAGTTTTCAGGGTCTCTTTCCATGGTCCACTTGACGTCTCTATGATACCTAGACCACATGTCGGCTGAGGACAACATGCCTCACGAACACTTTGCTCATATTTGGAATTGTGTTCTTTTCCGCTCAACTGGGTGCGAAATTAAACCTCATCCAGTATGCTATCGTACAAACCAGCAATGTCATTTTACTGTTTTGTTTCTTCTCAGTATAAGAGTGCCAGACCTACTTACAGTGGTGTTTTGCTTCCGTTCCACATTAGTCAGATGTTGATCAATTTGATTGAGATCGCTCCTCATCGCATCCACCTCCATGTTGAGGTGTTTCTTGGTAGTGTGCAGTTGGGATTTGGTGGCCATAGTGGAGATAGTGGAGAGAAGATCGGACTTGGTGCCATCCAACATTAACCTGGTGTCATTTGCTATGGTGACAAGTGATGTATCTACCATTGACTTGGTGTCATTCAACGTTGCTTTGGTTTCAAGTACAATAGCGGCGAGACCATCATCCATCATTGCTTTAGCATCAATCAACCTAACCTTGTTATATTTCACCATTTCCTGTGTTTGAAGGAGATCCGATTTTGTTTGAAGGAGATCCGATTTTGTTTGAAGGAGATCATCTCGCAGGCGATCAGTTTCTGCATCGAGTGTGCTTTGCATTGCCTCCATGGTGTTGGAAGTGTCCTTGTGGTACCTCCTGAAAGCAGTGGCCATTGAGTGGACTTCAAACACTAGTCTGGAAATTTCGCGATCGCGCTGATCCAATTTCTTCTCCAGTTGCTTGTTTTGATGTTGGAGGTGTTTCGCCTGGTGGCAAAGATTGGAATCCAGGGAGGATGTGCAAATATCAGCTGTGGGAGTATAGCAAAATACAAAAATCCAATTCAGACTCTAAACAGTATGTGGAGTAGTAGATATACATAATTATGGCTCTATTCGTAATTAGTACAGGTGGTGGGTCGTCTTCATTGATCTTCTCACCAACCTTCGCCTACTGAGCCTTTTTTCGTCAAGATTCTTGACAGCGATGGTGTTCCTATCCGATCTGACTTAGTATCACGCAAGCCATTCAATAGATACTTACTACTTCTCAGTTGTAATATACTCCATTATTTTGGATAGGGGTGCACGATGTGAGGGAGAACGGTAAAACGTATGGGAGAATTCTGCATTATTATTATGGTTAATGCTCATCGAAAAGAGCCTGGTGCATTGTTAGCTGCCAATACCCACGATCATTTTCTCATGAGCAGCTAAGCGGCCATAGTTCAATTCAGTGTGCAAGATCAAATTCGTGGCCCAAACGGTCTATTGTGCACTATACCTTCACAATGGAGACCATTTCCATGGAAACCACTCTTGCAAACACATGTAAACGATCCAATTGTGTTACTGCAGTTGGCATGCTCGTGACAGGGTGATGGTGTGTCAATGCACTCGTTGACATCTGTGGACAGAACATTCAACAAACGTGGAGCAAATAGGATTAATCCGAGGACACAATAAGCCTGAAAGTCCATACGGTTTGCGCTATTGTGATAAAACACTTATACTTGTCTCAGTTGCTGGTGCTCATCTCCGTTTGTTGCCCAGTACTAGAGGTCACAGTGCTTTTCTAGAATCTGAGTGACGTAGTACATGACAGAAATGAGTGATAGAAATGCGCATATTGGCAAACAAGAGTGATCGTACATTTCTGTATAAGTGTATATCAACGCAATGACGATGTTTATTGCTTACTAGGTATATATAGTATTACCTGAAGCCGAAGTGAATATGGGCAAATATTCACTAGTATACAAACCGAGGCGAAGCTGAGGTTTGTATAACTGGTGAATATTTGCCCATATTCACCAGGCTGAAGGTAATGTTAGACCTATACCTCTCCATATTCACCCTATCGTCCCTAAAGCCCAACAAACGAGTCACGTTTGTCATACATGTACGTGTACGCAGAACTAAGGCTGCAACCACACTATGTACAAAATCAAGTACGCGTTTGCGTTCAGCTTTTAGATAACGCAAAGTCGCATCCACACTGCCATTTCATGCGCAAGGAATCCTTGCGTTTTGTCTACATTTCTGGGTCCCAGAAAAAATAGCGCTGTGAAAATGTATTGTACTACATGTAGTAGTAGTTTGAAAAAGAGTCGCGAGCGCCTTGACATACACGTTCAAGGCCTCGGTCATCTCCTTCTCTCGGATTGTCCGCTCCAGGATGTCATCTGGCCCTGCTTCGTCTTCATGGTACGCTGCCCCAAGCTGCATGAGCTTCTCAATTTGAGATTATCAGCGAAATACAATGTAGTTGCGCGGCATCTCGAACTAACAACAGCAGGCAACGGGACTGTCCGGAACTTATACTGAAAGCAAAGCCCTGGCAGATGAAATCTCAAATACTACAAACTGCACTGACAAGGAAGCCGTCTACTACCGACACAGTGCAAGCCTCAACAAGAAACATCTACCCGTATGAAGAACCGAGCGAAACGCAAGGAAAAGGCGAAAAGTTGCTTTCTACAGGGGTACCCGGTTTGCTGAAACGAAACGCAGTACGTTTTGCGTTTCGTACGCGTTTCCTTGACGACACAAGCAGAAAAGTTGCGTTTACGCAGTTTTGTACCTAGTGTGGTTGCAGCCTAACGCAAGTCGTTGTTACTTCAGTATCGAAAACCGACTGGCGTGTTCTTGCATGAATCGGAGAGCGGCATGTTCAGAATCTTGTTCAATCGATCGTGTACACGTACTGGTGCATGTGGCATGGGAGGTGACGACCTTGGAGAACACGCTCGCGCCAATCACCATGGAGAACACACTCGTGCTTGACGGGAGCCAATCATCGTCCGTTTCGATGCGAAGATTTGACCAATCCGGATCATCGCGCGAATTCGGCAGTCGGTATATAAACAGCGAGCCAAGCGATTCTACCCTCGCTTCTTTTCTTTTCAGGCAGCGCTTCGGAGCTGTTGTGTGCCCTAGGAAACTTCTACGCTAACGTCCGTGAACAGGGCTATTCTGAATACAAACGAATTTCCTGGCTTGCGGCTTGATCCGCAATCATCGGGCCATTGACATGTGGAGCGTCCAAAACCTTGTTTGCACGCTGGAACGCTCCGTGTCTGTGAAGATGCTCACTGTTGGTTGATGACTTGTCAGCACCTGGTCACATGCGGATCCAGCGGCAATGGCAAGCAAGGAATTTCGTTTGTACTCAGAAAAGTCCTGTTTACGGAAGTTAGCGTAAACATTTTCTAGGGCACTCGACAGCTCCGGTGCGCCAACTGAAGAGGAATGAAGCGCAGCACCGGGTACTGCTCTCTGTACAGTAAATATCGAAAAGTGGTGAATATAAGCGGTGAATATTCAGCAATATTCACCACTTCTGTAGATGGCCAATTGTATCTGGGTGAATATGGAATGAGGTATAACACGTTATACTGCTCATCATAATCGTCATGTTATCATAGAATCCAGCAGCTGCACAAGGAGGCTCCTGGCCTCGCCAACAGCGTGATTTCGTTCATCAGATGGGCCTCAACCAGCGAAAACAGCCGTTAGGGTCAAAATATTCAAAATCTCTTTTTGGTTAGAATTCTTTTGAAACACATCTCCTGAAGGACCTCAGCCGAGAAAAAGTTCAATTATTCCGATTCAAAATGTGTGTACACCAATATACAAGATGTACTCCAAATTGGTGTAATTTATGTATACGATTCATGTGTACAATAAATATTCAGCATTCTAAGGTGGGTGGGCTCTTGAATACCTTTGAAACAGTGCAGTAGGCAGCTAGAATGACAAAGAATAACTAAATAGAGCGGAGACATGACCGACATATGCGCAGCTGCATCTTGCGTGGAGTCGTTCCGCAATCTCTTCTTCCATTTCTTCCTCAGCAACTGAAGACACGGCGTCGCTGCTGTCACTAGCCCCAGACTCAGAATTATTTATTTCAGGTGACGACTCCTCATCTTCCGACTCTGACTCCTCATTGGCCACCTTGAGCAGGGCATGACGGCTGCGATTCCGCCTCGCTGTCGACATATTTGTCGAAACCAAAGAACTTCTCATCTTCACTCTTCAGCGGCTACTTCAGCATCCGCTCCCCACCAGGCTCGAGCTAGCTGTACACAATGACAGCCGCGTGTGCTCGGCAAACAGCTCTGGCGTCCGCAGCCATCGCAACAAGATCAAGGAACACTCGAGTCGCAACTCGACACCACTTCAACTTCGAAAATAGATTACTTCAAGCAAGGAGCTCAAGAAGAACTCGTCGCGCTGTTCAAAAAATCGTTGAACGTCACAAATCGACCTTTTTCTCGAAAGAATTACGAAACCTCTAAGGGTCGTTTTCGCTGATTGCGCCTCAGATCATCATGAAGACCACGCACAGGTCTGGGCGGATAATGCTAGTTCCCGTAGCTATGCAGAAGACGTTACTTCAGTAACGTCTGGCGCTAGCCAGGGTCCACACAGCTTTAATTTGGTGTTTGTTTGTTTGTTTGTTTGTTTGTGTCACGGCTGGAGCTATCCCGTATCTGTCCCGTATCTGTCCCGTATCTGTGACTACAAAGGCTCTACAGGATTGTACATAACAGCTGTCCACAATATTTGCGGGCTCCTGTATCTGTCCCGTACCGTACCAATATTCGTCGTATTATGTATACGACTCCCTGATGTAGAGGGAGATTTGGAAAGAAATAGGGAGACGAGGAGGAAATTAAATTAGAATAGACGCCGAATAGGTGATAGGATGCGTCATCATAAACATACTTTGGAAGAGAGATCCCGTCGTCTCCAAAATAAGCGTGAACGAGCGATTCAGCGCCGGTCACAGGAAACGTCGGAAGAGAGATCCCGTCGACTCCTAAACGCCCGTGATCGGCAGAGTCCGCCGGTCCCAGGCAACATCAGGACAGACATTCCGTTGAGTCCAGAACGCCCGTGATCGGCAGAGTCTAAGCCGGTCCCAGGAAACGTCAGGACAGACATCCCGTCGAGTCCAGAACGCCCGTGATCGGCAGAGTCAGCGCCGGTCCCAGTAAACGTCAGGACAGACATCCCGTCGACGCGCAGAAAAACTAAATCTGCAGCCTCTTTTGCTGTCGGACAGGATACGTATTTTAGGAGACTGTAAAGTTATGTAATGTCCAAATTTCGACGTGAGCAGCAGGTCACTCGCGTTGATTTTTCGACGTGCGAGCCAAATAACGCGAGCTGAACTTTCGCGTCGCAGACATCCCGTCGACGCGCAGAAAAACTAAACCTGCAGCCTCTTTTGCCGTCGGACAGGATACGTATTTTAGGAGACTGTAAAGTTATGTAATGTGCTCCACAGGCAACCATGCATTCGGCGTCGTCATTGGCTCAACAGGTCAATGTACATGTATTACTACAAAAAGGCCAGAAAATCCGATTACTGTATTAAAATCAACTAATTTTCGCTGGCGATTTAATTTCGCTGATTTCGCCGCTTGGTATCAACCGGCCAAAGTAAATCGGAGGCCAAAGTTTGTCGTATAGGCAAATGATGCATGATTGAGCAATGGATGCATGTGAGAGCAAAAATACCGATCGATTTCAAATTTGACGTGAAATGTGGAAACGTTTTTGCAATACAGTGATGTGGCCAATCAACGGAAAAAGACATTTCCATCAGTTCTTAAAACATGTACGATGAGCTAGGCAAAAAAGCATAAAAGCATAGCGTAGGGCCCTGAGCTTCCAAGCTCTCTCGTTATTTTGCGGGATAATGCTAATAGCAATGCCAGAAAAACTGTATCATAATGCTACTTGTAATGCTGCTGTTCCTCTGTAATGCCAGCAATTCACCAGTAGTAAGTATGGAAAAATGGCTTGGTTTGGGCAGTATTGTGCACGCTTCGTAGTTCTGCGTAGACGGCATGGAAAATTCTAGAAAATCATGATCATAATTTTATGCTGCTATTGCTCCATACAATCCCTTTCAGCTAACTGTCCAGCGAGGAAAGTCTCGAGTGGAGGAGGCCTCTCGATCTGCTCGCTCATTCGCCTGGCATTCAGTAGCACTTTATCGCCAAGGACTTCAATTCAAAACAGTTTTTCACACTGCGTTTCAAGCCTTTTTCCTGGTGAACTTGCTGCAAACGTATGAGCTCTGCTGCGCGTGTTCCCTTTGTATGAGGCCCAGAAACAGCTAGTATCTCCGTACTTCGATTGGCTGGATCGATGTCGTCCAGGTTCTCCTCGCTATCGCCATCACGACTCTAACTGGACTCGATTTCTTCACCATTTCCGCAAGCAGCAGCTAGCGCAGAAATTTCGCCATCCCTGAGTGTAGGAGATGGAATCCGGCCGATCAGCTCAAAAACTCTTCGTTGCGACTAGAGGAGTAGCAGGGAATATTCTACCGGAAGCCCTTTGACCTCCCTGACTGCTGAAACACTTCCTGCCATGACTGCTGCTTCTTCAAACAAGCGAGATTCTCTTTGGTTCCACTTTATTTATTTATTTATTTATTTCTGCACCTCGTGGCTTCACTGCACTCGAGCGTCCACGCGACACAACTTTTTTTTACAAAACATCATTTTTTCTCAAAAGAGTGATTTTCACCCTAAGCCTGGTTTTCCAAGAGGTAAAGGCCATTTGAGTATAATGCCACTTTTGCGGAAATGTAGTGTTATAATGCTAGCATAATGCTCGTTGCAAATCGCACACTATAATGCTACTTATAATGCTTTGGCTTCATACTTGCTCATGCTTTACGTCGCAGTATGGAACAAAGTGGGTACTATACATTGAAGGAAGTTGGATTCACGGTTCCTATTTACCTTCACATAGACGGCCATCACCGTAGAATCCGCTGGTGCATTCACAAGCAAATGATCCATGTGAGTTGAAACACATGGCAATAGCAGGATCTGCACAATTGTTGAGTGATGCATCCGAGCACTCATCGATATCTGGAATACGAATTCAAACCAAATTGGATTACTGGATAATCTTGATTCAAGAAATGGGGGAATGGATTTGTACTGCGCATGTTCGTTACCGAGTGCCTGGTCTTTGTTAAGTGGGGGCCTTCAAACATTCAATAGGTGTTATAATAGGTATGTTTAAGAGAGCATGTCTGAGAAAACCAGAAAAACTGGGCTGGGCCATCTATCTTCATTTCGCTCAAATTTTGCAAGTAGGTCTCCTTTGGGGCCTACAACAACCATGCAAAAGGACTCGTTCAATAACTGACGGACACCTTGGAGCTGGGGACCACCTCGAAATGGGCCCTAAATGCGAGAGAATATTGGGTCCAAAAACGAGCGCTGGTACAGCGTACACGATTGAGCTGAGAAGAAACCACCACCATGCCAACACTACCTCACCTGAGTAGTGTGGTGATATTATAGCACCTTTCTCGGCCTGCATGGGTCTTGGCACTTAGGCTGCTAGTGACGCTGTGCAGAGCCAGCTGTCCGACATGGTGGGCAAGGGCGTCATTGAGAAGGTGCCTGTCGGCGAAGAATACACTTGGTGCCACCCACTGGTGGTGGTCCCTAAGAAGAATTCCAGTGAGCCGCGCATCACGATGGACCTGACGGGACTAAATAAATGGGTCAACAGGCCGGCATACCCAACCCGAATACCTCGGGAGGTCGTCGCTTCGACCCAATGGGGATGCAGTACTTCACCATCCTAGATTCTGGCCATGGCTACTGGCAGGTACCCCTCGACGACGACAGCACCAGGCTCACAACGTTCATGACGCCATGGGGTGCCTACCGTTTCAAGCGGAACGTCATGGGCTTGGTGTCGGCAGGTGACGAACACAACCGGAGAGGAGACGAAGTGTTCGCCGGGTTTTCGAATCTTCAGAAAGTGGTAGAGGATGTCATCGTGTACGACACTGAGCTTGAGGCGCACACCCAGAGGGTTCGCAATGTTCTCAAGCTTTGCTGGGCGAACCAAATCACACTGAACCGCCGCAAATTCGTCTTTGCGGCACCCAGAGCATCGTACTGCGGATTCGTGGTGACGCCGGACGGCTACTGTCCTGATCGTAGCTTAGTGGAGGATCTACACAACTTTCCAATCCCCACCAACCGCACTGATATCCGATTCTTCTGTAGACTCGTGCAGCAGTTTGACGCGTTCACTCCGCGCCTAGCGGAGCTTCTATCCCCGACCCGCTATCTGCTCTCTCCAAAGAATGAGTTCGTCTGGGAGGATCCGCAGCAGCAGGCATTTACAGCTATACTAGAGGAGCTGGTAAGCCCTCGAGTGTTGGCTACCTTCGACCCAGCACAGCCGCTTCGTCTCGAGACAGCCGCCTCGCAGCCAAACGGTCTCCGCATGGCACTGTGGCAGCAGCAAGTGGACGGGCGGTGGCGTCTAGTGCAATGTGCTTCACGGCACGTCACTGAGACCGAGGCCAGGTACTCTGCAACGGAGATTGAACTGCTGGCGGTAGTCTGGGCAGTCCACAAGGCTAGACTGTTCCTGGCCGGTGCTGATTTCGAGCTGATAGTCGATCACAAGCCGCTCATTCCTATCCTGAATGCTAAGACGCTGGATGAGTTGACGTCTCCACGAATCGGGCGACTGCGGGAGAAGCTGACGCCTTTTCGGTTCGTGGCTCAGTGGAGACCGGGTGCCGATCACAAGGTCGCAGATTGCCTGTCGAGACACCCAGTAAGTGCACCAGACCCTGACGATGAAGCTGGTTAGGAAGAAATCGAGCACTGCTCCTGTGTTCTCCGTCAGCTGTTGCAAGAGGACGAGGGAACAGGCCATACAGTCCTCCCCGACCTTGGCATTACGAAGGTGCGGGCGGAGGGCTCGACGGACCTGGAATACCTCAAGCTACTGAACGCCGTAAATAGCGGCTTTTCGGTGTACAAGGCTGTTCTGGACCTCGATCTGCACCCGTACTGGCAGGTTCGGCATGATCTGTCGATCGAGGACGGTATAGTGCTGTTGGGCCACCGTATTGTCGTTCCCAGAAGGTTACGCCAGACCACACTGGAGCAACTTCACGCTTCTCATCAGGGACAGACCCGCACACTCTGCAGGGCCAGGCAAGCAGTGTACTGGCCCCAGATCTCCAATGACGTTAAGAACGTCGTCCAGACATGCAGATCCTGCGTCACGCTGCTCCCCTCCCAACCTTCTGAGCCGCTCCTCTCTGGCAGTCGTCCGTCCAGACCGTTCGAAGATGCAGCGGCGGACCTCTTCTCCTTAGGCGGCTTTGAGTACCTGGTTCTCACCCACAAGTTTTCCGGTTGGCCATTTGTTGGGCGTTGTGGGAGGTCGGCTACCACGTCTGATGTCACCAAACATCTCGTTCAGTGGATGTCGGATGTTGGCGTTCCTACCCGCCTGACGACGGATGGTGGGCCGCAATTCAGATCTTCAGCGTTCGTTTCGTTCTGCTCAGAGTGGAACATTTGCCACGACCCCAGCAGCCCGTGCAATCCTCAGTCAAATGGCGCGGCTGAGGCGGCGTTCAAGGCCATGAAGCACTTGTTAATGAAAATCGGCAAAGGAGACGCCTACGGCAGCAGTGCCTTCAGAGAAGGGTTGCTGGAGTGGCGTAACACGCCGGGTGCAGGAGGAGCAAGCCCGGCCCAGCTGCTGTTTGGAAGGCCAACGAGGACCAAGGTTCCCACACTCCCTGTAAATCTGCAGCAGTACGCTACCCACAGCCGCAGCGCTCCCCAGCAGGTCTCATCCCGGCTTGGCAAACCTCTGCCACCTCTGCACGTAGTCGATAAGGTATGGATCCAGAACCCGTCTTCAAAACGCTGGGGTATGGAAGGAACGGTCACAAAATGCACAAGAAGAGGACGGAGCTACACAGTGCAGTCGGTAAGGGGGTCCAGCTTCTGGCGGAACAGACGGTTCCTCGGGCCACGTGCATAGATTGACTGGGAATGCTTCTCCTGCTTTTTCCTTGTTGGTTGTGCGCTACGCTGTGATTTTCGAATTTCAGTTTCAGGATTTTCTTTGTGTTAGTGCTCCAAAGTCGCACTTAAGCCAAGGGGGCACGTGGTGATATTATAGCACCTTTACCTGCTTGGGCCTTGGCACTCAGGCTGCTAGTGCTACTGTTCGCATCCTAGGCCCTGCACTGCTGGACCTCTGGCGCGTTGCGCATAACACATTCACTTATCACCTTTCAAGCCGCCTTTCCAGCCAGCTTACCTTTAAATGCCATTGCGTTTCACTGATGATTCAATCTCATCTTTCGAAGAATTGGTCTGCCTTGAGCAGGGCACAACAAGTAGTTTTCACATCACCACCACATAGAGCCATGGCTACATCCAGGAAATTAATGGCCATCATCTCCAAATATCACTAAATTGCATCGCTAAAATAGGTAAATTTCAAGGACCATAGCGGGAACCATTTATGACGTCTATTTTTCTGAACCATGCACTGCAGGACAGTGGACTATCTCCACTACCACCCGGGACATGTCTCGTAAAAAGTGTTCCACGTTCTCTGGGAATAAACAAATTTGAATATTTTCACTTCACCACATTCCAACACTGCCAATTTCCTACCTCACGACGGAAAGCGCCTCCTCAAGCTCCAACACCAGGTACCGCTCCAGACGCCAGCACGCCAAACACTGCAGCGTAGTCACCTCTACCGAGTCTGACCAGAAATTTGAACTGACAACCCTTGTCACTCCAAACAACAACCATTTCCTTCCCTGAACCACTCGAATTTCACTAGCAGCAAAGCTTTGCAGAAGTTCCAAAAATATTGAACAAATCTAGATTTGTGCGATCGAAGCACGATATATTTGCGTCCTGAAACTGGCCGTGCGCCGACCACCGCGTGATCTAGCAGATCGACGGATTTGATCGACAATCAAGATCAGAATCAAATCTAGACGATCAGATTGATCAGCAACATGATTTTTACGATGCTATGATGTATGATGGCATGCTGCTTGAGTGAACCATGAAGAGGCACGATGCCCTGGACTTCACGATATGGGCCATATATGGGATCTAGCTGCAACTTGTTTTCCAGGCAACTCATTCGACATTTCGCAATTTTCGGCCACGTAGTCACCACGGGTTTGAGCACGTGCTTTTCAGGTGCACTCCGGAGAGATCGAACTTCTGGGTACAGAAATGCATCCACGGCTATTTCGTGTGTCTTGTAAGTTGATCGTGTGTTTCGTGCATTTTTTGAGGATGCCAACAGTAATTTTGTGTAGCGCGCATGGATGACATCTGTTGTCGGAGCGACACAGCTCGACAAAGAGAACACTGTTGAGTTCTATCGACATAATGTCTCCATTCCCACCAGATCTATATTCCTGCAACCAGATGACGTGATGGGCTCAACACATTATTGGTGTTTTGAGCATAGTCATCCGAGTCCTAGAAATCGAATTTTCATTACGAGCTGAATTTCAAAATATCCTCCTTCTCAGGTCGATGAAGTCGCACTGAGGCCAAACGCTGCGTGGTCAACCAGCCCTGCATTGTCACTGATTAGAGGGTCGACCTTTTGGAGACAAATAGTTGCTCGACAAGAAAATTACAACAAGCAGACTTACGCTCGCTCCTCACCGACCGTGAGGAAAACACACACCTCGCTGCGTGCTGCGAACTCCGGCAACTCGGGTAAATGTACGCAAAAATCGTGTTGCTGATCAGCCTTCGCCTTCGGCATCCAGATTTTGATTCTGATCTTGATTGTCGATCAAGTCGATCAAATCCGTTGATTTGCTATGTCACGCGGTGGTCGGAGCACGGCCAGTGGACCGTATGCGTGTTAAAACAAAATGGCGTCACGATTTATTGAAAGTGGTATAGTTGGTGGAACGAGTGTTCAAACCCATTTGAACTTCATACTGTTCGTCTTCTTTTTGACATGCTCTCTTTCCATCGTCCTTAGCTTTTGTTTGTTGAGAGCTGTTTTGGCTTTCTCCTATACCTCTGGGGGATGCCAAGTGATGGATTTGAGAGGCTGGTGATGGCTGTGAGCGAGAGTTTGCCGATCGGCGTCGTCCTCGCTATAGCGATGAAAATACTAGTTACTGCGCACCTGGCAGATATCACAACACGTCGGAGCGTCCAGGAGCAAAGGAATCTTGGGTTTTCACTGGAATCTAGTTCCTCCAGCATCGTGTAGCCCACCGTCGGTGAATGGCGGTCCAGAAAGGTCGAAACTGGTCTTCTGCAGCATCTCGCAGTCCTGCGAGGCACACTGAATACGCCTGTCATGTATTCTACAAATAAAAATCACGAAGTAGTGGACTTTACAGTGATGAGTCTATCCTGTATGCTGCAAAAGACGCAGGAAATGTGACTGGTGTCCGTACACTGGACGCCAATATCATCCCAGTCTTCTCCTGCAGGATCTGTTTGACATTGACATACCGGTATGCAGTGGGTCGACATTGGCCTGGTTTGGCAGCTATCTGCCTGGGTGGATGTAGCAGGTTTGCATTGGCGCGTCGTCCAGTCCGACATTTTCTTGTAACTGTGGAGTACCGGCAGGGTTTGAGCGGTTGCTCGTGCTGTGAACACATCTCTACTGCCTGTCTCGTCCTGGAAGTGCCGTCTCGCCGCTTCCCTGCTCTACAGTCACGCCGTTATTTCGCTTTGTTTCGTGGTGCAGCTCAAAACCTGCCCAAACAACTGTGAGCTCGCAACATGGTATGGACAAATTGCACCACTCATGCTGGTTAACTAAAACCGGGATAGTCGAGTAAGCGAGTTCACTCCCTGGGCCATGGCAAGATCTGTTCAGCGCGGGCTATTCCAACCTCCAAGTGCATAGTCACCGATCGATCCATGCGATGGTGGTTGACCTACAAAGAGCCAAGGTCTACGAGTACTACTATTGGATGCTGTCTACATGCAGTCAACAAAATCAAAGTACCTCAGTATGCCCCAGAACAGGGCATGTGCATCTATAGCATGACACAACAGGGGTTCTGGCGGCACCTGTCAAACAAGCAGTAGCGACTAGTGCCAGCTACCTATTGGAGGCTAGCCGCTACAGTCTGTCACTGGAGATAATTATTATGTTCACTGTTTAGACTGAGCACAGTCAATGATGCCTAATCAATCTGCCCAATGTGTGTTGTGTTCCACCTAATTATAACGTCCCATCGCATCAACCCTACTACACGCACATGTCGTCACTCTAGCACGACTTGTGTTATTATTGTTTATTTTTATTCGCACGATAAAATTTATCGTGCGAATAAAAATAAACAATAATAACACAAGTCGTGCTAGAGTGACGACATGTGCGTGTAGTAGGGTTGATGCGATGGGACGTTATAATTAGGTGGAACACAACACACATTGGGCAGATTGATTAGGCATCATTGACTGTGCTAATAGAGCACAATAAACGTTAACTTGACCGAAGGTTAAAGGCGACTGCAGATAGAGGAACACATCGAGGTACAGGTACCGGCATCAATACAGTATCAGAGAGAAACAAACAAAAATGAGAGGTACGCAGAAAAAACTCTCGTAAGCCCAAGGGGAAGTGGTTGATGAGGGATGAATGCACTCTCCACGCTCGTCTACACTGTTCGTGGAAATGCACACATACATACAATAATATACAACATAGCAATAGCATGCACAGAACCGAACAATTTCATGTTCACACATGCAAGCACAGACCTGAACATTAGTACCAAAAGCCGATACAGACAATATCCCCATACACACAGACGCACACACACACAATGTCCCATGTATGCGCCCGTGGCGAGAAAAGCACGCAAATCTAAAAATGCACTGGATGTGAACCCACAGATTTTCTCTTATAGCAACGATAGCGGATCTGATTCTGAATGAAACACACACACAATACAATCATTGAATGCCCATCCGCAGATGATGGCAGGTCCTGAAAGAACAGGCAGTGTTCCAGTGATGGGGAACAGAACTTCGAGTGGCGAGTGAGGTATACACACACACACGTGCGTGCGCGGGCACACACCAAAGTATGAAGAAATAGAATCGACATCGTAGTATTCATTGGTTGGGGGAATGGAAAGGAAAATGAAACATTGCTGTAGGTTATTGTTGTAAGGACACTGGGAGCACAACAGAAAGGTAAGCAACTTGCTTTGAAGCAAAGAAAGTTATTATTCCACGGATCTAAGAAGGAAGGAACGTTCCAGAATGCTGCACTGGCAACAGGCGGCCTGCATGTGCGCGGCCCCTGCAGTCGGTCCAGCTGCCGGCCTTGCAGTGCTGAAAAGAATGTGCAGTACAGCATGTCACATAGTGGCGCAGCCTGGACAAATAGGCGCTGGGAAGTCCTAGTTATGTGCTCACCTACACCACGATGCACCAATCTTCTGAGCTACTTTGGCAACAACTTTGTCCACTTGAGACTCCCATGGGCTGAGCCAGTTGTTGAGGGCTGCATCAAGGTGGACGGCAATGACCGCTGATGGCAAGGCAATCCATGACACACAGTCACTAGGGCATCGTCAACATGGCGCTGAGGCTGGATCGATAAAATCAACCTTTAGGCTGCCGCTGGGTTGACAACGAGGCCGCTGTCTCGAAGCTAGTCAGTCAGCCTGGTCACCGCCATTGACGAACCAGCCGCCACCGCCAGCAGTGGCGGTAGGTTGTGACAAGTGTGGTGCAATATTGTCAGCAAATTCAGTACTCAGGATAAGATGAGTGACAAAGGGAACGTTGTGTTTGATAATATTGAAGTGAACAGGGATGATCACAAACCCTGCGCGTACTCTACCGTGAGTTACAAGAAAATTCCCGACTGGACGACGAGCAAACACCAACCTGCTACATCCAACCAGGCAGATACTATTACGATAGCTGCCAAACCAGGTCAATGCCGACCTACTGCATAATGTCAATGTCAAACAGATCCTGCAGGAGAAGACTGGGGTGTTGGCGTCCAGTCACTGAGCGTACAGACACCAGTCACATTTCCTGCGTCTTTTGCAGCATACAGGATAGACTCATCACTGTAAAGTCCACTACTTCGTGATTTTTATTTGTAGAATACATGACAGGCGTATTCAGTGTGCCTCGCAGGACTGCGAGATGCTGCAGAAGACCAGGTTCGACCTTTCTGGACCGCCATTCACCGACGGTGGGCTACACGATGCTGGAGGAACTAGATTCCAGTGAAAACCCAAGATTCCTTTGCTCCTGGACGCTCCGACGTGTTGTGATATCTGCCAGGTGCGCAGTAACTAGTATTTTCATCGCTATAGCGAGGACGACGCCGATCGGCAAACTCTCGCTCACAGCCATCACCAGCCTCTCAAAACCATCACTTGGCATCCCCCAGAGGTATAGGAGAAAGCCAAAACAACAAACAAAAGCTAAGGACGATGGAAAGAGAGCATGTCAAAAAGAAGACGAACAGTATGAAGTTCAAATGGGTTTGAACACTCGTACCACCAACTATACCACTTTCAATAAATCGTGACGCCATTTTGTTTTAACATGAATATCGCGGGTTTCAGGACGCAAATATAATCGTGCTTCGATCGCACAAATCTAGATTTGTTCAATATTTTTGGAACTTCTGCAAAGCTCTGCTGCTAGTGAAATTCGAGTGGTTCAGGGAAGGAAATGGTTATTGTTTGGAGTGACAAGGGTTGTCAGTTCAAATTTCTTGTCAGACTCAGTAGAGGTGACCACGCTGCAGTGTTTGGCGTGCTGGCGTCTAGAGCGGTACCTGGTGTTGGAGCTTGAGGAGGCGCTTTCCGTCGTGGGGTAGGAAATTGGTAGTGTTGCAATGTGGTGAAGTGAAAATATTCAAATTTGTTTATTCCCAGAGAACGTGGAACACTTTTTACGAGTCCTGTCCTGGGTGGTAGTGGAGATAGTCCACTGTCCTGCAGTGCATGGTTCAGAAAAATAGACTTCATAAATGGTTCCCACTATGGCCCTTGAAATTTGGCTATTTTAGCGATGCAATTAGCGATATTTGGAGATGATGGCCATTGCTTTCCTGGATGTAGCCATGGCTCTATGTGGCGGTGATGTGAAGACTACTCAGGTGACGTAATGTCGGCAAGGTGGTGGTTTGTTCTCAGCTCAATCGTGTACGCTGTACCAGCCCTCGTTTTTGGACCCAATATTCTCTCGTATTTAGGGCCCATTTCGAGGTGTTCCCCAGTTCCAAGCCAAGCAACGGTGTCCGTCAGTTATGGAACGAGTCCTTTTGCATGGTGGTTGTAGACCACAAAGGAGATTTACTTGCGAAATTTGAGCGACATCGGAGAGATAGCCCAGCCCAGCTTTTCTGGTTTTCTCAGACATGCTCTCTTAATAATACAGTTGATTGTTCCAACGTTAAAAGTCTCTGTAAGTTTGTATCCTTGGCGATGGTTTGGCCTGGAGAGCAGCATATAAAAGGTGCTTTTCAGGCACAATCTTCTTCATCCTACTCAAGCTCAACTGATGAGGGGTGAACTCCCCGAAACGCTGTGTATTGAGCAGGGAGTGGTGCTTTCTTGCAGGTTTGCTGAGTGAAAGGTGCGACGTGCTCCTTGTGCGCTAAGGATGGCAGTCGTGAGCCAGTCAAGTGTCAAGTTCGGCAAGAAGCATGTGTTCCTAGTTGGAACAACCAACTTCATAAGTTAAGTTAGTATGTATAATAATGAAGTTGAACACACCACTGCAGCTGTACTTATGGTTGATAAAATAATATGGTGGTAAATACACACCTGGCAATATGGCGGTAAATACACGCCTGCCCACACACGCTCTCTAGGCTGCTATGTCTTCTCCAGCCTGCTATGTTGGATACCACCAACCATGCATCGACTAGGCGCCAGGCGCGAACTGATGGTGGTGGTGGTGAGAAGGAGAGCTCTGTGCCAGAACTTTGCAGCCTAGATAGTGTGTGTGGGCAGGCGTGTATTTACCGCCGTATTGCCAGGTGTGTCTTTACCACCATATTATTTTATCAACCATAAGTACAGCTGCAGTGGTGTCTTCAACTTGATTCTCCCGAGTCAAGCTTCGTATGAAGACATCCTGATTCCAAGAAGAAGATTGCCTGATGAGTCCAGCAGGGACGAAACGTAGGTCTACGTCGCAATAGAGCTATATCGTTGCTGTGTCGTCTTCTATGTGCCATGCGCTACTTGATGTACCAGCCTGCTATGTCGGATACCGCCAACCATGCATCGACTAGGCGCCAAGCGCGAACTGATGGTGGTGGTGGTGAGAAGCAGAGCTCTGTGCCAGAACTTTGCAGCCTAGAGAGCGTGTGTGGGCAGGCGTGTATTTACCGCCATATTGCAAGGTGTGTCTTTACCACCATAATTATTATTTTATCAACCATGTATAGTAAAGTTATAATATTGGAGAGATCTGAGTTAGCATTACTTGAATGTTCAGAAACTCACTAACTATAGCCTTCGCTTCCGCAGGCCATCAAAGTATAGTGATTCTTTATACTTTTTCACCTTTGTGGCGAATGCAGACCTCACAAGTGAGTCAAGGGAGAGGAGGTGAGTCTCTCAATCAATCGGGCGTGTAACGGCCCACAACCCTGTAAACTGCATCCTTGTTATCCTCACTCCGAGCTGTGAGTAACCAGTTGACCGTGGGCGTCCGCGTAGTCCACCACGCGTAAAAAGTTTTTTTCACGCTCCCTGCTACCAGCGCTGGTCTCGAACTCGGGAACTCATGATTCGCGGGCAGTCCTGCAAAACAATCGGCCATATGCGTTGGCCCAAGTAAGTATGTAAGTACGTATGAGCAAGAATAACTGAAGACTAGCGTGCACCTCCGCAGCTGGCTTTTACTTGTATATGGGATGATCCGCGGCGGAATCGTTTGCTGATATGTCATATCTCAGAACGCGTCTTGTATCTGGTAAACAAAACACGAAGATCCATGTGCTGGAAGACCCCCTTCATCTGGAACTCTTTTTTATGGCCAGTCCCAAGGAACATTTTCTCCTTTTCTCTCGTTTCCGCGGCTTTTGACTTGATGTGTATGATTCATGACCCTCAGAAAAGGTAGTATACGGAACAGCTTGAAAATGCATAATTCCTCTAGAAAAACTTTGTGGATCAGTGTCATTATTTTATTAATTGTATTGATTTATTTGAATTCGGTATCTCAACAGCACAATGTACAACTTGGGAATATCCAATTTACAGAATATGATGTTCTTGTATTACGTGATCCGTTGAATAAGCTACGAAACACTTGTTCATTTATTTGTATTTATTTGAATTCGCAACTTCAAACGGGCAAGAACCCAATAACATGAAAGCGAATGTGATGATGGCTACGGCCATGGGGAGAATAAGGATAAAAATTTAGGGGATGATCTTCGTCCGGAACTGCAGGGCGTGATGAATGACACGGACGTTAAGTGAATTCCATAGCACTGCACCCCTGCAAGCAAAACTTTCTTCTCTTGCCATGGCTGGCTAACGCCCCCTCCTTTGCATTGGCTTCTGCCATTGGACGGTGAAATAAATAAAAACGCCCCTGACCTGCTGCAGAACGGGAAACTGGCACAGACAGACCCATGGCCGATTGGGGCGAGTATGGCCAGGTGCAGCGGGAGTGAGCAGGGCTTGCAGTTCTGGATTTGCCAGGGCTTATCGACAGCGCCACACAAGGTATACGAGCTTCTGGGTGAAAACTTCTGCCCAACGGAACACTTCCACGCACTCCAGCAGAGCGCGGGCGGAGCACAAGGGGGGGGGGGAGGTTGGCCGAATACCGCCCGAACCCCATTATTCTGGAGGACTTGAAGACGATCAAGGTACTTTTGTGGCAGGGAGCTCGAATACGCGTTGGAGGCAGACATCAGGTCAGACATGATCTGCGACCAGCGACATGAAGTGCGTCATGCGGGACTGGTGGTTCAGGCAGCGACGCATTCTCCAGAGCGCCCCGATCTTCTGGGAAACGCGTGCGGAGCATTTGGCAATGTGAGCGTTCCAGGAAATGCAGGAGTCAATAGTTACGCCAAGATAGCGACCAGTGAGCGCACTAGGCAATGGAGTGCCATTGCAGACGGCCTGTAAGTCTGCAGTGATCTGACGACCGGCAGGAATCGGCACGACCTGGCTCTTTCCAGCATTTAGGATCAGGCCTCGATCTTTCATCCAGTCAGTAAGGGTTGAAACCGAGGCAGATAAGTCATTTGATACGTACCGTGCTGACCTCCGGCTGCACACGAGCGCAATATCGTCCGCGAATTGACTCGATTCGGATTGGCCAACTACGGTGGGGACCTCCCGGGTATAAAGGCTAGCTGAATAGAATGGGACCCAGGACCGAACCCTGGGGGACACCACTTGTGCACGCTGATGTAGAGCTAGTCTGTTCACCCACACAGACGCTTTGGGTACGAACCGAGAGGTAGCTGGCAAGCCAGCGCAGGGCAATACCAGACACACCAACGGAATGGAGATCAGCAAGAGTGTTGTATTTTTGGACGTTATCGAACGCTTTGGACATGTCTAACAGACAAACACCTGTGAATAGTCCCTGATCTTTGGCTGTTAAAATACGATCGGACATTAGGACTAGTGCGTCTTCGGTGGAGTGCCCACGCCTGAAAGCAAACTGGGCAGTCGGTAACGACGCTGTGAGGTCGAGGAAGGCGATAATCTCCTTCTGAACAAACCTTTTTTACCAACTTGGAGAGTATGGGTAAAAGGGACACAGGGCGAAAGTTGGTTGGCACGGATGGATCACGAGCTTTGTACAGCGAAACGACGTTAGCTAACTTGAACCCCAAGGGGACATGGCCGCGCGAGAGCGAAACATTGAATAAGATGGTGACAGACGGTGCCAAGAAGTCAGAGCAGAACTTGAGGATTGTCCCTGGCACGCCATTGCTCCCTGTTGCCTTAGTGGGATTAACTTGCCGGAATAGCCGTTCAACAGCATTGATTCTGACATAGGAGAATTGGGGAAGTGAAGTGCGCGGTTGAGGCCCAAGGGGAACAGACAGTGTTTGCGGTCGACAGTTGTCAGTAACCACGCGGTGGAAAGCTGAGGCGACATCTTCGGCGGTAAAAGTTGGTTCTACATGGAGACGGTCTCTAAAAGTAACGGTGTTTATGGTGCGCCAAATCTTCTTGGTGTTTCCAGCGTTGGCTGCACATTGCGCCTGGAAGTAGGTGTTGCGCCTCTGGCGGTATGCATTTCTAGCTTCCACACGGGTTTGCTTGAAGCCAGTGTGGAGTGCAGCATTTGCCTTGTCTCTCCGCCACCTCCTGTGGAGCCGATTTTTGCATTGGCCCGGATGATCAGCTGGAAGAGGTGCCGATCCGACCAGGGTGGGAACTGCTTCCGCTGGGCAGTGGAACGCTGGAGAGGAGCATGTTTGTCGAGGACGGCCATGATTTTAGAGTGCCTGACTGTCCACATATCGTCAACTTTAGTGTTCGTGGGCCAGGTAGCAGGCATGTGCATCCTCCGTAGGTTACGGAACGGTTTCCTTGAATTACATGCTCGCTGGGACACTGGAACGTGCAGGGAGTCTCACACGCTAAGCGATCATCAGAAAAAAGTAATGAGTGAATCTAAAATTGAGCCTCCCAAGTTGGGTGGTCTGTTGCTTTGCGTCATCGGGTTGTAGTGGGTCTGGTATATCCTATAGCCTTATAGGCGTTTCACACTCACGTCTTTATTCGCGTCTTCGTCTTCGTTGCCTAGGCGATCCCGGGGAATCCCCAAAACGTGAGCTTCAAAACGCAGACGCGGCCCTATGGGCAGAGTCTTCGGCCACGTCTTCGTCTTTTTTGTCGTCTTGAACTCTTGTCTGGCCTATCCGCATGCGCATAGATCTTGGCGGGGAAATTTAAAGTGAGCATGCAGCCTGCTAGCTGCATCTGTCAAAAGAATTTTCGTCTTCCGTTCCGTTCTCTTCGAATTTGACATTGAGGTTCCGTTCTTTTCTTTTCATACAGGTGCCTTTGTTCGTACCTTCACCTTCACCATGACGAAAACGTTTGATAATGAGGCCGAGGCTTGCCTGTTGCGGATTTGGTGCCTGCGCTTCTTTCTAGATGACCGAATTCCAGACAGAGGACATATTAGCATGTCAATAGGGACATGGTCAAGCTGTTCATATGCAATCGCTCGATCGGTAAGCAATTGCCCAAGGCCGCGCCACAAAAGCAAAAGGAAGAGCCGAAGCACGCGTGCTTCCATCGCAGGGCGTAATATTCTTCACCTACAAAAGGGAAATAATGATGACCACAAAACTAAAACTGAGAACTGTTTGGTCTTCCTCGAGGCTGGCTGTTACATGGTGTGGAAACTACAGAACTGCCCAAGATTTTATTATTTTGAATCTACTCGCATGCCGTTATTTTTTTGGCCATGGACTGCTAAAAATGTTCCTGATTGTTGGCAAAACGATGTGTTCGATGTATGTGTGTGAATCGACTTGTGCAGCAAGTCGACGTTTTGGCTGAAAACGACGTCACAGAAAGACGCGAGTGTGAAACGGCTATTACTAGGTTCGTCATCATCCAGTGACTTTTGGGCATTCCTTTTTGCTCTGGGACGTACCTCGTGCTCTTTTTCGTCGCGGCTTCCTTCCCCTCTTGACCTTTCCCGACCTGAGCCTTCCAAGCTGGAAGGTGGTTGTTGGTTTGCACCTCGGAGAAGTGTAGGAGCTAGGTTTCAGGTCGTTGAATGTCTCAGTGCTCTTTGTCAGTTTTATGCCATTTTATCGCACTCGCTAACTGTATAAAATCTGGTTGCGCGGGTAGACAGTTTATAGTCATAACTTGTAACATTATTTTTGTCCTTTCTTCTTATCCGTAAGAAAATTTAAATGAACTCGGATGGAGAGCCAAGGATTATTTTTATAAAGTGAAAAGGACTTAAAGGACTGATGATGCCCAATGGGCGAAATATTGGCAAACTTGGTTATTTATTTGGTGCAGCTGAGAGCCTGTTGCCGGAATGGCGGTGTTTTCAAGTGCAAGGACTTAGGAACTACAAGTAACACTATAATGTCCACTAACATCACCAGTTACTAAACAATCAGCTCATGCGATAACATTGCACGACACTGACCGACGGTTCTGACGTTCTACAACAAACGAAAAAAGAGTGCTAAAGCTGTTAGCCAGTTAGTTGTAGAGCGTCAGTACCGTCGGTCAGTGTCGTGCAATGTTTTAGCATGAGCTGATTGTTTAGTAACTGGTGGTGTTAGTGCACATTATAGTATTACGTCTAGTTCCTTGCTCCTTTTTTACTTTTTAAAGAAAGTTTACATTCATTTCTTTCACTCACCTGTTTGGCACTGCTGTCCGGTAAGGCCAGCTTCACAGTAGCATGTGGGTCTTCTCTGTGTAGAGTTGTGAAGACACGTACCGCTTACCCCACAAGGTAATGCGTCTGGTGCTAAGTCTGCAGGGCACGTTGCGTTGCGAGCTGAGGGTAAGAGTAGGAGAAAACGCACATGGAGCAAATATAAACAAGTGGACTAATAATTATTTGAGAATAAATTTGCAAGAGTTATGAAGTTAGTTTGCGCCAAGGTAACAGGATGATAGGCAGTCATGCAGCACAGCACCAAATAAATCAATACCAAGCACCATTCGCCACAGTTCCATGCCCTTTGGGGCCAGGAAATTTTGTCAATTTGTACACCATGATTCGCAGTAAAACCCATTGTGACTAGACTAAGAAGTGTGATAAATACGCCTGTCTGGTGCCCATTGAGGAATTCAAAGCATTTTATAGGGAATCACACAGAACCAAGAAATACATACCCACGCAGGTTTTCAAACTATTCACCAGCCTCAAGTTGAAACCGAGCAGCAACTCCAGCACAATATCTCCGAGTGTTGATATTTTCAACTCGTCCAACTGGAACCTGGTGACAAGGGAAGCGGTGGAATAGGCCTGTGCCTCCGTTGGACTAGCACCTGCCAATATCAGCCATTGCTCTAGGCAGTTATATGGTGGGGGCGAGGTGGGATCAACTGAAGACACATTAGACACAAGACCAGAGAGGAAAGCAATATTGCATTAGAGGTGATTTGTTTGACGCCCGCAATCACAGTGGGGTCAATGTTATCTTGTGTGGTGGAGCGTTTCATTTGTCAAACTCAATCATGATTCAATGTATTGGATAAATTTGCTCATGTTTCATTCGTCTCACCTAGATGGAGAACAGGCGTTCTCGAATCTAGGTACTGGTGCTGTTTTGCTTGGTGTACGTGGATCATAAGATTATTTCCTATCGCCAATTTACAAGTGCAGGCCGGATCGGGTTGTGTCCACGATTTTCAATCTGTTTGCGTAGGGAGACAGTTGTATTTCCTGAAGGCATGAACCAACGCATATGGCCGATTGGTTTGCAGGCCTGCCTGCGAATCATGAGGTCCCGAGTTCGAGACACGCGCTGGCAGCAGGGAGCGTGTAAAAAGACTTTTTACGCGTGTTGAACTGCGCCGACACCCACGGTCAACTGGGTACTCACAGCTCGGAGTGAGGATAACACGGATGCAGTTTAGGGTTATGGGCCGTTACACGCAGGATTGGTTGAGAGACTCACCTGCTCTCCCCTGACTCACTTGTGGAGGTCTGCATTCGCCACTAAGGTGTAAAGGCATAGTGGTGGCCTGCGGAAGCGAAGGCTATATCTTGTGTGTTTCTGAACATTCAAGTGATGCTATCGCGGATCCCGCGAATATTATTATTATTATGAACGATAGTCGCCTTCACAAAGAATGAAAACAGTTTCTGCCAGACTACTGTAGTTATTTTTTCCTAAATGCAAGGTTTAAAATCCATCAAATCCTCGAATAGTTGTTCACCCCGATCACTAAGATGGAGCACACACTGCAGGAGTACAAACCTCGGGCTCTTCTTCAACACCAACATCTTGAGAAAATCTTGTTGGTAGAGGGTCTACCGGAAAGCAAACACAACTCCTCCTGTGCTGTACTGATTCACTCTTTTTTCCGTTTTCTCCAGGACGGCGCCGCGGACCTACGACGTGCTAATGGTCTACAGGGAACAGCGTGACGTAAGCACGATTTGATCATAGTGCTATGGTGCATTCGTGATGAGCATTTCTATAATCAACAAACGGTGAGACTTAGATCTATGTGCCGTATTCCTAAAACTTGAACAACATCTATTCTACTGTCACTCATCACGACGAGACAATACATGGTATTATAAGACATACCTTGATTCTCACTGCCATTGACTGCAGTGGTGGGAGCAACGTCCTGAGCAGCTGCACCGTTCACAATGAATTCATGCCATTGCAGGATACCCAGAAGGCACAGTGTAATCGGGATATTCCCGAGTCTAACCATTGTGGAATTGTCCTTAATGATCGCTCGATTTCACACACAATTGCAATCAGATCACAGGGATAAAATCCAAGTTTGTTACAGAGGCTTGAAAGGCGACTGGAGGAAAATATTCGTCAACAGTTCCTTATCATTCGTGATGCTGCAGCGGCGACTGTTCAAGTCAGCATGCAGACATCGCTGCGGCACATAACCCCAAGTATAGCAAAATGTATGGTGACCTTGTGGGCACTAGTGCTGCTGAACGTGCATAGAGACACAGCGCTACCTCGAAACAATCCTGAACACCGTCCTTAGGGATATCAACTGATTTCCAGAACATTCTCGCACCCATTGATACAGTATGGCAGAGGCAGTAAGAGCAGCAAACATCCAAACGTCACTCCGTTCTGCCATGCAGCTCCCCTGTTCATGCACAAACATGGTAGTGACCTCGGATGTGTTTACGATAGCAAATATTTGTGCTGACGTGATGTATCCTTGTTCACTGAGCCGAGAGTGCCAGTAACCTGGCATATGCTTATGATAGCAACTTTCGTGTGTTGACGTAATATCCACAGGGCCAAGAATGTCAACAACGATCAACTGAATGTGCACATAGACAATAACATTCATTGATGATAGGCAGCTGATTTGGATCCGTATGCAAGGTTGTGTTGCACGTTTTTTGGGATGTGTCACATCCTAGACTACAGATGTCAGGCTTACTCAAAACAGGGAGTGTGGAAGGGATTTTACATCTTCCGACGTCAGCAACTGGATTTCAGTATGTAGCTTAAACACGCCTAAAACCAGTATGTTATAATCTTAGTGTGCACAATTTATCCCCGTGTTGGCGCTTTGAACGTTTGTACGAGTGCGGAATCATGCGTCTTCTTTTCAGTCTCCGTATAAATCGTGCTTTCGTTTTCAAAATAGTTCTCGGCACTCAGTTTTCTCTCTCTGATGAGATATTGGTGATGGGAACGGCGGTATGTGGAGGAAATTGTATTTACCCATATCTACGACTTGTAATCATGTTTCTTTTGTCACTCACAGGCCTGCACCATTATACATGCCTGTGCACACACATCACATACCCCACCGCCCCTCTCTCTCTCTCACACACACACACACACACACACACACACACACACACACACACACACACCATGTACCATGTATACGCCCGTCGCAAGAGAAGCACGCAAATCTGCAAATGCACTGGATGTGCACCCACAGATTTTCTCTTATAGCAACGATAGCGAACAAGATCTGAATGAGACAGCACGCTGCTTTGAAAGAAGCAGACACTAGATGCACTGGTACCTTGAAGTGAAATTGGAGTTACTTTACCAACCCGCCTCGGCTACTGAGTACTGGGAACCCAGAGCCAACAGACATACCAACAACCTCAGCCATGAAAGCTATTATAATAACGACGCAATGGATTGACGGAGCCGAAACTAGTCAAACTTCCAAAGCTTTGGCAAGAAGGTAGCCTTCGAACAGGTTGGACACACACGCACACACGCACACACTCACTCACACACGCGCACACTCACTCACACCTGCACACACACACACACCGCCATCTCTCTCTTTCTCTCTCTCCCCCTCTCTCTCTCTCTCTCTCTCTCACACACACACACACACACACACACACACGCACGCACGCACACACACACACTCACTCACATACTGTTAAACACAGACCCACTCACACAAACATACGCTCATCACAGAACAAACCACTGCAGTGACAGCCACAGCCAGGCTTGTGGCACTCTTGTCTCCAGATTGTAGACAAAAACTCCAGCAAAAACAACACATCATAGGGTGACAGCGTTGTGCAAGGAGGATCATACAGAAAAGTACTACAATCCACAGATCACCCGCACATATCACTCCTTGCAAAATTTATAACCTATGCTGTACCCTGACCTATACTGTAGCAGCAATATTGAGAAATTTATCAGACAGAGTAACCCAGCACTGTTACTATCATGACTCCGGTGAGAAATCATACAAAGCTCCTCATTGGGAGGGAGGGTTGGAAACCAGCTGGCAATGCAAGGAAACCAAAGGATGCGGAACTGCGGCGCACCAGTACGCCCAATACACAGTGTTTCTGATAATTCGAAAACATCAGTTGAGCTTTAGTACGCGGAGGAAGATTGTGCCTGCAGAGCACCACTTTTACAGTCCATTCATTGGAAAATGGTACGCAAACATTTTGGTGTCTCCCGCGCATAGTTGTAGATATCGTGAAAACAACAGTACATCCTGCATTGTGTGAACTGTGCAATTACTCCTTGCCAAATTTGAGGCCAGGTTATACAAAATCAGGACAGGTATGCCGTGGCAAAATGTACGGAAAAGCAGATCCCAAACCCAGATTTTTGAGATTAAAAGTGCGTTTTTATCCTCAATTCGGCGCAAATCGGACTTTCAAAAGCCTGCTGGACTGTTTCCGATGAATGGACGGTAGTGCACTCCAGATACAAGGAAATAACCAGTCCCAATTCATCAGCCCGCTACTCCGGCTCCCCGCTGTATTGTCATATCTGTCCCCTTGGTTCTGTCATCATTCATCACCCCTACAAGTTCATGTACGTTCTCTGCTGCACTATGCACTTAAGTATAGAACATAAAGAAGGATACAAACTTGCAGTGACTCTCCGCTTCCTTTTCGGCAAACAACTCGTGAACACCAGATAGCAGCTAGTGTGATGCCTGTCGTGAGTCAGCCAAATGTCAAATCAAGTAGGCGGAAAGGGACAGGGTCAAGCGTGGGGAGCTTTAATGATCACACTAAATTTTCCTAAAATCCGAACCTCAAGGGATGTTTGGTTTGCTGCCCTCGTTCATTCCACTATGTTACACTAATACAGAATGATGAGACTAGGGCCCACAACCATACACACAGTACTCCGACGGAAAAATGTACTGGCCTTGTTGTACCGTGCGAGAGACACTCACAATTACACTTAAGACTTCCGCGGTATTTTTGTGGCCACTAAATCTGGTAGAGTTATATACTGCTCAATTAATCTAAACAACTTAGGCGGAGAATTGGCTATTCCATACGTATCATCATATATATCATCAAAAGCTTGGGAGGCTTACGTGTCGTAGTGGGCCAAATATCATGCTGGGTAGCTAACTAGAACAGTGATTGAAAACAGAGGACTTGTAGATGTACTGGGTGTAAGGAATTATCGTTAGGTTATAATTGTTATTATTTTGCACTACGAGCGTGATTGTGGGCTCAAAAAATTATATATACTTCAGTAATTATAATTATATTTCGCTCCTGCTCTTGTAGCAGTTGAGCACTCTTGCGTGGGGTAGTGCCTTTGCTGTTTGCATTATGCAGAGCTCACTGACTAGTCAGTTTGAGCACTCTGGCAAGGTACGTTCGGGCCTGATTGGAAATTTGTATTTCCATTGCTATCAGGTTCGGCCTCATTTTCTCTGTGCTGCGCTGATGAGTTCAAAAAGAACGAAACAGCATGCTGTCCGCAGATTGAGTATTTCGCTCCTGCTCTTGTAGCAGTTGAGCACTCTTGCGTGGGGTAGTGCCTTTGCTGTTTGCATTATGCAGAGCTCACTGACTAGTCAGTTTGAGCACTCTGGCAAGGTACGTTCGGGCCTGATTGGAAATTTTTATTTCCATTGCTATCAGGTTCGGCCTCATTTTCTCTGTGCTGCGCTGATGAGTTCAAAAAGAACGAAACAGCATGCTGTCCGCAGATTGATTATAATTATATATATATGCGCCTCCTTTGCACCATGGCTGGTAGCTCGGCCTATTTAGCTCGTAGCTGTACTGATGAGGCCTTTATGGCCGAAACAGCTTGCTGTCTACAGCATTGGGTATATATATATATATATATACTCAATCTGCTATATCTGTGTGTGTGTGTGTGTGTCCGTGTGTGCGCGCGCGCGTGTGTGTGTGCGCGCGCGTGTGTGTATGTGCGTGCGTGTGAGGGAGGGAGGTTCACTGCACGTCAAAGCAACGAACAGAAATTCTCAACACGAAATTGACAGGCTAACTGCCCTGTCGTAGTTAATAACCAAGTAATTGACAGGGAGGTTTTGGCACGTGTCAGACAAACGCACACGCGTGAGTGCAGTTTAGTCCTACCTGGTGAACAAGCTACTACTCGTCTGGCTCATTCAGTACAGGCAGTGGAGGCAATCCATAGGCTCTGAAACTGTGAAACAGTGTTGGTTTAGTGACACCTATCTGTCACGCAGCAGCGTAGTAGCCCCATGGTCTGCGCGAGAAACGGCGGCTGTTCAATACGGTGCATTTCCAGTGTCCCCTGTAATGAGAGATGAATGCGTAGAATATAATAGGATCTCCAGTGCTATCTCCGGTGCTAACTCGGTGCTACGCAACCTTGAACCTTCCAAGTTGGAAGGCTGTTGGTTTGCGCACTGGAGATGTGTTAGAGCTAGGTCTCAGGTCGCTGAATGTCTCAGTAGCCTGTCAGTTTTGTGCCCTGTTATCGACGGTTCTGATTCTTTATCATCTTGTTACATTCGTGGGTAGTTGCTGCATAACTCGTTCTCATGGGTTTCTTCTCTTGGTTTTGCATCTCATGTGATGAATGTTATAGCATAGCTTTGTGCAAGAGTGTCTGCGGGCTAAACCTAGTCAACACTGGATCGTGTCGAGTACTCCAGTAAATGTACTCTTGCGTCGGCTAGGGAGATGGTTAGTGACTGTATTCAATAAGATATCGTTGGTGGTATGCGCATTCGTTCTTCTCTTTACCAAAGACCACTTCAATGGCAAACGTGAACTGCAGATGAGGGAGCACGGAGACCATGAATAGTGGGGTTGAGACTTCGTGAGCTCGGCTCGTCCGTTGTCTCGATTTCATGGCCGCCCTCGAAAGAGTGCTCAATGCACCGGGGTGCAGAGCTTCATACAAAAAGAATAGAATGGGATACGGAGCTTGGGTTGGCTGTGACTCAGAGTTTCTGGTGTACTAAAGGCGCACAACAATTCGGTCTTGCGGAAGAAGCAGAAAGATGATCAACAGAGAACAGAGAAAAGATGAAACTGCAGGGATAAAGTTAACTGCCCCATGCATGGAAACTGCCAGATCAAGTCAATCGTATACAAGGCCAGCGTGACAGAAACCGGAAAAGACGAGCGAAAAGAGTACATCGGCCTAACGGAAATGACGTTCAAGAAGGGATACGACGGACACATGACGTCAATGAGGCATGAGCGAAAGGAGAAGAGTACCGAGTTGTCCAAGCACATCTGGGACATGAAGCGCAAGAATGCTGGGGACAGCATCAGTTGGTCAGTTGTCGCTCAAGCACCTGCATGCTCCAATGCCACCAAGCGCTGCCCTCTCTGTCTGCGTGAGAAGCTGGAGATCATGCATGCTGACAGAAGGGTGAACATCAACAAGCGATCGGAGCTAGTGGCCAAGTGCAGACATGGGAACAAATTCTACCTATCTAACTTCACACCTCCAGTTACATTAGCCAGGATTACACCTGATATCTGGCGCTGATCTTGCACGTACATGCATAGAACCACCGCTTGACCTTATTTGCGCTTAAATTCTCTGATACCACTAGCACCTTACCACACTATATCAAGAACATTCATTGAGTTTTTGTAATCATTGCTGTCTGATGATCGCCACAGTACAGGCGTGACTCTGAGTCACCGCCAACCCAAGCTCCGTATCCCATTCTATTCTTTTTGGGTTTTTTTGACAGAAGGAGACATATGTAAAGGGGGAGTGAAAGATAGAGAGTCATAGAGGAAGAGACAGAGAGAGATTTTTAGTAGTCTCTCCCTCCCCGTGCAGTTCAGTTATCCTCACGTACTATCACAGATACATCGTATTCCCTCCCCCCCCCCCCCCCACTGTTTACTCGCAATTATTAGTAGGCTAAATTTGTATTTTGTTCATCGAATCTCTCTCTTTCTCTGTTTCCCCCGTCCCCGGTGCACATCCTCTCTCTTTTGCCTTTGTCATGTCCCTCGGTTGATTTTCCTCGTTAGTGGATGCTGCATAATGTAGTCTTCTGCCACTTTTCTCTTATACATGTATATTATCCGTGTTTGGTCTGTTCTGTTCCTTTATTTTGTCCTTCATCGTTATTTTCCTGTTTTTTTGTTTTGTTCTTTTGTGTTTTTGTTTTTGTTTTGGTCTCCCCTCGCTCATTTTGTACGGACACGTGGCACAGTTTGGCACAAGCGAGGTGGGCAAACCCGCCCACTACGCGGATGTGCTTATAATAATGATAATCTCTTACCATTTGCTTCCATAGCCTTTATTTTGTTCTTCCATAGCCACTTCTAGGCTAAGCCTTCGCCATCATTTTCTTGAGTCGTCATCCCGTTTGAATGTGCGAAGTATAATAAAAATCAACCAACCAACCTTAGTAGTATGAGCATTCGCACGATCAGTGCATATCTAGAAAGTGTGCCAAATCAAGCAATTGTTTTTCACTATCGTCCCTGGCCAACACTAATATTCGTTTCAAGGTACATGTACAACATTCCAACCAGTACAAAATCTGTAACGAGAGAGCTTGGAAGCTCAGGGTCCTACGCTATGCTTTTTTGCCTAGCTCATCATGCATGTTATTAGAACTGATGGAAATGTTTTTTTCCATAGATTGGCTACATCATTGTATTGCAAAAACGTTTCAATCAGTTTGAATATGAGTTAGGCAAAAGTATTTGCAGATTTATTGCGGATATTTATTTTTATCTCACTTTTAGGCCTTGACGGATTATGCTAGCATAATTTTTCGCATAATTCCTACCAAAATCGAATAGTCGCATAATTCGAGGCAAATTGCATACGAATCGCATAAATTGGAATAATCCGCCTGTTCGCATCAACTTCCATACAGTTGTACATGTTCTACAAGTACAAGTACAAGTTGTTCACCAGGAAGTCGTAGGTTTACGACTCCCTTAACAACATGTCCAGTCCACTACAACCAGTGACGGTCGTAGCTAGGTCGGACGGTGCGTTGACCCCGTTGAAGTTTTGCTACTACAGTACAGCGTCCTCTACAAAAACATTCCCATGTTATTTTGCACAGAACCATCATTTACATTAGCAGCATATGTGAGCATAATGCGGCATAATTATTGATTGATTTTTATTTCACGGATCCTCCAGAGGCAAATAGATGCCTATCGAAGGGAGTCTCCTATATAAGTATGGAAAATGAGAAAGTATGTTCGTAAGGGAGAAGAGGTAGAAGATACATTAGAATATAGAGTACAGAAGAAGTAAATTCAGTACTTCGGGTAGTACATTGCATGCTAATCATAATGAGAATTAGAAAAGCAGCATTGCGGACTACTATAACTGACATATACACAAACTATTGAAACTATCATAGATGTGGTTAGCCTAGACACAAAAGTCAGGAATACCTTTCAAAGAAAACATAGATTGCGAATGATACCGACGAACAGCAATACTAAATTTCGCTGTTGTAGAGAGTGAACGAATATCTTCAGGAAGTTTATTCCAGGCAACACTCAAAGAAAAAAGGGTTGATTTACGAAAGAAGGTGCCAGCTTTAGGAAGAATTATGGATGAAGGGTGACGACTGCTTTGGGAAGAGGGTAGTTGGAAGTGAGACAACAAGGAGGGGTATTGGGAGAATACATGGTGGAAGTAGACATTATGTATAACGTTTAGCATAAACATAGCATAATTCTGCAATTTTTTCAGCAATGCGAAAAGCATAATTTCACGAAAATATTAGCATAATCCGTCAAGGCCTACTCACTTTATCCAATTTTGGTTTGCTCCTTCCTTTCCTTTTTATCTCCTTATAATTGGATTTTTAATCGGATTTTCTGGCCTTTTTGTAGTAATACATTGGCCTGTTGAGCCAATGAAGTAAAATTATATTCCGTGCAATACGATACAATACAATAATAAAAAATGTCCTTACCTTGATAGTGTACTTGTGCTTAACTGTTGCTGACGGCCGAATGCATGGTTGCCCGTGGAGCACATTACATAACTTTACAGTCTCCTATAATACGCATCCTGACCAGGTACCTCTCGTATGTCAATCATGGTCTTTGACCAACCCACAGGCCCTGAGCGAAAGAAATAAACTTTCTCTTCCCATTCGAGGGTAACACAACACCGCCTACCACATTGATGACCTAGGCAAAAAACCATAGGGATGTTATAAAATTTTCACATTCCAAGCCGTACCGCTTATCGAGACAGATCAAATGCGGTAGAACCCTGGATATGAAATGGCAGCCATACTTCACAGCATACCGGTGCATGCAGATTTCTCTCAGGATGCGACGCTTGGCACGCGGCGCGCTATCTGGACACTCGTAAACAGCCAGTTTGACAGTTCAACTTTGACTGAGGCCTTGTTCGACAGACTTGACGACAAGGATCGCTGTCTTAGCTCGCTTGACCAGTAATGGCAGTATCGTGTCTACACTACGCAACTCTTGAATGCTCCATGCACTGCACTATCGGCCTGCATGCATTCTCCCGATACACTTTTGCATACATACTCATTCTGTTGATGGTACGGTACTCTTGATGGTACGGGACAGGTACGGGATAGCGCCAGGCATGCCGTTGGCACAAACAAACAAATAAACAGCAAATCATTGGAATTGGGAATAGGATTGGTCTTTCGAGCTCTGTAGTTTTCTGTGGATTTTCAGGCCTCAGCGCGTCTCTCCTGCAAGCCCACTGATGCAGAGTGCCACTTGTTGCCGGTGCAACGGCAATGGCACCTGCGTTCGGTGTGAATGCAAGAAGGAGGGCCGCGAGTGTCAGAATTGTCTCCCGGGAAAAAAAGCAGATGCCGAAACAACAGCCCCTCGACATCCCAACCGTCACCCGTACCCGTAGCAGTGACAGATACAAGCACATGTACCGACAACCAACCGTCATCCTCAGTAGCCACCCCGGAAGAGCTGGTAGCTGCTGCACTCACTGAGAAGCCCTGCTCACGGAATGCCGAAACCCGACATCCACAGGACCACCAACGGCACCATGCTCACAACCTGGTCAGGTAGCTGCCACCACCGCCAGTGACGTCAATAGGGTTGACCTGCATGCCATGCCTGTGTCGAGCTCTCAACAACTAGCATGGGACATACTGGACCAGCAGCATGCAGCAAGCACCAGTGCCACAGATCGAGTTGACAGTAATGACGACACCCTAGGGCATGATGCAGAGTTGCTGGCCAACCTAGCACAAAGCCAATCTGTTACTGAGGAGCCCCAAGCACCGGATCCAGCCCAGCTCCCCCCATATCTGGAAGCAAATTGCAACATCACAGTTGGGACCCACGATTCAAACTCGTCTGCACAAATTGTAGATGCTGCATATGAAGAAGTGGTGCATTTTAGGCCTAACCTACTTTTCCTCCCTTCCGGGTCAGTCGGATCAAAGTTTGTGAAGCTCCTTGCAACACTCTACAAACAGTTTGGTGACAAATGTGCAGGTGAAGGCAAGTCTCTGAAAGCAGCTGCAGTGGCCACTCAGCTGCTCCTGCAATGTCCGCACCGCTCTGCAACCAGACAGGAGCACATCACCTGTCTACAGCGCCGCATGCTACTCTGGGAGGAAGGCAACATCAACGAACTGATGATAGAAGCCCGGACTATCCAATCTCTAGTGCAATCTTCCACAGCCTTCCAAGGCAAGGCTCAGCCGCAGGACCAAGCTCGTACCTTTGCCAACCTCATCACCACAGGCAAAACCAGTGCTGCAATCCGCACGTTGTCTGAAGACCAGAAGGGCGGAGTACACTCCGTGGGCACCACCATCAATGGCCAGACAGTTCTGGACATTCTCAAGAGCAAACACCCTCCCGCGGCACCAGCAAATGCGACGGCGATGATTACAGGAGATGTCCCTCCGTCACCGCATCCAGTTCTCTACTCCAGCATCACCCGGGAGGCCATACGCGAGGCAGCCCTCCACACACAAGGTGCTGCAGGACCCTCTGGACTAGACGCTGCGTCGTGGCGCAGAATGTGCACAGCTTTTCACGGAGCATCTGATGACCTCTGCGATTCACTGGCCAGCTGTGCCCGCCGCATCGCCTCGTCCTATGTTGACCCCACAGCATTGGAAGCTTTCTTGGCCAGCCGCCTCATACCACTAGATAAACAACCGGGTGTCAGACCGATTGGGATCGGAGAAGTGGCCCGTCGCATCATCGGGAAAGCCATCCTGCGATGCGCCTCATCTTCAATACAGAAGTCAGCTGGCTGCCTACAGCTATGTGCGGGTCAAGAGTGTGGCATAGAAGCAGCAATACATGCTATGCAAACAGCATTTCAGGAAAACGAGGCGGAAGGCGTTCTGTTTGCAGATGCGTCAAACGCATTTAACTCCCTTAACCGTGCTGTCTCACTGCACAATATCCAGCACACCTGCCCCACCATTGCTCCGGCACTGATCAACAGCTACCGCAGCCCGACTCGGCTGTTTGTGGATGGTGAATGTCTCCTGTCTTGTGAAGGCACCACGCAGGGAGATCCACTAGCCATGGCTATGTATGCCCTGGCAACCGTTCCTCTCATCCAGGAAGTGTCTCAGAGCGGAGCACTCCAGTCGTGGTATGCAGACGACTCCACTGCCGCTTCCACCATTCGAAAGCTGCATCACTGGTGGTCACTGCTTAAGCAACGAGGCCCAGCATATGGGTACTTCCCCAATGATGCCAAGTCGGTTCTTGTTGTGAAGCCGGAGCATCTTCAGGAAGCAGAATCCCTGTTTGCTGACACGGCAGTCCAGATTCGCACGGATGGCTGGCGGCATCTCGGTGCAGTACTTGGGTCTCCCGAATTCTGCAAGCAATATGTCACAGAGAAGGTAGAGACATGGGCGCTAGAGGTTGGACGACTGGCTGACTTCGCCACCACTCAGCCACAAGCGGCATACGCTGCTTTTATTCATGGCCTCCGCCACAAGTGGTCGTTTGTGGCCCGGACGGTCCCAGGCATCAGCGGACTGCTAGACCCGCTGGAGCACTCCATCCGACAGCGGTTCATCCCTGCTCTAACCAGTCGCCCCGCACCTGGTGACGAAGAGCGCGCCATACTGTCCCTCCCGTGTCGAGAAGGTGGTCTTGGTCTCATTGACCCGAGGTCTTTGACGGACCAATACAATATGTCTGTCGCTGTCACCAACATCCTCGTGAGCCGGATACTGGACCAAGACACCAACATGGACGAAGTGCCCACCACCATCCATGCTGCCAAGCTAACTGCAGCAGCAGCAACCAGGAGAGCCTCTCGAGACCAAGCCAGTCAGCTCCTGGCCACATGTGATGTGCCCACCCAGCGAACCCTGGGGATGGCGGCCGAGAAAGGAGCGTCCAACTGGCTCACTTGCCGGCCCCTGAAGCAGTTCGGGTTTGTCCTCCACAAAGGCGCCTTCAGAGACGCACTCTGTCTGCGGTTCGGCTGGGTCCCTCACCGCCTGCCATCCACTTGTGTGTGTGGCAAGGCATTTAACACCAGCCATGCTCTTTCGTGCCCAACTGGTGGATACCCGGCTCTCCGTCATAACACGATCCGCGACCTGACAGCCGACCTACTGCGTGAAGTGGCAACGGATGTGAAGATAGAACCTCCTCTGCAGCCCCTGGAAGGTGAAAGGCTCCGGTATCGCTCTGCCATCTTGGAAGATGGCGCTCGTCTTGATGTGGCGGCATCTGGTGTCTGGGGAAGTCGTTTTGAGCGCACGTTCTGTGATGTTCGGGTTTTTAACCCTCATGCGCGCTCGAACACTTCCTCAACTCCCGCGTCCACCTATGCCAAGCACGTACAGCAGAAGAGAAGGGCCTACGAAGAACGCGTCAGGGAGGTGGAGCATGCTTCCTTTCTCCCACTGGTATTCAGTGCATCTGGTGGGTGCGGCAAGGTAGCCCACGCTTTCCTGAAGCGTCTTGTCCATATGGTTTCGGAGAAGCGGCATGAACCCTACTCCTCCGTCATGTCCTGGATCCGCTCTCTTGTCTCCTTTGCTTTGGTTCGATCCTGCAACATGAGCCTCCGTGGTCACCGTGCTTCTCCCTACCGCAGTCGTTTGGATGCTGCCACTCCTGTTGTGCTGGCAGTCAACGACTGTCAGTTGCGTGACTGAGACTCTTGCGGAGTAGCCGTGTCTAGCCACGCTTTTATTATCCGATGATTTTGTTTTGTTTGCTATGATTCCGTGATTTTCTGTTGGTTGCTTTTCTGCTGTGCGAATAAATGCAGTGTGAATGGTAAAAAAATAAATAAATAAATAAAATAAAAAAATAAACACCAAATTAAAGCTGTGTGGACCCTGGCTAGCGCCAGATGTTGGTCAAATTGAGTTAGATGACATACCTAAAACTCAAATTCTCACTGATTCAAATGCAGAAAACCGTGTTGAAAAATCTCGAAGTATTTAATAGTTACGGCCACAGATGTGAAGGCAACTTTACAGAGCGAAGGTCTGTACCCTGCTTTCAAGTGCCCTTTTCTCAGTTGTGCGCGTGAGGCCAATAGCACCCTTTTTCTCAGCCTGAGGCTCAAATAGAAGTACAGAAACTGGCACAATGAGAACATTATAATGAATTACAGCCATTTCAAAATGACAGTTTGCCACATGTCGCAAATATGGACAATACAAAAGTCTCACAATACGTCGTGTGACACGTTTCCACACTTCACACACTGGTCGGAGTAGTGCCTGTGAAATCAGCAGCTACCCGTCCTCCCAGTACATGCGGTAATAGGGTTAGCTAGTAATAAAAGGGGATAATGATAATTATCAGTACAATCCTCCATCACTGAGCAGATAACCACTCACTCGCCAACGAATGTCGCAGTATTTTCGGGAATTTCCAAGATTAGAGTTTGCCACAATGACAAACCCTTCTGGACGAGTTACACTCGTACAAACAGCTAGACATCAACTCTGGGTGTGAAACCCTTTGGATCAGTGTTGCTGCACCGTCAGGCATGAAATTTGCCATCTGTGCTGCCTACAGACCTGGGACGAGTGCAGACAGCGACTGCAGTATCTTCACCCAGCTGGAATCTGACGTCGACAAAGCCCGGCAGTCCTGCTCACAATAATTATTGTGGCAGGGGACTTCAATGCCCACAACCGGGAAAGGTTTGGAAACCCACGCACTTCAGCTGCAGGAGAAGCTGCAGAAGACATGTGCTGTGTACATGGTATCCGACAACACGTCACCTCATCCACTCGTGGAGAAAACATCCTTGACCTTGTCATGTCGGATGTGCCTGGAACTGTGTCTACCACCACCCAACCACCTCTTGGCAGATCAGACCATGCTGTTGTCATAGCCGACTTCCAGCTTACTGCATCTGTAGACCAACCCACCACTCGTACAGTATGGCGATACCAGCGGGATGACTGGCCCCGCCTCTCTGCCTTCCTCCGGACTACTGACTGGGACACAATAATCGGCGACGACCCAAACATATCATGTGAGCTTCTGACCATGCGAATCACTGAGGGAATGCTGCGCTTTATACCTTCCAAGGTCTTCAAGACCAGACCGCGGGACCCAATCTGGTGGACGCCAGAATGCTCTGCAGCAGTTGACAGAACGCGCAATGCCTGGCGGAAATTCCGCAATGACCCCAAAAATGGAGCGCTCAAGTGTACATACAAGCTTGCATGCCTTGACTCAACAAGATGTCTAGCAAGAGCCAAAGCCAGACATCTCGACCATGTCAAGTAACGGCGCCAGCAGGACAGAGAGTGGTGGAGCGTGATTAAACGAGTTGGAGGGCATGGCCGGGACAGCTCCATCCCAGTCCTGGTTGACCCCGATGAAACATGGTTGAACAAGTGGTCACGTGCTCCTGGATGCCCAAATCACCTGGTCACCACGCCAGCAGGCGACAACTTTCACACCAAGGTTCAACTCGAGTGACAGGACTGCACCCAAAAAAGGTCAAACAGGCTAGTAAGTTGTACCCTGCAGGCACGGTGACCAGCTGACCATGTTCGATTGGGAATAAAGGAGGAACGCTGCATCGCAGCCTTTTCGGACCAAAACCAATCGACTCAGCGTCCAAAAGACTACAACATATGGGCCAATCGCGGTCATCCGTGCTTTTATAAGAACGAAATGGCGCTTTTAGTGACATTTTGCATACAAATCCCCATCTAGTAGGGCGCAGTCACCCAGTTTCGGTGGAAGTGCGCGAGTTCGATTGGGATTCAAGTAGGAAGGAAGCGTCTCAGCTTTCTCGGACCAAGACCATTCGACTCAGCACCCCGAAGACTACAACTGGTGAAATTTTAATTTTTGCCTTAACTTCCCCTTTAAACAAATAAACAAAATAAACAAACTGACTCTTTGCACACACAGTCTATACTCATCCAGACCACAGTCCCTACTGTGCATTTGCATCGGAATTGGATTACCCAGGAGCAGGCAACCAAGTGACTTGCGTACAAAACACTCACCTCACAACCGTTGCATATTCAACTCAAACACACACAACACATCGCGGAGCCTGAACAGTACGGATGGGTATCAGTGGCCACTTGTTTCAAGAACAGTGAAAACTATATATAGGGTGCAATGCGGTGAATACCGTGACGTGAACTGCGAAGTTGCCAAGTTAGATAAACGTACAGCAACTTGTCCAATGAGAAAATTATAACAAATTACTGCCATTTCAAAGGGACAGTTTGTCACATGTCGCAAATATGGACAATGAAAAGTCTCACGATTCGCCATGTGACACGTTTCCACACTTCACACACTGGTCGTAGTAGTGCCTGTGAAATCAGCAGCTACCCGTCCTCCCAGTACATGCGGAAATAGAGTTAGCTAGTAATAAAAGGGATAATGATAATTATCAGTAAAATCCTCCATCACTGAGCAGATAACCACTCACTCGCCATATGGCGAATGTCCCAGTATTATAGGGAATTTCCAAGATTAGAGTTTGCCAAAATGACAAACCCTTGTGGAAGAGTTACACTCTAGTGTACAGACAGTCCACCCCAGTGAACAGTGAAGACTACCAGTACATACAAAGACTTTAGTTTAGGTAGCCATATCTAGAGTCCAACATCATCCACACCAAACTAACCGGCCAAGCGTTACTCCATACAGCATTCACGACTGGCCAGCATGCTTTCCAGTTGGGCGGCTTCTTTATCAAAGGCGTACGGCCGGTCGGGCAAGTGCTTCCTACAGTTATCACCTTATCTCTCCATACGGCTACCTTTCTCTCCATGCATTGCTCGTATGGTATAGGGTAGCGTGATGCCTTACTCGTCAATATTCTCTCTTTGAAGCCACTGGTACTCTCCGCAACGACGAGAATGCTTGTCGCAGACGTCCACGCCCCGCCGAATGCTATCATTGCCAGCGTAACATGTTGTGCCGGGCCAGCTTCCTATCGAAACTTGAGTGACGAAAACGGACGAGGTGATGGGAGACAGAGGGAGCGAGTGAAATTGGACGTTAAAGAAATTATATGTTTAAAATTCATCTTGATGTTCCATCCTTCACTGGTGAGTAGCGTAGCCAGCTGCAGTCCTGGTCGGCACGAAGTGGTGACGGTAGTTCAGGATGGTCTTCTTCCATCAGTCAGCTGCCAGCCATCTCGCTGCAGTGGTGATACTACTAGCTCCAGATGTGGAGCCTTCCAATCGTCTTCTCTTCAACAGCAGGTGTGCAAGATAGGAATGAGCTTAGACTGTTTTGATTTTATTTTGGGATGGGGCTACAACTTGGAGAGAGGTGTAACCCCGGTCATGAAGTGTGACTTGTTTCACGCTCTGATTGTTAGTCGCAGGCGGTTAGCTACGTTGACGGCTGCTGGCAAGAAAAGATAGCACTTCACAGCTGCGGCATCAACTCAGATTGGGAGTAGAAGCTGGAATGTCACGCCCACTGATCTAGGGATTCGGCTGTTTGCGCTTCGTAATTTTCGAATATGAGATCTCACAGCCAATTTGGCTCCTCATGTTGCAACGTCAGATGTCAATGCCAGAGAGCTAGAGCCTTAGAGGGCCAACTCATGGTAAGGAAATGCGATGGAACGCACGTTTTTTTTCTCCCGTTCGAAATTGAAAATAACGTAAAGCGTAAACTCTATATAAGGTGCGGGTAACACGTAGAGACGCGCTCTTAGATATTCATTGTAGATCTGCTACTTGTGATTCTACAGCAAAGAACCTGCCTATATTCACACCTTCGTGAAAACTAGAAGGTATGATTTATGTTGAGTTCGAAACAGGACGACTGACAACGTATCCAGACATTACAACGGGAACAGGTAGGTTGGGGGAACGACATTTATTATACTAGTAGACGACGAGAGAAGAGACCAAGACGAACGAAACGACTACATGGTGATTATTGACGAGTGAGAAAAGAGAGAGAGAGATCAAGTCTAAACGGCAAGATAAAGGGCCTGGGTAGCTATGGCAAATATGGGCGCGCAAGTAGCTACCCAGGCCAACGGAGCAAAAGGAGACAAAAGGTGCGTACGCAAGTGCATGCAGGCCAGCTAGAAAATGTACGGGAGGTGGTACCTAACATACCACCCCTCCATGAAAAAATCCCGCGTCCTCGCGGAGAGAAAAAAAAAGAGAGAAAAAGATTTTTTTTTAAACGACTGAAGGAGAAAAAACACACACACACACACACAACGCACGGGCCTCACAAAAGTGTGTACTAAAAAAAAAAATGCACTACAGATCATTACAACCGTCAACGTTCCTGTACTACTCATACTATAGTGTGTACAAGGCCAATAGACACCCTTAGCAAAAAACGTTATGTTGTAACGGTTAGGCCTTGACGGATTATGCTAGCATAATTTTTCGCATAATTCCTACCAAAATCGAATAATCGCATAAGTCGAGGCAAATTGCATACGAATCGCATAAAATTGGAATAATCCGCCTGTTCGCATCAAATTCCATACAGTTGTCATGTTCTACAAGACAGTAGATGTACCAGGAAGTCGTAGGTTTACGACTCCCTTGATAACATGTCCAGTCCACTACAATCAGCGACGGTCGTAGCTAGGTCGGACGGTGCGTTGACCCCGTTGAACTTCTGCTACTACAGTACAACGCCCTCTACACAAAAATTCCCTGCTATTTTGCACAGAACCATCATAATACATAATACATTAGCAGCATATGTGAGCATAATGCGGCATAATATGATAACTTTTAGCATAAAAATAGCATAATTCTGCAATTTTTTCAGCAATGCGAAAAGCATAATTTCACGAAAATATTAGCATAATCCGTCAAGGCCTAGTAACGGTATTATCGTAAGGGGGAAAATACCGTGATTTGGGTTCGACCTTTAGCAAGATGCACGCTATTTTTAGTACGCTGTTGCCACGAGAATAGAGAGGTTAAGTTACACGTTTTTTGCCCTTTTTCAAAACGCGGTGCAAATCTCACGTTACGTGTAATCTTTAGAGGTTAAGTTACACGTGAGACGTGACGTGAAATTTTGCCTGGCAGGATTCGGGTTTAGTTCGCACAAATATCAAATCTTCCGACAAACTTGATAAATCTCGATAAAATTCCGGAAACTCACACAAATTCGGTCGGGATAACCAAGCGAAACTTCCAAAAACTCACGTCATGAACTTACGTGCGGGACAGTCAACTCACGTAAAACACGTCAAATTTTACGTGAGTTTTTTCACTTTTTGACGTAAAAGTTCACGGACGTAAGACTTTTACGTGAAACTTAACCTCTCTAATAGCTTTGATTTCGCGCGGTACAACCATTGTTGTCACCATATACGCGATACAAGGTGAAATGCGTACGGACTATGCAGTATTTGGCCAAAACACGTACCGTTGGTCACAACGATAAATCAGCCCCCATAACGTTTATACGCTGCAGCTTCAACGCTATTTGGGTGATCAAGGTACGAGTACCGTAAAAAATAGCGTTACCGTTGTTTGCTAAGGGTGTCTAATAACAACGGGCCCAAACGCCCCTTCAAAACATGGCACAAAAAACAACTATTGGAGTTCGACGAGGGACTTCAATTGTATTCTGATGACTAGTATTTTGCACGGCTAATAGAGCCTAGTTACACTTTAATATACGACATAAATAAGAGAGCGTGGCTCACCATGATCGGACCCCTAATATTAATGAAGGACACCCGCGCGCACACACACTAACAAAAAATTCACGAAAATAAATTTGACGAAGAAGGAACGCATACAAAAAAAAGAAAGAGAGAAAGGTAGCTGACCTGCATGGCTTGAACGACACGAGGTTGATATAGACGAGACGAGGTTGGCGTAGGAGAGACGAGGTTGATAGAGACGAGACGAGGTTGGCGTAGGAGAGACGAGACTGACATGGACGAGACGAGGTTGACATAGACGAGACGAATGGTGGTTGAGGACGGCTGGGCATGGGATGATCTCAGGGTCGTGGGTCGATCAATAATCGGGCGCCAATGTTGAATTCGAAACAGGACGACTGACGACATATCCAGACATTACAACGGGAACAGGTGAGTGGGAACGACATTTATTATACTAGTAGACGACGAGACAAGAGACCAAGACGAACGAAACGACTACATTGAAGAGTGAGAAAAGAGAGAGTGAGATCAAGTCTAAACGGCAAGATAAAGGGCCTGGGTAGCTATGGCAAATATGGGCGCGCAAGTAGCTACCCAGGCCAACGGAGCAAAAGGAGTACCTAACATTTACATACATGTACATGGACATGTACACTGAAGTAGGGTAATTCTATGGTGCATTTCCACGAAAGGTTTGCAGGTACTTGAAGTATGTGTGCAGTGAATGGGGTTTTCCGTCTTTCACCACATTGTGGTGGGTGTGATCTACTCACCTCTGGAGCTGCATCTGCGCCTTGACCCCAGGTGGCGTTCCTGCGGATGCGGAAAACGGGGCCAACAGCCGAGCCTCACACGAACCGTTTTCCTTTTTTGTACTTACTTATAGTGCTTGCCATGACTGCTTATTATGTTTCTCTTTATTGGGAAACTATTGAAAGAAAATATGTACTACTGTTCTGTAGTGTACTGCACTCGGGCTGAAACGCTTGGTTCTCTTTACGAAGCACTTGTTGGTTTTTGTTATTTCAAGTTACCGACCTCTGATATCAGTTGCCTCCTTTATCACCTCTCCGACGAAATCTACATCTCACCAGTAAACCTTGATTCCAAGAGCCTATCAAGTCCCCAGCTCTTAATCTGTGGCTTATTCGGCGTTGGAGTGTCCAGGGGACAAGGAGACTTGCGTACAAAACACCCACATCCGTGCATCATCAACTCAAACGCACAAACACATCGTCAAACCTGAACAGTACGGATGGGTATCAGTGGCCGCTTGTTTCAAGGACAACAACAGTGAAATAGACCAATGGTGCAATGCGGTGAATAACGTGATGTGAACTACACAGTTGCCAATTTAAATAGAAGTACAGCAACTGGTATAATGAGCAAAATATAACGAATAACTGCCATTTCAAAGAGACAGTTTGTCATATGTCGCAAATATGGATAATAAAACAGTCTCACAATGCGCCATGTGACACTTTTCCACAATTATTTCCACGTACTGGTCGGAATAGTGCCTGTGGAATCAGCAGCTATCCGTCCTCCCAGTACATGCGTAAACAGCGTTAGCTAGTGATAAAACCTTTGTGGAAGAGTTACACTCTAGTGTAGAGGCAGTCTACCCAGTGAACAGTGAAGACTGCCAGTACATACAAAGACTTTAGTTTAGGTAGCTATGTCTAGAGTGCAACATAATCCACACCAAACTGACCGGCCAAGTGTTACTCCATACAGCATTCACGGCAGTTCAGCATGCTTGCCAGTTGAGCGACTGCTTTTTCAAAGGCGTACAGCCGGTCGGGCAAGTGCTTCATACAGCTACCACCTTTTCTCTACATACGGCTACCTTTCTCTCCGTACAGTGCTCGTATGCTATAGGGTAGCGCAATGCCTTATTCGTCAATATTCTCTCTTCAAAATCACCAGTCATCTCCGCAACGACGAGAATGCTTGTCGCAGACGTCCACGCGTCGCCGAATACTATCTTTTCCAGCGTAACATCTTGTGCCCGGCCAACTTCTTCTATCGAAACTTGGGTGACAAAAACGAGTGAAACGAGCTGAGACAAAGTGAGCGAGTGAAATTGGACGTCAAAAAAATTTAAAAAAAGGGTGAGAATTCCCTCAGCACTTCCTTCTCTCACTGATTAGTAGAGTAGCGAGCTGCAGTCCTGGTTAGAAGGAAGTGGTGGCTGTAGATCGTGATGGTCTTCTTCCATCACTCAACTGCCGTCCATCTCGCTGCAGTGGCGTTTCTACTAGCTCCAGACGGGGGGGGGAGCTTCTCAAGCGTCTTCTCTTCAACAGCAGGCGTGCATGAAAGGAATGAGCTTAGACTGGTTTGATTTTATTATGGGATGTGGCTACAACTTGGACAGAGGTGTGACCCCAGTCATGAAGTATAACTTGTTTCACCCTCTGATTGTTAGTCGCAGCCGCCGGGTGAGCCTGTTGACGGCTGCTGGCAGAGAAGATGGCACTTCGCAGCCGCGAAATCAGCTCAGATTGGGAGTTAGAGCTGGGAGGCCACGCCCACTGAGCTAGGGATTCGGGTGGTTACGCTTAGCGTTTTCCAATTTCGAATGTGAGATCTCACGGCCAAGTTCGCGCTCCTCGCGTGACAACGTGAGATTTCAACGCGACAGAGCTAGTGTGGGATAGGCAACTCACGGCGAGAAAGGGCGATGCAACACACGTTTTTTTCTCACGTTCGTAATTGAAAATAACGATAAGCGTAAACTCTATACTAGATGCCGGTAACACGTAGAGATGGGCTATTAGATATACATTGTAGATCTGCTGCTTGTGATTTTACAGCACAGAACCCGCCTATATTCACACCAATACACCATCGTCAAACTATAAGGTCCGTTGCACACTACGTACAAAAACTCATATAAGCTGCGCATACTTGTATGTTCCCATGGAAATCAAAGGAATGTGGCGGGAAAATCAAGAAATTGCTTTTTCCTTTTCAGCAAGTCGCGTACCCCTGTAGAAAGCAGCTTATATCCTGCTTTTTGCTTGTTTGGCAGCTTTCCTTCTCCGGGTGAGTAAACTTGTCCTGAATCTTCTAAAGCAATGACTTGGAGCGGGGAGCTGGCATCTGCAATACAATCGCTTTGCTGGTCTTGAAAGCTTTTGAACAAGGACACAGTGGCGATGGCCACCTTCCGCCTTCCAGTGCTGCCAACCTTCCGTATTTTCCGTATTTGTACGGAAAATCACTCCTTCGTCCGCAGTGAGGAATTTGAGCAAAAATGGTACGGAAAATTGAATAGGATCGATCAGCTACAGGTATGTACATGTACAGTAAGTATCGTTTATAAAGTGACCGGATATAATGATATACCGGTTATAGTGATAGAACACGTCAAAATCAAAATCAAATCTGAAAAAATACAGCTAAAATATCACTATATTATACACTATTATCGGCTATACCGATATATCGCTTATTGTGATGGCCTTCAGGAAGCAAACCATATCAAATGTACAGGAAAATATCGCATATAATGATCAAGAGTGATCTTTCTGCATGCTCTTGTCCGTTTCTGGCTGTGTTGCCTCTCACGATGATGTTGCCAACTCACGTACACAGCCACTCATGTCTATTTCTGGCTCTACGCACTCGTTGGACACCGAGTAGATCTACGATCTACGTGAGCACGGATCCAGCTCAGGCTTTTTTTGGAGAACACGCTGAAGAAGCAGCCATGCCACATGATGTACTAGTATCGAAGTTCTAGTACATGTACAGTCTGTACTCGTACTGCACTGCCATGCACTGCTCTGTGTCATGCACTGGTACACAGTCCGCGGAGCATGCATGCACTTTCAGCATGCTTTTTCCAGCGTGTACGCATCATTTCATGTGCAGTCATGTGCCATGTGTCGGTCAAACATGCAAATCGGCTATAGTGATGCACCGGATATAGTGATACATTTTCGAAAATCAAAGGGGCACGTTATATCCGATATTTACTGTATGTAGAAGCATGGCAAGCGCCAACTGAGCGATGAATATCCCTGTGCCAAAGCGAGTCTGCCATGCTTCGACTAGATGTAGCACAAAATAACACGTCTTGGTACAAGTCACACATGTTTTGCACTAGCAAATTTTGCCACCGACAAGAATGCGAGTGTCAAAAAAGCACAATACAAGCCAGGGAGTAGTACAATACTCCCTGATAGAAGCAATGCACAAGGCATTTCATTGGTAGTACGGAAAAACGCTGCAAATACGGAAAATCAGAAGTCGCAGTACGCAAAACAGACCCAAGTGGTTGGCAGCACTGGCCTTCTACCGTCATCCCAGATATTCATTGCTTCAGGTGTGTGCACGACTTCTTTCTCGATCTCGATCTCCTCGACAAAATCAAGGTTTGAACTGAAGAAAAAAGCAGTAAGTAAACCACTGATTCCATCGCATGCGCCGGGTGCGCCAGTCCGCCAAAGACTAAGTACAAAGGTCGAAGGTCATGAATAGCACAAAAGGACAGCAAAAATTGCCTTGCATCCTCGTTGTCATGACGATTCACGTAAACAACAAGTGAGATATATATGTGCAGTGTGCACTGAACAAAACTCATGAGCAACTTATACTGGACCGCGCTCGTAGACTCTTATACGTAGTGTGCAACGGACCTAAGGTATGATTTACATACTTGTACATGTACTGAAACACTCAGAGTACACTCAAAGTACACTCAAAGTACACTCAAAGTACACTCAAAGTACACTCAAAGTACACTCAAAGTACACTCAAAGTACACTCAAAGTACACTCATGTACACTCATGTACATGTACTTCGAAGTATTTTAATTTTGTATTATCGGTTTGTTTTGTTTGCTATGATTTCTTGGTTTGGTTTTTCAACCGGCTTTTCCCAATATTTAAATTATAATTTGGTGCACTTTTAGTACTACCTGGTTTATGATTTCCTTTTTTCTTAAATAACCTACCAACCTACGTGGAGATAATAATTTTAATATAGCTATGAATAGGATGAAGGCCGCAGACATCACGCAACTACGTTACTTGTTTGACATGTATTACTGTGTATTTTATAACAAAAATATTATTGAAAACCCAGAATCGATTTTCTCGTTCCTATCATCAGTGGGAAAAAACGGAACTGAGGATACAACCAAAGAAACTGAAGTTAAGTACTGTAAATAGAAAGGTGTTAGAAATAACATCAAGATACAAGTGCAATAAAACCACTAGAGGAAACGCAAAAAAGGTAACAAGATTACATAACCAAAGGCGAGAAGGCACTGAACGAAGTGTCAACCTACGAATAAAACTTCAGTGCAACAATGTGCTCTTTCTGCTTACGCAAAACTGGCTGATGAATACGTATACAAACTGCCTCTAGGACTTTCAACTGTTGGACATAATGCGCACGACACAGTACTGAAAAATGAGAGTCATCATACACACCAAGACAGTCAGGACGAGATAACAAGTGTAAATACACAGCTGACTTCTTACGATCACCACATTCATCCGCCTCATCTCGCTCCTTCCCACCCGACTCCTCCTCGTCCATCTCATCGTCATCTTCCTCGTTCTGCACTTGTATCTTGATGTTATTTCTAACACCTTTCTATTTGTAAGAAATGGTTTGCTCCCCACACCGGAGCTCGCGCTATTCCGCCGACTTTACTTGACACTTGACTGACTCACGACTGCCATCCAGAGCACACGAGAAGTCCATCGAACCTTCGACTCGGCAAACCTGCAAGAAAGCACCACTCCCTGCTCAATACACAGTGTTTCGGGGAATTCACCCCTCATCAGTTGAGCTTGAGTAGGCTGAGGAAGATTGTGCCTGAAGAGCACCACTTATATAGTGCTCTCCAGGCACAAACATCACCAGGGATACAAACTTACAGAGACGCTCCGTTTCAAGCCCGACAAACACCTCGTGAACACCAGATAGCAGCGTGAGTCAGTGTCGCTCCTGGACGGTGAGACAGACGTCGAGGACCCTCGGTCATTCGCAACGCTGTCACCTCCAAACCAACTAGTCGCAAGCCCGCGCTGGGCACAACAGTACGAAGTAGTGGTTGCGACTTCGGCGATGATTTGTAAGAAATGGTTTGCTCCCCACACCGGAGCTCGCGCTATTCCGCCGACTTTACTTGACACTTGACTGACTCACGACTGCCATCCAGAGCACACGAGAAGTCCATCGAACCTTCGACTCGGCAAACCTGCAAGAAAGCACCACTCCCTGCTCAATACACAGTGTTTCGGGGAATTCACCCCTCATCAGTTGAGCTTGAGTAGGCTGAGGAAGATTGTGCCTGAAGAGCACCACTTATATAGTGCTCTCCAGGCACAAACATCACCAGGGATACAAACTTACAGAGACGCTCCGTTTCAAGCCCGACAAACACCTCGTGAACACCAGATAGCAGCGTGAGTCAGTGTCGCTCCTGGACGGTGAGACAGACGTCGAGGACCCTCGGTCATTCGCAACGCTGTCACCTCCAAACCAACTAGTCGCAAGCCCGCGCTGGGCACAACAGTACGAAGTAGTGGTTGCGACTTCGGCGATGATTTGTAAGAAATGGTTTGCTCCCCACACCGGAGCTCGCGCTATTCCGCCGACTTTACTTGACACTTGACTGACTCACGACTGCCATCCAGAGCACACGAGAAGTCCATCGAACCTTCGACTCGGCAAACCTGCAAGAAAACACCACTCCCTGCTCAATACACAGTGTTTCGGGGAATTCACCCCTCATCAGTTGAGCTTGAGTAGGCTGAGGAAGATTGTGCCTGAAGAGCACCACTTATATAGTGCTCTCCAGGCACAAACATCACCACGGATACAAACTTACAGAGACGCTCCGTTTCAAGCCCGACAAACACCTCGTGAACACCAGATAGCAGCGTGAGTCAGTGTCGCTCCTGGACGGTGACTATATAAGTGGTGCTCTTCAGGCACAATCTTCCTCAGCCTACTCAAGCTCAACTGATGAGGGGTGAATTCCCCGAAACACTGTGTATTGAGCAGGGAGTGGTGCTTTCTTGCAGGTTTGCCGAGTCGAAGGTTCGATGGACTTCTCGTGTGCTCTGGATGGCAGTCGTGAGTCAGTCAAGTGTCAAGTAAAGTCGGCGGAATAGCGCGAGCTCCGATGTGGGGAGCAAACCATTTCTTACAAATCATCGCCGAAGTCGCAACCACTACTTCGTACTGTTGTGCCCAGCGCGGGCTTGCGACTAGTTGGTTTGGAGGTGACAGCGTTGCGAATGACCGAGGGTCCTCGACGTCTGTCTCACCGTCCAGGAGCGACACTGACTCACGCTGCTATCTGGTGTTCACGAGGTGTTTGTCGGGCTTGAAACGGAGCGTCTCTGTAAGTTTGTATCCCTGGTGATGTTTGTGCCTGGAGAGCACTATATAAGTGGTGCTCTTCAGGCACAATCTTCCTCAGCCTACTCAAGCTCAACTGATGAGGGGTGAATTCCCCGAAACACTGTGTATTGAGCAGGGAGTGGTGCTTTCTTGCAGGTTTGCCGAGTCGAAGGTTCGATGGACTTCTCGTGTGCTCTGGATGGCAGTCGTGAGTCAGTCAAGTGTCAAGTAAAGTCGGCGGAATAGCGCGAGCTCCGGTGTGGGGAGCAAACCATTTCTTACAAATCATCGCCGAAGTCGCAACCACTACTTCGTACTGTTGTGCCCAGCGCGGGCTTGCGACTAGTTGGTTTGGAGGTGACAGCGTTGCGAATGACCGAGGGTCCTCGACGTCTGTCTCACCGTCCAGGAGCGACACTGACTCACGCTGCTATCTGGTGTTCACGAGGTGTTTGTCGGGCTTGAAACGGAGCGTCTCTGTAAGTTTGTATCCCTGGTGATGTTTGTGCCTGGAGAGCACTATATAAGTGGTGCTCTTCAGGCACAATCTTCCTCAGCCTACTCAAGCTCAACTGATGAGGGGTGAATTCCCCGAAACACTGTGTATTGAGCAGGGAGTGGTGCTTTCTTGCAGGTTTGCCGAGTCGAAGGTTCGATGGACTTCTCGTGTGCTCTGGATGGCAGTCGTGAGTCAGTCAAGTGTCAAGTAAAGTCGGCGGAATAGCGCGAGCTCCGGTGTGGGGAGCAAACCATTTCTTACAAATCATCGCCGAAGTCGCAACCACTACTTCGTACTGTTGTGCCCAGCGCGGGCTTGCGACTAGTTGGTTTGGAGGTGACAGCGTTGCGAATGACCGAGGGTCCTCGACGTCTGTCTCACCGTCCAGGAGCGACACTGACTCACGCTGCTATCTGGTGTTCACGAGGTGTTTGTCGGGCTTGAAACGGAGCGTCTCTGTAAGTTTGTATCCCTGGTGATGTTTGTGCCTGGAGAGCACTATATAAGTGGTGCTCTTCAGGCACAATCTTCCTCAGCCTACTCAAGCTCAACTGATGAGGGGTGAATTCCCCGAAACACTGTGTATTGAGCAGGGAGTGGTGCTTTCTTGCAGGTTTGCCGAGTCGAAGGTTCGATGGACTTCTCGTGTGCTCTGGATGGCAGTCGTGAGTCAGTCAAGTGTCAAGTAAAGTCGGCGGAATAGCGCGAGCTCCGGTGTGGGGAGCAAACCATTTCTTACAAATCATCGCCGAAGTCGCAACCACTACTTCGTACTGTTGTGCCCAGCGCGGGCTTGCGACTAGTTGGTTTGGAGGTGACAGCGTTGCGAATGACCGAGGGTCCTCGACGTCTGTCTCACCGTCCAGGAGCGACACTGACTCACGCTGCTATCTGGTGTTCACGAGGTGTTTGTCGGGCTTGAAACGGAGCGTCTCTGTAAGTTTGTATCCCTGGTGATGTTTGTGCCTGGAGAGCACTATATAAGTGGTGCTCTTCAGGCACAATCTTCCTCAGCCTACTCAAGCTCAACTGATGAGGGGTGAATTCCCCGAAACACTGTGTATTGAGCAGGGAGTGGTGCTTTCTTGCAGGTTTGCCGAGTCGAAGGTTCGATGGACTTCTCGTGTGCTCTGGATGGCAGTCGTGAGTCAGTCAAGTGTCAAGTAAAGTCGGCGGAATAGCGCGAGCTCCGGTGTGGGGAGCAAACCATTTCTTACAAATCATCGCCGAAGTCGCAACCACTACTTCGTACCTTTCTATTTACAGTACTTAACTTCAGTTTCTTTGGTTGTATCCTTAGTTCCGTATTTTTCCCACTGATGATAGGAACGAGAAAATCGATTCTGGGTTTTCAATAATATTTTTTTCTTAATTTTGTATTTAGCGCTTTCGGGTGTTATCATTTTTATTTTCTTATTTCAGCACAGAGTTATTATTTCAGTCACTGGTTCTGGGTTTGGACAAAAAAAGAGTTCTATAAAAATAGTAAAAATAAATGCATGGTTCGCGTCAGACTCGGCGAGAGGCCGAGTTTTCCACATCCGTAGGAACACCACCACCCTTCAAGGATCAAGGCGCAGATGCAGCTCCTGAAGCGGTGGGAGCTGAGTAGATCAGCTCACAAGCAAATGGTCAAAGACCGATAATCCCAATCACTGCATCCATGTTTTCATCATGCCAGGCCACAAGAAAAAAAGTACCGTAATTCTTTAAAAAGTATTGTAATTCTATGGTGCATTCTATGGTGCATTTCTACGAATAGTTTGCATGTATGGATGCAGTTTTCGGTCTTTGACCACTTTGTCGTGGGTCTGATCTACTCACCTCTGGAGCTGCATCTGCGCCTTGATCCTAGAGCACTTTCCTTTGTTTATAATTTTTTGGAATGTTGAGTACAGAAGAGAACAACAAGGACAATCAAGGCTTGTTTGCTGCGACTTGAAGTGTCATGACCTCGCAATCCTCAGGTAACATACGGTACACTGGGTACACTTTCCGGTTGGAATTTTGAGTATAATATTTCAGTTTATTTTCTTCTTTGCGGTGCTTTTTCTTCTTATTTACTTGTGTTCTTGTAACTGCTTGAGTTATTTCATTCCATCGCTATATGCTCCATGTGCATTGTATCACAATTGAATACATTATTTGCCCGTAAAAGTGGCCCTCGCTTGTAGCCCGCGATGCTCTAACCACTGAGCTATGGTGTAGTCGTCATCCCAGCAGGGACCGTTCAACATTTTCTTCAGACTTCGTAACTCACACTTCCTGTGAATCCACACAGGCGGTTGGGACGCAGCCCTCTCTCTCTCTCTCTCTCTCTCTCTCTCTCTCTCTCGCTCTCTCTCTCTCTCTCTCTCTCTCTCTCTCTCTCTCTCTCTCTCTCTCTCTCTCTATGTATCTCTATTTCTCTCTCTCTCTCTCTCTCTCTCTCTCGCTCTCGCTCTCTCGCTCTCTCTCTCTCGCTCTCTCTCTCTCTCTCTCTCTCTCTCTCTCTCTCTTTCTCTCTCCTTCTTTCTTTCTCTCTCTCTCTCTCTCTCTCTCTCTCTCTCTCTCTCTCTCTCTCTCTCTCTCTCTCTCTCACTGCAACCGACACACTTCACGTACAAACTAGCACACGGGGAGCCCCAGTCATAAAATATTCACTGTTTTGAGGGAAAGACGCAAACGGGAAAAGTCTGAAGAAAAAATGACTGTCACCACCACACTGACTGTCACCATCAGGACTAGCATGATGGTTTTTTAGTATAATGTTTCGAACATCCGTGATCAATAGGGTGATAGACACACACCTGGAAATGATCTATAAAAGCATGTGCCTTCCGCAAAGGTTGAAAAGTGTGTAAGCGTTATCCTAGGATTGCATGTGTCCGATGTCATATCCAGTAAAGCATTCTGTCGACCGACCAATTGTGCCCACGAGTAGTAATCATTTACTGTAGAGTGAGAAACTTTCGCTAGAGATGATTAAATTTCGCTATGTTCGCAACCATCACCCATACGCGAATTCAAATCGCCGCAAACTGTTCTGTACATTTATTGTGGACAGTAACAGGTCCAACTGAAGAGATAAATCGCCAAAGTTTGTCATCGTGAACCAGCTCAATTCACGATAACGCAAACTTTGCGCGCCGAACGTTTATCCCTTTACACTACACCTACATGTAGGTCGGTGATAGCTTTGTACCAAACTGTGAGATTGAGTCACGTGACGAAGTGAGTGCTGCATCACAGTAACTAAAATGTATGGACGAATACTGCTATAGCGTCCTGCCCTCTCTGGCTGCAGGGCTAGAGGCCTCTCAGTCTTGCAGTAGCGGCGGCGTAAATTTAAAGGGGAAGTTAAGGCAAAAATTAAAATTTCACCAGTTGTAGTCTTCGGGGTGCTGAGTCGAATAGTCGTGGTCCGAGGAAGCTGAGACGCTCCCTTCCTACTTGAATCCCAATCGAACTCGCGCACTTCCACCGAAACTGGGTGACTGCGCCCTACTAGATGGGGATTTGTATGCAAAATGTCATTAAAAGCGCCATATCGTTCTTATAAAAGCACGGATGACCGCGATTGGCCCATATGTTGTAGTCTTTTGGACGCTCAGTCGATTAGTTTTGGTCCGAAAAGGCTGCGATGCAGCGTTCCTCCTTTATTCCCACTCGAACATGGTTGAAGAAGCGGTCACGTGCTCCTGCGTACACCAGTCACCTGGTCACCGTGCCTGCAGGGTACAACTTACTAGCCTGTTTGACCTTTTTTGGGTGCAGTCCTGTCACTCGAGTTGAACCTTGGTGTGAAAGTTGTCGCCTGCTGGCGTGGTGACCAGGTGATTTGGGCACCCAGGAGCACGTGACCGCTTCTTAAACCATGTTCGGTTGGGAATAAGGGAGGAACGCTGCATCGCAGCCTTTTCGGACCAAAACCAGTCGACTGAGCGTCCAAAAGACTACAACATATGGGCCAATCGCGGTCATCCGTGCTTTTATAAGAACGAAATGGCGCTTTTAATGACATTTTGCATACAAATCCCCATCTAGTAGGGCGCAGTCACCCAGTTTCGGTGGAAGTGCGCGAGTTCGATTGGGATTCAAGTAGGAAGGGAGCGTCTCAGCTTCCTCGGACCACGACCATTCGACTCAGCACCCCGAAGACTACAACTGGTGAAATTTTAATTTTTGCCTTAACTTCCCCTTTTTAGTAGTAGTAGTAGTAGTAGAATTTATTATTTTACTAGGGAACTCCCAACAGGCGTTGCCTTTTTACTGGGAACCCTAGGAATGACTTGGTGCTTGTGACAAATGCAGAAAGGGCCTTAGCTTGACGACATCCAGGTGAAAGCATGTTCCATCTGTCTGCTGCCAAAAATGAAATAGCATTCAGGCCGTAACGCTCTGGGTAGGTTCAGAGCGGCTGAAGCTTGACCGCGGGTAGCAGCATTTGTGCGGCATGATGCAGAGCGGGGGTAAATATCGTGCTTAAAAGAGGACTGGTGCAACGAGATAGACACCTAAAAACAAACACAAACAGCTTCAAGTTTACACGGCGAGAGAAAGTATACAGGTTATATTTGGTGAGAATGAAATCGATAGAAGTATACTGATCATGGCCAAACACTCGCCTTAGGCACCTATTGCTGGTTGACTCAAGTTTGTCTCTGAGTTTAGCAGACAAGCAGTGGCATAGTCCAAGGTACTCTGGACAATTGTCAGGTAAAACATGCGGCGGCCGGTCATGGAGACATCGCGGCGCCCGTGGCGGAATGAGGCAACCTTGCACTGTGCCTTTGCGCACACACGCTCAACCTGCTGCTCGAAGCTGAGCGACGAGTCCAATACGAGGCCAAGGTACAGAACATGGCTGGACTCGGGGATTACGGTGCCTTTGCAGGTGATGCTGGGGATCACGCCCCCCCCCCCCCCTTTAATTAGGAAAGTGAGATTGAACACAACGATCACAATAACACAATGATCAGTTTCGCGCCGCACCTCCGAGACAGCTGCTTACTCCTTTATAATTATTACGTTACTAGCTCATCACTAGCAGAGTCTCAGTCGCATCCCGCTTCACGTTTGATGCTTGTGAACGTCGTACAGGATCAGACACGCGTCGCAATCAGGATGGCACAACAGCTGCCAAGATGACACAACATCCCATGCAGAGGATCTAGAGTCTCGTTTTCTGAAGAGCATGACGGTGGTCCGGGTGGTTATGCACGCTCGCAAATGCCAATCTGCCCATCCGCTTGGTCTCCTCGCTTCCTCTTGGCCTGAAATAGAAGAGGCGCGCACAACATGAATGGTTGGGCTGTGAAAAAAGGAAAACGCAGTGGTGATGAACGATGAATCAACAGATTCTTTGATCTGCATCTCTGGCAAATTGTTCAGCACTATAATTATGCTGCCAGTACCCTGAGCTGACTGTATGCCTTAACCCTGAGACAATTTGAATCATACATGTATATAATTGTGATACATGTACATGTAGCATGATCGCATCAATTGGATTATCCTTCCTCGAGAGCCCGGACTCACGCCGTCAAGTCGCGCTATGACTATGAGTATTGATCAGAAGTCGGAAACGCTTCCTCCCTCCCCCCCCCCCCCCACCGCATTTTCACTCACGTCTGTCTTGGTTTGCGGCTGGCAGGTCGCGCCAACCTAGTGATTCTTGGCGCAACACGACCTCACGGGCTAGGACTGGTGGAAACCGAGTGCTTGATACCGCACTGCCTGAAGAACTCAAGTCGACCAGTTAAGGCTTCTTGTCGCCCCTGTTTGTCAGCGAAGGTACTCTGAGAAACGCTGCTAGACACACTGCGTTCAGCTAGGCTGATGCACGCGCCCGATCCCAAACACGCTGTTTGTCGTTGTCTGTAGAAAGCAGGGGCTGACCTGGGGTAGCTCTCCAGATTGTTGTCTCGCTTGTCTAAGCGAAAACGGGGAAGTATTAGTTTAGCTCTAGCTCCATCATCGTCGACGGGTACTGCACCTTACACTGGCCAGGCTGGCGAGATAATCTGTGCGGACCCTGCAAGATGCTTCGCCACACAGCTATCCGCTCAATGGCGATTGTGATGATCCTCTGCTGGATGATGTCGTCATGCCTAGCATCGACACGTAAGTACAATTAGAATCAACTGAGTGGGTTGTACTATGTTTTTTGCTGAGCTAGTCTGTTCCTAAAAACAGGAGTTTGTGTACAGACTATGCCTGTCTATGTGAATTCGTGTCATCGAAGTACCACGTTACTGTAAAAGGAAAATACAAGCATGGAGTGTTGTGTAGATCAGAAAGGGGAGTTTGGATTCAAGCTCAGTGTAAGCCCGTGTGCAATGATCCTCGCGATTACCGGTAACTGTTAAACACCCTCGATCATGCCTGAGAATAATAAAAATCGTTAACGCTATTTTGTTAAGTTGAAAGTAATTTGAAATCAAATAGTGACAAGGTCTGGAGAGTGTGTTGGTTGCTATTCCAAAGGTTGACTGTACGTGTTCCATGCTTCAAGTACGGATTTGTTGATCCAAATCCCAACCAGACGTGGAACGCTCTTGAAGTGATGCCTGTGGGCTAGCCAACACCGCCAAAGCACAGTATTCGCAGGTGGAGCTATAGCTAGCAAGGTGCAACAGTAGGCGTGCATGAAACTGTCCCCGGGGAAAATTGCAATTCCGCGGCCGCGTTTTTTTCCGCGTTTTTTGCGATTTTTTAAAAGACCGCGTTTTCCGCGATTTTCCCGCGTTTTTTGAACTTTTTTGTTACTCTACACGTACACACAGTGCACTGTTCGGTCAGCAACTTCTCATCGTGGCGGCTTTTTACTCAAATATGACGAGTGCTTACACCAGAGACTTGTAACTGATTGATTTCACTACAAACTCACTGAAAATTGCCGCACATCAATATTATTCACCGCATATTTACCGCATATTTACCGCAAATTCACCGCAAATTATGCCATATTATGCCGCGTTTATCCCAGCGTTTTTTGCGATTTTTTTCCGCAATTTTCCCCGGGGACAGATGAAAGGAATGAGCTTACTCTGGTTTGATCTTTGTTGTGGTACGCGACCTGCAATTACTTGGACAGAGGTGTGACCCCGGTCATGAAGTATAACTTATTTCACTCTCTGATTGTTAATCGCAGCCTGGTGACCATGTTGACGGCTGCTGGCAAGAAAACTAGCACTTCGCAGCCGCGGCATGGTCTCAGATTGGGAGTTAGAGCTGGGAGCCACGTCCACTGAGCTAGCGATTCTTTCGATTGCATGTCGGAGTTTCCGGTGAGATATAACTATGTCTAGCCCTCGCGATTTACGCGATTTCATGCTCGAACACAGCATTTTTTTAAAGTTCAATATTCTAATGAAGCTGTACTTGATGCAGCTCATCCAAGGCCCTTCAGGCCTTTTTTCATGCTCGAACAAGAAGTGCCTTGGATATTTTCCTCTCACCGTCTTAGACTCTCAGCGATGGAGAAGCTGTTAGAGTCTTTGCGTGACGATGATCAGGCGGCTCGCCGCCTTGCCCACGTGCCGGCCGATGCGGTCGAAACCCCCTGAGCCGTGGATGCGGGCGTGTGATGACACCCCAAGATGGGCCGGGTGCTTTTAGTGTTTTGCGTCCACGCGAGTCACGCCGTGACTTTGGGTCGTGTGATGTTTCTGGCGAAGCCAGGACACGAGTGGCTGGTGGCTCCAGCCCGGCACCTTGTCGGCACCATAGTGCGTCCTTAAATGTGACGAGCACTACCGGCCTAAACGGCCTGAACGGTCTCACGACCTGCTTGGCCTAAGTGCCTACGAGTCCGGCGGACACTGTTGCCAGTGCCTCCGAGTGTGAGTCTGACTGTTCTCAGTCAAAGACCGGCATACTCCGACTCAGATGAGGGTGAGCACTACTCTAGTCTCTAGACTAGTCTAGTTCTAGTCAGAGCTCAGATGCTAGTGCCGACTCGGAGTCCTCACATCAGGACAGTGTTACTTGCCACCACCTCGGGCGTAGCACGCGGGCCAAACGGTCCCAATCACATCCACCTCACATGTCTGCTGTATTGCTGCTCCATATACATTGTTGCCGCAGCGGCATCTTGATGTGATGGTCTGATGTTGTAACAGTGTACCCATTTGCTAGGCCAGCTTGGTGCGTTCCCGTGGAATTTGCCGGGGCACCATATTTGTAACGGCGATTCCGTTTGCTGTTGCCGTGGCCGTATTTGTCACATGATTGGTGCATTCCCGTTGAAGTTGCCCAGCCGGGCACCACGTTTGTCAGTTGTGCCTGTTTGAAGTTGCCAGGCCAGCTTGTATTGGTGCGTTCCCGTTGAGTTTGCCGGGGCACCATGTTTGAAACGGCGTTCCCGTCTGCTGTTGCCGGGGCCGTGTTTGTATTGGTGCATTCCCGTTGAAGTTGCCCAGCGGAGCACCACATTTGTCAGTTGTGCCGCTTTACAGTTGCCAGGCCAGCTTGCATTGGTGTGTTCCCGTTGAGTTTTCCGGTCACCATGTTTATAACGGCTTTCCCGTTCGCTGTTGCCGGGGCCGTGTTTGCATTGGTGCACTCACGCTGAAGTTGCCGAGCGGGGCACCACGTTTGTCAGTTGTGCCTGTTTGAAGCTACCAGGCCAGCTTGTATTAGTGCGCTCCCGTTGAGTTTACCGGGGCACCATATTTGTAACGGTGTTCCCGTTTGCTGATGCCGGGGCTGTGTTTGTATTGGTGCATTCCCGTTGACGTTGCCCAGCGGAGCACCATGTTTGTCAATTGCGCCTGTTTGAAGTTGCCAGGCCAATCCTGTAACGCGCACCCGTTTGCTGTTGCCGGGTGACATGTTTGTCAATTGTGCTTGTAGCATACTGCCGTGATGTGCAATTAATAACAGGCCGCCGGAGCTGGTCAGGTTATTACCGGACCAACTTTTCAGCCACGAACACGTGTTTCCTGCTGTGGAGGGCAGGTGTACCCGTCATACCCTACACAAAGTATAACGGCCATAATACTACCGGACCACTCACACGCTGCATCCGGCGCCGGTCCTGAGTAAGGCGATAATAATTACGAGCCATGCATTGGTTTGTTTTGCCAATGGCTTTTTGTGGTACACGGCAATTTGCTATCATTCGTGGCATTTCACAGAGTGACGAATGTGTGAAGACAAAACAAAAAGAAAAGAAATAATTTTAATAATGGCAAACCCCGGCCCCCACAATTATCAACCTCCGAGCGCTGAACAGCTATCTGTAGTATCACCACTTCGCGCTGGAGTCATTGAAGACAGTGCCGGATCACCTGCAGCTAGGGGATGTGATGATCGGGATAGACTTAAGAGATGTTTATTTCTCCAGTCCAGCGGCTCGATCGTCAGTTTCTCCAGTTTTCAGTGGCATCAACAGATTTCCCAGTTTAACTGTCTACCCTTTGGCTTGCGCAGTGGTCCCAGAGGCCAGAGTATTCACCAAGACTGACTCTGCACCCTGTGGTGAAGATGGTACGTTCGCTCGGCCTACACCTGGTTATTTACCTCGCCGACGTATTTATCATGGCACAGACAACGTCCGACCTGTTTCGCCCTGTTGCTACCATTCTTCATCTGCTGATTGGTCTTGGGTTCGACATCAACTGGACGCAGTCGTATCTGATTCCCACCAGGCAGATACAATACCTGGGTATTCAGGTCAACTCCGTCACCATGGAGTTCTCATTGTCAGACTCGAAAGCATCCACGCTTCAACAACAATGTGCGCGTCTGCTGGCTGCTCACACCGTATGTCTTCGGGGTATTGAGTCAATTGTGGGCATGATGGTGTCCACCATGGTTCCTGCATCACTTAACTATCGTCGCTTGCAGTGTTTGAAAACCACGTTCCTACGGCAGGGTCCCTTTTACACTTACAGATTACTCTCAGTCATGAGTGCCATGCCGAGATTCATTAGTGGATAATGCCAATGTCACCACAGGCGGCTGATGGACATCTGCCGAGAAACAGCTTCACATGAATGTCCCCAGCTTCACATGAATGTCCTGGAACCGCTCACAGCCCAGTATGCTGTCCAGTCGCTAGCGCCTTCTCTATACCAGGGCAGTATTCTCCTGCAGCTCGACTAACGTGTGGCTGTTTCCTGTTTGCCTCGCACTGGCAGCCGTTCATCACCGACATTAGACAGGATAGCTGCCACGCTGTGGGAGTGGTGTCAGTCTGCTCAGAGATATCACTTTGATTCCCAATATCTACCTGATGCAGTGAATACAGTTGCCGATTATCACTCTCGCCATCACACCGATACCAGCGACTGGATGCTCGACCGGTCAGTTTTCCAGGATCACCAGATCATGTGACCGAGTACCTGCGACCTGTTTGCATCTCGCACTAACTTTTGACTGCACACGTACGTCAGTTGGCGCCCATATGCACACAGCCCGCATGCCTTCCGTCTCGACTGGTCCTGCCTGCAAGTCTATGCCTTCCCTCCAATCTATCTGATTGGCAAATGCCCGGCCAGGGTTGTTCTACAGGAGATCCAATCCATAGTCATGGTCACTCCGCTTTGGCCCGGCCAGGCTTGGGTTCCAGCTCTCTTGGCACTAGTGGTGGACATTCCGCGTGTGCTGTCAACCTCTCCGGTCTTGTTCGCTGGTCCAGATCACAAAGTTCACCCGTCAGTACAGTCAGCTCACTTCACCCTGGTCGCATGGAAACTCTCCAGGCTAGCAACAGCCGCAGCGGAGTTTCGGACGACCCTGCCAACCTACTCTTGGCGTCCTGGCGTTCCCTCACCGACTGTGTGTATCAGTCGGCATGGAACACATGGTGTGATTGGTGTGCCACACGGCAAATTGCTTCCCTGGGTGTTCTCTCAGAGGTCCTCGATTTTCTGACCTCTTCATTCCGTCTGGCTCGACTGTATCATACGCTAGGGTTGTACCGGTCAGCCATGTCAATGACGCTTCCTCCCATCGATGGCGTTGTGGTTGGCCCGCATCCTCTGGTGTCTCATATGCTACCTGGTGCATACCAGTTCCGTCCTTCTCAGCCGTGCTATGGCAGCATGTGGAATGTACAGGCAGTCCTGGATTGGTTCCGGAACATGTCCTTCACGCATGAGTCTCTCAAAGAACTGACTCTCAGGTTGACTATGCTGCTGGCTCTGACGGGTGCCCGGCGTTGCTCTGAGCTGCAGAAGCTCGATGTTCGTTTTATGGACATTATTGTCAACGCTGCTTCATTTGGGATCCCCACTTTTACCCAGAATCAGCGCGTCGGTGATCCAGCCAAGCAGTTTGTCTTCCCTGCTTGCCCTCAGCACCCTCCGTTGTGTGTGGATGCTCTAAGGCAGTATTCTGCTCGCACACAGAGAGAGAGAGTTTCCCGCCCGCTGCCGCCGCGTCTGCCAACCCTCTGCTGCTGTCGCTCCGACGTCCTCACAAGCTGGTCTCACCGAGCACCGTTGCCGCTGAGGTGGCTCCTCACTTCCATGTCGGATGCTGGTGTGGACACCATCGTTTTTCACGGCGCATTCCACACGTAGTGCGGCCACCTCCGCTGCCTGTCGGAAGGGAGCCTCTGTACCCGACATCCTCTGGGCCACCGCCTGGGCGCAATCCTCTATATTCCAGAGGTTGTATTCTCGTGATGTTTCACCCTCCTCCTTCTGATGGCACCACCTTCGGTGCGACTGTCCTTGGCTGACAGTCTGTTATTCCGCCGCTCATGATTGCGGCCGATAGGGTCCACGGCTTCAGTCCGCCGTGTTCTTTTCTCCTACACATTTGGGTTTTTCTCAGACCTTTTCCTTTCCAAAGGTCCTGTATATACCTGGTGCACCAGTTTTTCCCAGGTGTTCCCACTCTGGAGTTTGCATTGTCCGTTAATTCTGCATAGTTGACAATGCTAAGTTGTATTCCATTTTGGTATGATCTACTTCACTCGCCGTTCCGTGCGTAAGTTTTATGATAATTCCATCTGTACTCAGTGATGGTCATTCGGTGGTCTGTGCCTGGCATAGTGTGGGCTGATTATGCTTGTTTATCATGCCACGCACCTTTTACTAGAACTTTCACTGAGTCCTTGTGTGGACAGTGTGATAGTTTCTTGTTTCCGCTCAGGGTGCGGAACCGACTTTAAACAAGACATAGCTATATCTCACCGGAAACTCCGACATGCAATTTCCCATTTCACAAGCAATGGAAAATTGTGTAGTGAAGTGGGAATTGTATAAGGAGTTGGAGGTGAGATATAACTATGTCCCACCCACCCACCCTGTTTGGGTTTGTTCTCCATGAAAATAGGCCTGAAGGGCCTTGGATGAGCTGCATCAAGTACAGCTTCATTAGAATATTTAACTTTAAAAAAATGCTGTGTTCGAGCATGAAATCGCGTAAATCGCGAGGGCTAGACATAGTTATATCTCACCTCCAACTCCTTATACAATTCCCACTTCACTACACAATTTTCCATTGCTTGTGAAATGGGAAATTTCGAACGTGAAATCTCACGGCCAAATGGTCCTCGCGTTGCAGCGTGATACTTCAACACGACAGAGCTAGAGCACCAACTCACAGCGATAAAAGCCGTATCAGCGCACTTTTTTCTCACGTTCGAAATGGAAAAAAAAACGTGAAGTGTAAACTCCCCATTACTTGTAACTTAGGGGCGAGCAACACATGGCCATGGGTTCGTAGATTTAGATCTGCTCCTTATGATTTTTACAGCAACGAACCCGCCTTCATTCACGTCATCTAGAAGGTATGATTTACACACAGTCATGTACTTGTACTCCGCGATCCGAAGTAGGGTAATTCTATGGTGCATTTCTACGACTAGTTTGCACGTATGGATGCAGTGAAAGGGATTGTCGGTCTGCAACCAATTTTTGGTGGGTCTGAGCTCCTCACTTCTGGAGCTGCTTCTGCGCCTTGATCGTAGAGGGTGGTGGCGTTCCTGCGGATGCGGAAAACTCGGCCTCCAGCGGAGTGTCACGCGAACCGCGATATTTTTGCACGTACATGTACTACTAGTAGTAGTATTGCATGACATGACTGCTGCCTTTGTCTTTGTAGGAAACTATTGAACGGAAACGAGACAGTCGTATCGACTTCGAGTTTGATTTTAAAGTTGTTTGCTCACCATTTCGAAGCTCGCGACTTTACTTGTCTGACTCACGACTGACATTCAGAGCACTAGAGAAGTCCGCCGAACCTTCGACTCGGTCACGGACACTTGAATGGTCTCTTCAGGGCAATGTTCTGCTTATGGTTGTGGGAAAGTTTTGAAGCAGTTTATGAAACTGAAGAAAGTTGAGATTTCTTCCAAAACAACAAAAGTTGCGAAAAAACGTGGCAAGCATCTTTGGGAAAGGGCTTGGCACACGGGGGTACTCATGGATGCGGCTAGTGGAGTTACTCGGCTCTTGCGCCAGTGGTTGCGAGATTTATCAGCTCACCCCCACCATATCATGCCCACTGTTCGGCGCTGCATCGGCCGCTAGGCTAGGGTTAGCAACCGTCGTTAGCAACCGTCGTTAGTTCCCTTCGCGAATTCGGCAAGGGACACGATATTTTACTCTCTTCTTTTGACCAACGCTTCCTGGTACTGCTCTGAAGAGTGGCCCACGGGGGAAACCATATGTGACAGTATGTGTGCGTGTGCCAGTGAGCTGATGTGCTTATTATCATTATTATTCTGTTCGCTCTGTGCTAAAAGCGAAGTCATCAGCTGTGCTTGAGGCAACGCCCGCATGTGCCGGTGAAATTCGTCTCCTTCTGAAGAGAAGCGCTCTAACTCTGGTCGCACCAGCAGCAGCGGTGAGCGAGGAGTTCGTCTCGCATGATGGTGACCCAGCATCACATGTGAAGGAGCAAGCAGGACAAAATGCCGTGAAGGTGAGCTACAGGGAGGGCCAGGTTCAGAATCTTAGGATCTGCGTGTTTCAAATCATAGTGCCGTAGACTCTCCTGATGTAGTTTTATTTGAAGTCCTGCGCATTCACACACCGACTACAAATACAATACAGCATGGAAGCGAATGTGAAAATGCTGTATTTTGTGCCACCTCGTCAGCAGGTTTGTGTGGCAACAGTTCCTCAGTTTCCCTGATTGTATCCACACAGTGTCTTCTTCAATATGTGGAGGCTCCATCTCTAACAGGCATCAGTTAGCAAATACCTCTCACACATAAGTAAAGGGGGGGGGGGCGGGCTCAAAAAGAAAGCCATTTTCAATTCAATTGGAACCTCCTAGAGCACACTTTTCGTACTGCTGTCAACTGCATACTCACAGGAGAAGCTGATCTTAAAATCAAAGCAGAGGTCTCTCCGGTACATATTTGCACCCAGCCCAAAGTTCAAACGAGTTATCCCCAGCGCAACCGATAAGTTGATTGTTGTGCGCTAGAGATCAATGTGGCTAATGAGTATTCTGTTGAGGGGGGGGGGGGCTATGAATGATACCATCCAGATATCATCCTCCTTTAGCACTGTCAAGCACATGCAAATTACATAAGGCAATTTGCAAGTGATTCTGGGGGGGGGGGGGGGGATACGTTGTAATGAACTATATTTTTTACTCTTCAGGTTATCGGTCCCGATCAATGGACATTACGCTTGAAAATCTCAACATTACTTTCCATCATTTGATGACAATCATTTTAAAAGTAACCTGAAGGCTTGTGTATTGCGCAATAGTTTTCTCCATTTGTTGTGCTTTGATCAATGGACAGCAGTCTTGAAAATCCTCAAGACTGTTGCCCATCAAATGATGGATTTTCCCCTGACCTGGAAAGTGGATCCGAGAATGTCGGAACATTTTGCTGTGGACATGGAAGTCCGTTGAGAAGTCTAGCGGCCACGGGTCGCTGGTCTTGCCGCCGTTTGAGCAATGCTGCTCCATTTTCACAACGTAATTGTGAGCTACAGTGCGTGTAGGCGCTAAGGCAGTATGGGCGCCGGCGGATTTCAATGTCCACAGCAGCAGTTTTGTGTTGTATGCCATTATGCTAGCGATTGTTTGTGCCTTGCCGTTCCAGGAGCAACGGAACGTCTCGGTGGTGTTGGTTATCATTGTCAATTCTACGCCCGTTTTCTCTCAAGTTCGAAATTGAAAGAACATGAAGTGCACACTCTCTATTATTTCTTGTCATTGCTATGATCTTGCCGTTCCAGGAGCAGAGGAACATCTCAGCGGTACTGGTTATCGGTGTCTCCTACGAGCCAATAGAGGACACCCAGCAGGATGACGTGGCTTACAGCAAGGAGTTCTCCGGTCCGACATCTTCCATAGCCGATAGCTTCTCACTGCTTTTACGGTAAACTACATGTATCGTCATACTTCAGTTCCGTATTTTCCAGAGTACATGTACATGTACAAGGCGCACTCAGATTTTTTGTAGAAAGGGTCTGCTCCGATCGTCGGAGCTCGCGCTTTCTGCCGACACTTGATTGACTAACAACTGCATCTGGAGCACACGAGAAGCCAGTTCGTACTCAATTTTTTTGCCACAAAATACTCACATCTACCCTTTGTTTGGTGAATTATGAGTGTTCTAAGTGCGACTTGTACTCGGGAAATTACGGCACGTATTCACATAACGTTTGGTGGGGAGTTGCATGGAAAATGTATATTCAAATGGAAACGCTTGACAGACTTCAGCCGTTTTAAAGTCATAATATTATGATGCCTAGTGGGGATGGAACCCAGTGCTACGATTTCCGATACTATTGCTTGAGCAATCTGTTGTTTCTGTGTTTGTAGTCTTGTAGTGTCTTATGATAAGATAGAATCCCAGAGGCCCGGCATATCGGGGGCTACTGGTGCGATGGCCGTACCTGGTTTATGGTGTGTGTGTGTGTGTGTGTGTATGTGCGAGCGCATGTGTGTGTGTGTGTGTGTGTGTGTATCAGTGTGTGTGTGTGCGTGAATGTGTGTATGTATGCGGACGTGTGTGTACATGTATGCATGTATTTTATCTTTGCATGTCTCATTCTAAGGCATCTCCCTCCTGGCAAGCAGTACCGCCTTCGCATCAGAGTTGGTCACCGTTCTCCCAGCTCCACTGTCTGGGATAGCTATGGCTCTGCGGTGGAATCATTCACCGGCACCGTGTATGCTGAACCGGGTGAGACAGACACACACACACACGCACACACACACACACACACACACACACACACACACACACACACACACACACACACACACACACTTGTACTTGTACTTGTTGCTCACTGCCAAAACTGGTCACGTGGGTCTCCCCGGGAGAGGGGAGAGAGACTCAAAAGGAATCTTGGAAAGATGACTCAATTGGCTATTGAACCGCCCAACGGCCGACACCCCCTGAAATCCCCAAAACTCTGGGTGGACTTGAAAATGATCCCACTTATGGGCTCACCACACCTCAGTAAGTGGGTGAGGACAAGGTGCAGAAAATAGATTGACGGCATCAGGGTATCCGCATACACACACACACACATACATACACATACATGTACACATGGCCCGAATCATGTACTGCATAAATGGCCCAGAATCTGCGGAAACCAGGCTTAGGGTGAAAATCATTTTTTTGAGAAAATGATGTTTTGTAAAAAGGTTGTGTCGCGTGGACGATCGAGTGCAGTGAAGTGGAACCAAAGAGAATCTCTCTTGTTTGAACAAGTAGCAGTCATCATGGTCATGGCAGGAAGGGTTTCAGCAGTCAGGGAAGTCAAAGGGCTTCCGGTAGAATATTCCCTGCTACTCCTTTAGTCACAACGAAGAGTTTTTGAGCTGATCGAACGGATTCCATCTCCTACACTCAGGGATGGCGAAATTTCTGCGCTAGCTGCTGCTTGCGGAAAACGGTGAAGAAATCGTCTCCAGTTAGAGTCGTGATGGCGATAGCGAGGAGAACCTGGACGACATCGATCCAGCCAATCGAAGTACGGAGATACTAGCTGTTTCTGGGCCTCACGCAAAGGGAACACGCGCAGCAGAGCTCATATGTTTGCAGCAAGTTCACGAGGAAAAAGGCTTGAAGCGCAGTGTGAAAACTGTTTTGAATTGAAGTCCTTGGCGATGAAGTGCTACTGAATGCCAGGCGAATGAGCGAGCAGATCGAGAGGCCCCCACTCGAGACTTTCCTCGCTGGACAGCTAGCTGCAAGGGATTGTACGGCGTGCTGATAGTTCACTTGCTGGTCAGCACCAAGCCGATACTGCAGCACGCTAGCACACTATGCGCTTACTATGAACAGTGGAACAGTTTGAAAGGCTGTGTTCTTGCTTGTTTCTGAACAGTTTTACTAGATTCACCCTTCAAAAGGTGCCATCTCAACTGGAGTCGGGTTTCCTTGTGGTGTGTGGCGCCAGAGAGAGATTCAGCCCCAGAATATACTGAGTGAGGAGCAAACAAAACGAGAGAGCTTGGAAGCTCAGGGCCCTACTACGCTATGCTTTTTTGCCTTGATTACCTAGACAAAAAAAAGCATAGGGATGTTATAAATTCTTTAAAAAATCCTTTTTTTTTTAAGACATAACCTGGGATTCGAACCCGCACTATCGCGCGCCCTGCATGCATCCCCCGATACACTTCGCATACATACTAATTCTTCCAAGTTGCTTCACGTTATGATCTTGCATTTGAAAGCCCTATTTGAATTATGCATTGTGGCCAGCCGTCTTTGATGGTGCGGTACGGGACAGGTACGATCGAGGGTAATACGACACCATCTACCGCCTTGATGACGGCAAAAAAAGCATAGGGATGTTATAAAATTTTCAATTCTCCTTTTTTTTTTAAGGCATATCCTGGGATTCGAACCCGCACTATCGCCCTACATGCATTCCCCCATACACTTCGCATTCATACCCATTCTTCCAAGTTGCTTCACGTTATGATCTTGCGTTTGAAAGCCCTATTTGAATATTGCGGCCAGCTGTATGTGGCCAGCTGTGTTTGCTGGTACGGTACGGTACGGGACAGATACGGGATAGCGCCAGGCGTGACACAAACACACAAACAAACAAACACACAAACACACAAATACCAAATTAAAGCTGTGTGGACCCTGGCTAGCGCCAGACGTTACTGAGGTAACGTCTTCTGCATAGCTACGGGAATAATATTAATTCATGCAGAACTGTGCATGGCCACTACAGCCTGCAGCACCAAGGGGCCACAACAAGCCTACCCCCACATGCCTACCTTGTCATGTCACCTTAGCAAAAATCATCCATGTCTCTTCCTTCAGTCTGGTGGATCTCTCTTCATTTCTTTCCTGTGATAACAATTTTGTTTTGTTTTTTTTGGATTTTTTAACACAATACCCTGGTGTGTTTGAGATACTTTTAATACCACTATGAGTCGACCCACACCTGTAATATTTTGTTTCCTGACCTCCCATGCCCAGTAGAAGCTGAAAATGGGAAAAGTCATTTTGTGAAATTTCACCCTAAGCCTGGTTTTCGCAGATTCTGGGCCAAATAATGTTTGTGTTTATGTATGTATGTCCTTCGGATCTTCCCAAGTTGTACATTGTACTGTTGAGATACCAAAATCAAATAAATCAATACCAATACCAATACCAATGCATGTACATATACAGTACTTTCCAGAGTGTCCGCAGCACTGGAGTATAATCTGTACAAGGATATTTTGTCATGAAATACAGAAATCTACCCGTTATGTAACTGCCAATTTGACCATCGTAGCAAAAGCCAGGTCAGAGAGTAGAAATAAACTGGGTATTCTACTACTTATAAACAGTAAAAAGTAACAAGGAACTACAAGTTACACTATAATGTCCACTGACACGACCAGCTACTAAACAATCAGCTCGTGGGATAACATTGCACAACACTATCCGGATTCATTATTTTACTACTCTCTGGTATAAGCCAAACAGATTTTTTTTTCGCGCAAATTACTGGTGTTTTAAAGGTATGTCACATACACTTGTACTTAAACTTGTTCATTGCTGTGCATGCAAGCACACATTCACATGCGTGTGTACTGTGTGTACAGAAAATTTCGTCGGTCAATAAGTTCGCCCAACTCCAAAGAAGGGGAGTTCGTCCGGTTGTAAATTTCGTCCATGGATCCTAAGAGTGTATTGAAAAGCTGGACAAATCGATACTCGTCCGGCATTTAACTTAGTCCAAAAGCTCCTTGGACAAAAAGACGAAATTAAATTCCAGACGAATATTTCTGCTTGTACAGTATGCACACAGAACAGCACATCACAGTGCCAGCACACACATATCACGGTGCCTGTACAAACAGGCATATGCGTCCACGTACGTGTGTCGCCTTCACAGCACATCACAGTGCACGCACACACGCATCGCACAGTGCACGCACACACACACACACACACACAGGCATGTGCATCCAAAGGGTACCCTGTATAAAGACTCACAGTCTGTGGGGATTGCCCTAGTAAAATAATAAATACTACTACATATCGCTTTTACACCACATCACAGTGCACGCACACACAGACACGTGTGTCCACATACTGAGTTGCCTTCCGACCCGTGGTATCCACTCCCCTTAAGGCACATTTTTTCCTAGTTCACATGCTGCAGCTACGATGTACATTTTCGCATCCATCTGCACTTCTTCACCATACATGTACCTGTCAAATGCTTCAGGACCTGCTGGTGTTGGCCAGGCTGGTCACGCGTATTGCCAGTCTCGACGACGGCCCGACGGAATATCCCGGCCGAAGAAAGTCTCCCGCGTACACCGCTCCACGTTCGCATCGTCAAGCCGTCGCCGCCGATGTTATCTTGATTACTACTACAGCGGCTACTACTACACATACTATTACTGCTCCTCAGGCTCTGGTTCACTGTAAGGATGTTGAAACATCACGTGTATTATTGCTGATGCATGTACAGTCCATTTCAAAACTATAGACGTGAAAAGGGTTTTTGAAATATTTCAAATTTGGCTTGAACTTTTTGAGAATTGTTTTCGGAATATTGCTCAGGTCCGCTCCACAATTACTCTCATTATAGTTTCTAAACGATTGGATAACAGACGCCCAATTTGGAAAAATTTATGCACAAAGTGATCACAGATTTTATGTGGTATAGATGCTGGCATAACGGTTTTTGCCTAGGTACGCGTCTATAGTTTTGAAATGGACTGTAGTTCTTGCGCAGACGTAATTTTTTTTTTTTCAGACGTAATTTAATATCTCAACACAACTTAAATGACGTATAGAAAAGAAAAATGGACCAAGGAACTACAAATTACGCTATAGTGTCCATTAACACCACCTGTTATTAAACAATCTATATAGGGCCACCTAGAATTAATTCGTTGTTTCGGGTCACTTCACTCATCTGTAACAGGATCGGTCGGTCGGGTTTATTTTTATTTTTTTATTTTTTTTATTTTTTTTATACATGTATATATTTATTTTTTATTTTTTATATATTTATTTTTGGTTACTGCCATGTAAATGCGCATATCGAATAGCGTTTGTCCATCAAACCAGTCGATCAAATCATGACTGTAGTCTAGACGATCCGGCGCAGTCATTGTCCAATCACAGACCCAGGTCCCCTCCAGGACCAGACCTTGGCCTCGCTGGCAAACGAGTCTGAGGACCAGCTCTCACCTTGAAAACGTCTGTCGAAGAGCGACGCGGTGGCGGAGCTGATGCGGTTTCAGGACCGATTGCGGATCGGAAGACAACATCGTCACCAAGCGCTTCATCCTATTATTTTATTCGGCTGCTTCTGAGGTCGATGTCTGGACTGCTAGCTATTAGGCGCGTGTACGTGTGTACATGTCAGTACATAGTCTAGTCATGTACATTTGCATGCACTATAAAAAAAAACATTGTGCGGTCGGGTGAAAAAAGACGGTCGGTCGGGTGACCCGAAACAACGAATTAATTCTGGGTGGCCTAGGGTAGTTATATTTTTGATTTTGTCCCCATATTCCAAGAATAATTCCAACAATCAACCTTGGAAGAGAAAGGGATAGAAACGTTCCGTTCTGAATATTATGTTTTTTCCCCAGGACTGGCGTGGATTGCATTGATCAGTAAATTGCTCTCTAAATCAGATAAGCTAATCTGTCCTTATAGACATGCAATCCTTCTCATGTTTCGCACAGTTAACTGCTTATAATATCCTTTTTGACTTTCTGCTCATGTATGTGTGTATGTGTGTATGTATGTATGTACCGGTGTGTATGTGTGTTGTGTGTATGGGTGCACGCGCATGTGTGCTTTTGTTTGTATGTGTATGTGCATGCACGTGTGTGTTTATGTGTATATGTGAGTGTGCACATGTGCACACGCGTACGCGCCTGTGTGTGTGTGTGCGTGCGTGTGTGTGTGTGTGTATGTGTGTGCGTGTGCGTGTGTGTGTGCGTGTGTGTGTGTATGTACGCGTCTATATCCCATGTGCGAACAGGAGTGTTGGAGGTTTGGTTGGTATAATTCTGGGCATTCTCGCGTTCATCGTTTTCTTTATTGTCCTGTTTATTTGGAGCCGCCGTGGATGCTGCGGACACCCTCCTCTCAGTGCACGTTTCAGGTATGTACACAGCATGACTACTGTATGCGATATTCATTTCCTCCTAGGGTGTTCTGCTGCTGTTGAATTCTTTATGATGGGTTTGACTGACTCCTATGTTACGCCATCTTACGATTACCGTAATTACCTGAATAATAGTTGCACTTTTATACACTGAACTTACGGGCCAACGAAACGGGTGCAACTCACAATCAAGCATAACTATTCTACTACTGAAGTGAATTATTTAAAATCTTGTAGGACGCGTCACGCAGCTTCATAAGTAGAAATTTGGTTTGTGAGCAACACTGGCTCACACTCAATCACTGCTTTTCACCAGAAACATATTTTAATTCAACGTTTCGAAGTGAATGGACCGTATGCGTGTTAAAACAAAATGGCGTCACGATTTATTGAAAGTGGTATAGTTGGTGGTACGAGTGTTCAAAACCATTTGAACTTCATACTGTTCGTCTTCTTTTTGACATGCTCTCTTTCCATCGTCCTTAGCTTTTGTTTGTTGAGAGCTGTTTTGGCTTTCTCCTATACCTATGGGGGATGCCAAGTGATGGTTTTGAGAGACTGGTGATGGCTGTGAGCGAGAGTTTGCCGATCGGCGTCGTCCTCGCTATAGCGATGAAAATACTAGTTACTGCGCACCTGGCAGATATCACAACACGTCGGAGCGTCCAGGAGCAAAGGAATCTTGGGTTTTCACTGGAATCTAGTTCCTCCAGCATCGTGTAGCCCACCGTCGGTGAATGGCGGTTCAGAAAGGTTGAACCTGGTCTTCTGCAGCATCTCGCAGTCCTGCGAGGCACACTGAATACACCTGTCATGTATTCTACAAATAAAAATCACGAAGTAGTGGACTTTATAGTGATGAGTCTATCCTGTATGCTGCAAAAGACGCAGGAAATGTGACTGGTGTCCGTACACTGGACGCCAATATCATCCCAGTCTTCTCCTGCAGGATCTGTTTGACATTGACATACCGGTATGCAGTGGGTCGACATTGGCCTGGTCTGGCAGCTATCTGCCTGGGTGGATGTAGCAGGTTTGCATTGGCGCGTCGTCCAGTCCGACATTTTCTTGTAACTGTGGAGTACCGGCAGGGTTTGAGAGGTTGCTCGTGCTGTGAACACATCTCTACTGCCTGTCTCGTCCTGGAAGTGCCGTCTCGCCGCTTCCTTGCTCTACAGTCACGCCGTTATTTCGCTTTGTTTCGTGGTGCAGCTCAAAACCTGCCCAAACAACTGAGCTCGCAACATGGTATGGACAAATTGCGCCACTCATGCTGGTTAACTAAATCCGGGATAGTCGAGTAAGCGAGTTCACTCCCTGGGCAATGGCAAGATCTGTTCAGCGCTGGCTATTCCAACCTCCAAGTGCATAGTCACCGATCGATCCATGCGATGGTGGTTTACCTACAAAGAGCCAAGGCCTACGAGTACTACTATTGGATGCTGTTTACATGCAGTCAACAAAATCAAAGTACCTCAGTATGCCCCAGAATAGGGCATGTGCATCTATAGCATGACATAACAGGGGTTCTGGCGGCACCTGTCAAACAAGCAGTAGCGACTAGTGCCAGCTACGTATTGGAGGCTAGCCGCTACAGTCTGTCACTGGAGATAATTATTATGTTCACTGTTTGGACTGAGCACAATCAATGATGCCCAATCAATCTGCCCAATGTGTGTTCTGTTCCACCTAATTATAACGTCCCATCGCATCAACCCTACTCCACGCACATGTCGTCACTCTAGCATGACTTGTGTTATTGTTTATTTTGATTCGCACGATAAATAGAGCACAATAAACGTTAACTTGACCGAAGGATAAAGGCGACTGCAGATAGAGGAACACATCGAGGTACAGGTACCGGCATCAATACAGTATCAGAGAGAAACAAACAAAAATGAGAGGTACGCAGAAAAAACTCTCGTAAGCCCAAGGGGAAGTGGTTGATGAGGGATGAATGCACTCTCCACGCTCATCTACACTGTTCGTGGAAATGCACACATACATACAATAATATACTTGAAGTACAACATAGCAATAGCATGCACAGAACCGAACAATTTCATGTTCACACATGCAAGCACAGACCTGAACATTAGTACCAAAAGCCGATACAGACAATATCCCCATACACACAGACGCACACACACAATGTCCCATGTATGCGCCCGTGGCGAGAAAAGCACGCAAATCTACAAATGCACTGGATGTGAACCCACAGATTTTCTCTTACAGCAACGATAGCGGATCTGATTCTGAATGAAACACACACACACACAATCGATGATGGCAGGTCCTGAAAGGACAGGCAGTGTTCTAGTAATGGGGAACAGAACTTCGAGTGGCGAGTGAGGTATACACACACACACGTGCGTGCGCGGGCACACACTAAAGTATTCAGAAATAGAATCAACATTGTAGTATTCATTGGTTGGGGAATGGAAAGGAAAATAAAACATTGCTGTAGGTTATTGTTGTAAGGACACTGGGAGCACAACAGAAAGGTAAGCAACTTGCTTTGAAGCAAAGAAAGTTATTATTCCACGGATCTCAGAAGGAAAGAACGTTCCAGAATGCTGCACTGGCAACAGGCGGCCTGCATGTGCGCGGCCCCTGCAGTCGGTCCAGCTGCCGGCCTTGCAGTGCTGAAAAGAATGTGCAGTACAGCATGTCACATAGTATCGCAGCCTGGACAAATAGGCGCTGGGAAGTCCTAGTTATGTGCTCACCTACACCACGATGCACCAATCTTCTGAGCTACTTTGGCAACAACTTTGTCCACTTGAGACTCCCATGGGCTGAGCCAGTTGTTGAGGGCTGCACCAAGGTGGACGGCAATGACCGCTGATGGCAAGGCAATCCATGACACACAGTCACTAGGGCATCGTCAACATGGCGCTGAGGCTGGATCGATAAAATCAACCTTTAGGCTGTCGCGGGGTTGACAACGAGGACGCTGTCTCGAAGCTAGTCAGTCAGCCTGGTCACCGCCATTGACGAACCAGTCGCCACCGCCAGCAGTGGCGGTAGGTTGTGACAAGTGTGGTGCAATATTGTCAGCAAATTCAGTACTTAGGATAAGATGAGTGACAAAGGGAACGTTGTTTTATAATATTGAAGTGAACAGGGATGATCACAAACCCTGCGCGTACTCCACCGTGAGTTACAAGAAAATTCCGGACTGGACGACGAGCAAACGCCAACCTGCTACATCCAACCAGGCAGATACTATTACGATAGCTGCCAAACCAGGTCAATGCCGACCTACTGCATAATGTCAATGTCAAACAGATCCTGCAGGAGAAGACTGGGGTGTTGGCGTTTAGTCACTGAGTGTACAGACACCAGTCACATTTGCTATGTCTTTTGCAGCATACAGGCTGAGACTCATCACTGTAGAGTCCACTACTGCATGAGTTCTATTTGTACAATACATGGCAGGCGTACACGGTGTGACTCGCAGGACTGCGAGGTGCTGCAGAAGACCAGGTTCGACCTTTCTGGACCGCCATTCACCGACGGTGGGCTACACGATGCTGGAGGAACTAGATTCCAGTGAAAACCCAAGATTCCTTTGCTCCTGGACGCTCCGACGTGTTGTGATATCTGCCAGGTGCGCAGTAACTAGTATTTTCATCGCTACAGCGAGGACGACGCCGATCGGCAAACTCTCGCTCACAGCCATCACCAGTCTCTCAAAACCATCACTTGGCATCCCCCATAGGTATAGGAGAAAGCCAAAACAGCTCTCAACAAACAAAAGCTAAGGACGATGGAAAGAGAGCATGTCAAAAAGAAGACGAACAGTATGAAGTTCAAATGGTTTTGAACACTCGTACCACCAACTATACCACTTTCAATAAATCGTGACGCCATTTTGTTTTAACATGAATATCGCGGATTATACTGTGAAAAAAATATTCAGACCGGATAATGGTTGTGCGACTTATATGTAGGACTCAGTATAGAGTCCATGCACTATTATGATGTCCAGCACCCTAGAGTCCATTGGTCCAAAATCCACTATACAGAGTCCAAAAGTCCACTCAGTTTTGATCCCCTATAAGGAGTACACTTTTTCTACAAGTCCCCTATTCACGGTCCAGGAGTCCAGTTTATCCAGTCACGCCGTCCTGTGTGTTGTGCCCACGAGAACAAACACCTTTTTCAGTTTTGCTTGCCTCGTGGCAGCGCATTCCTTTCTTCACTTCAGCCATGGCTGCCAGTTCTGCTGTGCTGTTGCTCACAGTAATCTGTCTCGAGGTAACCAAGGAGGATAAGGAGACGTTCAAAATCAAATCGGAAAGCGTCTTGTGGTTCTCTGAAGACGTTTCATCAGTGCGCGGGATGAAAGTAGAAATTGCAGAACGAGAAAAGTTCAGCACAGTTCAAATCTGACGAGTCAGGTACACTGACACTCTCTTTCGTTCGACGCCACAAGGATCCCCTGTTTGGCTGGCCATTGCTGCCAGTAAGACGTTTGAACGGTTTCATCAGAGCGAGGGATGAAAGCAGAAAGCGGAGAACGAGAAAAGTTCAGCACAGTTCCAATCTGACGAGTCAGATACACTGACACTCTCTTTCGTTCGACGCCAGAAGGATACCCTGTTTGACTGGACAAGAGCTGCCTGTACCACCGTGTCAAAAGGCTGTCCAACTACATGGCAGGACGATGACTGAGGTAAGGAAGCTTTTACTCGTTTCGATTGGTCTGCTGTTCTGTCGTTATGCTCGAATTTTTTCCATTTTCAAGGAGCGTATCGCGTTTGTTTGATGTTGCTTGAATGAATGCCCTAAAAGTAAGCAACCACTTCGTAATAGTCCTCAAGGACTGCAACGACTTTGCATCAATCGTATACGATCGTCTAGCTATCATCAATTATTATTTTATTTCATGAGAAATGTATTTTTATCCCTATGATAATTATGTGAACTCCACGACACTCTTCCAGTACTAGGTTCTAATGTCAATGGGATCCATAAACGCAGTGCCAGTGTACTAGTAGTAGTAGGAGGAGGAGGATTTATTGTATGCCGATGACAAGAAAAAGCTTCTCAAGCTAATACATGTACTCGTATTCCATGAAGTAACCGTTTTGATGTCACAAACATGACACTGTGTCAGTGAAACTGCCTCGTGACAACAAATCATTGCATTTCCATCTTGGGGAAGACTGACTGACGGCAACGCTGTACAGATTGTTCAAATCATCTCATTTTAATTTAGTTGCAGCGAAGTGAAACACTGTGTACACTACATGTATGGTGGTGTGTCTGTGCGTCTTGAGTGTGCACAAACGATCTTATTCCTCGTATTACTAATAGATTATTTTCCCCACCGTCACCTGTTCACAGGTCTTTGAGTGGATGGATTTTCATTGAGCATCACATTCGTTGAGAACTTGGTAGTTGTGTGCTCCCATGCATCATTACGGTAATAAGCGGATCCTTGTGCTATCTATTTGTTGCAGGTGTGCTGATCTTCAGAAGCTTGCGGAACTGAGTGCTGCTGAACATTTGCATGGCCATGAGCAATGGTGAAGCTTGCTATTGCAGTCTCAGCATGTGCTAGTATTATGCTGACTACTGCACTATGTTACTCTCTTACACGTGCGTGCATCCGCCCACGTACGCATTCGTTTCGTATAATTATTTGTTATCCCTCTTGACTTTACGTGTAAATGGGTGGACGTTTTCATGGCTGTTGGAGTTGCGTGTGTATTGTGTCTCTACTCTTTTCTTGGTGTTTTCTTGGCGTTGTATAAGTTTGTGTGTGTGTATTTGTGTGTGTGCGCGCGCAAAATAATTTGAAAGCAAATAATTAATCCTTGGCTCTCCATTATTCTCTTTCGATTCTTGGTTTTTTCTAGGTATTTTCTTGGCGTTGTGTGGGTGTGTGCGTGCACAATAATTTGGCAACACTACATGATTGAGATATTGTAATTTGCAGCGTCTGCGAAGAGACCACTTGATTCGAGGATGGTGTTTGTAGGGTTTTTCATGTAATGAAGTGGCTGCAGTACAGTGGCGCCTCAATTGAAATATTTTTTAATTGAAATAAAAATAAAAAGGCGCCTCAATACTATTCTTTAATCTTGAGAAGTGAATGATGTAAAGGATTAAAGGGAGAGGCCGTTTTCTGGTTAATATTCACTGCTTACAGCAGATCCCATCTATAATTTCGAACTCTGGATAGGAGATGCCTAATTGGCTGGACGTTATACAGGGAGTATTGTCCACATAAAGTCTCTTCTTAGTTGATTTCAAAGTTTGGACTCCGTACAGTTGATTTTGGACCAATGGACACTATATATGGGGTGA
>NC_088653.1:18015388-18017888 GCF_964019385.1 Sycon ciliatum
GGTATTCCATTGTTACATTGTAGGTCACACCCAGCTATGATGATGCTACACCCAGCTATGATGTCATTATCACATCCAGCTAGTATGATGTCATACCCAGCTTTGATGACGTCACTACCAGCTATGATGTCACACTATCTACAACATGTAGAAGATGTCGTCACGTCCTGCACCTACGGTACTAAAGCATTCTTTTGACATTATCATGACATCACCATCTGTAACACCTCACAACAGGGAATGATCAAATCACAGCCTTCTGTTCCCATATTTTCTTTTCATCTGTGTCTGCTGCCGAGTTTCCCATTCCTGGGTTTCTTGGACTTCATTCTCTTCCTTGTCATTGGACATGTTCAGTCCGTTCGGTTTGCGAATTCAAATAAACACAATCAACCAACCATTCTGCCTACATGTGTATGGTATCATGATATCACAGCTGAACACCATGATTCAGCCAAGCATGTTATACTTTCTCTTTCTCATTATACATGTATGACTTTACAGCCTTTCTCCATTACATCGTACTTACCCCTACACTGGGGTCACATCATTAACACAATAATTATTACATCATAATCACACAAGGGAATGGTCTCAAACTGCGGAGAGTGCTCAATGCAAGCGAGGCAGAGCTTCATCACACACAAGCGGAAAAACCGTCAGAGATCAAATTCCATTACACAGTGTTTCACCGTTCAAGCAACGGATCATCAGATGATCCGTTGCTTGAACGGTGAAACACTGTGTAATGGAATTTGATCTCTGACGGTTTTCCGCTTGTGTGTTACATCATAATCATAATTTTCACAGAATTACACCATTGTTGTGACGTCACTGCGTGGAATTCAGTTGCATTATAAACCTGCACATGATCGAACTAGCAGGATATGCTACGTTCTAAGGGCATGATTGCCTACCCGCCATGAAGTACTGACCAGGTAGTGTGAGCTTGTGTGAGTGTTGGTGCGAGTGTGCATGAGTGTGGGTGTGTGTCTCAGTGCATAGGTGTGTATGTGTGCGTGTGTGTGTGTGTGCATGTTCGTGTGTGTGTGTGTGTGTGTGTGTGTGTGTGTGTGTGTGTGTGTGTGTGTGTGCCTATGCCGAAAGGATGGTGCAATTAACTTAAGTTATCACGTATCGTGTAGTTTCCTTCCACTTTGTGTTGCCTGTTATAGGTCCACCTCACTTGTTTTTCTCCTTAATCCTGATGATGGCTCCTGGCCGAAAATTTGATTGAGAATTATTAGAATTTGCAGCGAAGAGACCACTTGGATTGAAGATGGTGTGTGTGTGTAAGGTTTTCCATTTAATGAAGTGGCTGCAGTGGAGCTTGCGCACAGAAAAGTACGAAGTCAATATTAGATTAATTACGCACGTTATGCGGCATACGACTAGCCAAAGCATGTGTTCAGTCCCTAAAAAGGAGTCAAATACAAGCAGTCAATACAGCCCTAAGCCTAAGGAGTGAAATATGCAGGAATATTTTGACTGCTTAGGTATGGCAAAAATCTATGGGAGTCCATACTAAGGGAGTGATAATAATTTTAATACATTATGGCAGTCTCGGACTTGGCGCATGCATGGCTGGTCGCTCTCTCCACAGTCAGTGTTGCTAAGGCTGGTATGGCGCATGTGACGTGAAGTCAAACGCTTTCTCTGGTATGCGGGTGCACCCATGCCATGGTGACGATTGATAGGTCTATACTGACACGCGGCAGTCGCCAGTCAGTCCAGTCAGCATAGCAGTGGCGGGCGGATCTAGCTGCCATGGCATGGGTGTTCACAAAACAACAAAACACAACGCCTTGCGTTTTTCTGTTTCTCGCCTGGGTGGTCCCGACACTCGACAGCTAGCTAGCCCAGCGCGGTGATGAATTCCTGAGAAATTATTATTTCACCACCTTCACTGCGGTTTGATCAGATATCGGGGTGAATATTCGCCATGATGCAGGCATGACTTGATCAAAGATCGTTTTGGGGTTTTATTCTGGAGCTCAGACAGCGCAAATCGGGTACGAAATCTTTCGCACTGCCGAGTTTCGTCGAGGCTGTCACTGACAGGCGCAGGTGACGGCATAGCCGTAAGGAGCGTGATGTGCTGCGCTCCAATCATTTCGAACAGAACTTTGTTTGCGGACTGAACGGCTTGTTTCTCCGGCAATATCTTTCAATCATCACCTGCCCTTCTGACAACGTTCTCTAATGAATTGTTTAGTTGAGGACGACTTGCATTCGTGTCTGATGGGCTGAGCACTGGGCGAGGAGGTCTCGCTGCGGCTGTAGAGTGGATTATGCCGTGTGTATGCCGCAGCGCTCGTTAGAGAAATGCAGCCTGCGGTGTTGGTGGGTGTGCTGCAGTGTCGGCCGCCGTCGTCGCCATGGCTAATATGGGCCAGTCTAGGTTTATTGCTGATCGTGGTCCATACAGCGGTGGGGCAGTCTACACAAGCAGCCACTATGCCAGTCACCAGTACAGGTGAGGCAGTGGGATAGTTTGAAC
>NC_088653.1:18022888-18055388 GCF_964019385.1 Sycon ciliatum
AGAGTGTCTCATAATACGGTATGTTAGAGGGTGTCCTTATAGGGTATGTGAGAGTGTGTCATAATAATAATTATGTTATGTTTGCAGGGATGTAACGTTAGCTCGAACATCCGTAGTGCAGTGACCAAGTTCCAACGACAGCCTCATAGCCGCCATTTTGCCTGAAGTATTTTAACTATGGTAGTAGTTATGACGGCTGATTGCCGGCGTGGTGACTGGACAACACTGTCTATACACTAGCTACGTGCCTCTGTTAGAGTATGTCTACCATGACTGTCCGTTTTAGCTGATCGCCCAACAGCTGTCGGCAAAGGAAAAACAAATAACGATATCAAAACATGATGAGAAGGGAACGGAAACGTTTGGTTACTAAATTGGCTTTACTTGAATGTTAAAAGCGCCCTGATTCATGAGCTGTCGTTATCAGTCAGGTTGGAAGTATACCGTCAATGGTCACCAGGTCTGAAGATATGTGGGTGTGCATGTGTGTGAGAGAAAGACTGACAGAGAGAGAGAGAGAGACTGACAGATAGAGACATAGAGACAGACAGACAGACAGAGAGAGACAGAGACAGAGAGAGAGAGTTTGAGTAAGAAATTGTCTGTGTGTATTTTCATGTGGTCTGTTGCCCTATGTTATTATGACAGCAGTGAGCAAGTTCACAAGCCGCTGGATCAAGAGATCGGGCTGCTGTACGCCAGCGAGTTATCACCAGGGCAGAAGCTACAAGAGGTTAGTACAGAGTACTGACCCGTTCATCCCGGAGCCTACGGTGCCGGAATTCTTACGCATGCAGTTGCTTTCATCGGTTCCGACCGCTGGAATGCACTCCCTGCTGAAGTCCGCTTATGCTCTTCGCTGCACCTATTCCATAATTCAGTACTTTCATTTCTAGAGTACCCTGTAAGAAGGCATTAGGCCAGTGGGGATTGCCCTATCAAAAATGTGATGATAATAATTATGCTGTAAAGTCTGACCACATAAGCAGGGCCAATAAGCCAACTGCTCATTGCCATAATTAGGCCACAACAAAAAGATTTCGTGTTTCCGGTCAGCACCCCCCCCCCGAAAAAATACGCCCGGTTGGTCGGAAAATTATTTTTTTTCGGTTTGAAAGTTTATTTCCCTGCTGTATTCATAGACATGAGACACGTCTTCCCACTTGGAGTTGGCAGGTGATCCCGCTTCGCTGCTGCTCCCAGAACACATCGAATGCCGAGGGACGGTCAGGGCACGGTCGCTTGGCAGCAGGAGCTACGTCCACCAAGCGAAAATCCAGGAAACGGCATCCAAATTCGACAACAAGGCCGACAGTTTCAGTTACCTCTACATCTTTCCACGTTCCTGCCCCACCATTGCTGCTTGCTGTAGCTGCGACAATCCACTCTAAAGACGTGACGTCCTCAGGCAAGCGAGGCTCGCTTCCTCACAAAACAACTCCTTCAAGGTGGTTTCATGGGAGACGCGAACTATCCTTTGCTGAAGAAGACACTTCGCACCCCGCCAGCACTGGACACAAAGCGGGCTGCTCTGAGCAGCCATCGTCAGCACTGGACACAAAGCGGGCTGCTCTAAGCAGCCATCGTTCTTGGCGACCTTTTCTCCAGCTCCGGAATTTTCGTCTCTGCATTCAGTCAAACTTTTATTTCGGTTCGAGCAAAGCAACACAATGCTTTCAGTGTTTTTGCTTGTTTTTCTTTGTTTTTTTGTACTTGTCGTAAACCAAAAAATTCCATAATTTTTGAAAAAACGGACCCGGTCGGCCGACCGGAAACACGAAATCATTTTGTTGTGGCCTTATATGGAATGCATGGGTAATGCAAGTAAAGGTGCGCTGGGACCAGCAATGCACTGTTTCAACATCCCTGCACAATCATAGATCAGCAATGCACGGTTCAACACACCACCACACAGCCAACCCCAGGTGGCTGTTCGGGTGCTTATGGTACGAATTATGTCATTGCGCAATGGGCTCACGAGCGTTGCATGGCTTGCATGAGATTCTCTGTACTGTAGCGGAGACTTTTTTACCTGTACTGCTATGCCCATACCATCCAGGGCATGCTTTAGCCATCCAGCTCCATTATGTGGTGAACAGTCACTTTTCTCGACTTTGCAATTGTCCTGCAATTGGTAGAGCTGTTTACTATATTCTTTAAAAAAAGTAAAACATTTTGAGCCAGTTCCAATTTATTTTAGCGATCAGGTGACACAAAGTGAAAATCGAACGGAGTACGTATGCGAGCACAGACTACGACAGGTGTGAAGACTATGTCTATGTGGTGCAAAAAGGAAAAGATTATACTTTAGTATTGTAAAAAAAAAAAAAAAAATTTCACGGTTCGCGTGAGACTCGGCCAAAGGCCCAGTTTTCCGCATCCGCAGGAACGCCACCACCCTCTTGGATCAAGGCGCAGATGCAGCTCCTAAGCGGTGGGAGGTGAGTAGATGAGACCCACCACAAAGTGGTCAAAGACCGAAATCCCATTCACTGCATCCATGTTTCCCTCGTGCCAGGCCACGAGTTCCCAATTATCTGTGGGTCGCAGCACGGCTGGAAAAAATCCTTCCGCTTCCAAGCAGGACTTGAACCTGGTACCCTCTGTTTCTCAATCATGGTCTTAGACCATCCCACTATGCCTGCCTGCTAGTATTGTAACATTTGAAAAAATGTGAGCACAAGTTATGCGATTCAGTCCACCAACTAAACCAGATTTTGGACAGTGAGACGTGCGCAATCTAGCACAAAACCGACAATACGTACTACCGTATTTCCGCGCATATAAAGCCGTGGCGTTATATCCGAATATAAGGCCACCCTCACTTATAAAGCCATGGCGTTATAAGTGAACAAAATTCAATGTGGAGGAAGTCGCATCTGGCGTTGGTGAGTTCAATTCTTTCAGTGAACCTACAGTAGCGGTGATTCTCTCTGCATGTAGAGGGGACGGTTTCAAATAGGACACAGGTTGCAAACCGGAACGGACTCAAAATTCACTTTCTCTCTTGGTATTTTGATTAGAAAACATATGTCACAGTGAGACTACGATGTGTTATACTCCGAGCCAAAATTTTATGGCTCTGCGATGACCAGAAGCGCCATATCAAGCAGGTGAGTTTTTGACGTGTTGCTTCGCACTGCGACTTGAGTTTTACGACTTTCGAAAAATCAACTTCTTGTCGCAGGTAAACAGCGGCTCGCCTCTCGCCAATAGAGCACCGGATACCAATCAAAACTAATGGAAGCACACACAAGGCTTATTGTTACTCTGTACTGGCCGTCGTGAAGCGATAGCAATTACCTAATTTCAGACCCAGAGTGAATTTGACGTGCACTCTAAAACGTGTCCGGTTTGGAGCCACCTCTTATTTGAACTTTTTTGAAGCGAAAAATTGGGCAACTTGGAGGCAATGGGTCAACACAAAGGAGTGGCTCAGTTCGATTGACTCTGGCCCCAGAGCAAACTTCAACATGCCAGTTTCCTTCCACAAACATATTTCGAGTGAAAAATCAACGCTGATGATCGGTTTGGGTCTATACAAATTTGGCTGTCAAAGCGTCCCGGTATCGAGCCGTCCCCTCTACCCATCCCCACTGTCACATGCCATACCGCTGCCGCACCTTCACACAAGTTTGTATGCCACCTTGTACACAATAGGTTCAAAATTTGAAAATTTCAGGGAAAATTGAAAGTACATGGATGCTCGACATGAACGTGCAACGGCACCGTACTACAAGTACTCGAAGTTCATACTCTGCCGATTCTTTTGCATGTACGCGTCTCTCACTTTTTGCGCCATGGCGTTAAACCCGAGGCGATTTTCTCCAAACATTTGGTCCAAAACAGCGATGTTTCACCTATAACGATATGGCTTTATATGCGCGGAAATACGGTATAATAACGAGTAACTTAAGTAGATTGTAGGAATGATGTCAATATCTCAGTCTGCACAGGTCATTCATTGCTTTGACTCTTGACTTTGAATTTGTGCTGCTGCTGCTGCTGGTGCTGCTGCTGTTGCTTGACCTGCCGCCACAGAAATGGAATGGGAACCCAGTGTTCGGAGCTGCACAAAGTAAGTCTACTTGAGGCATGGCAGTATGTTTGTCGTGATAGCTGTGTTGTTGTTTCCGTGCCAAACCCTACCCAGATTACTACTGGGTCTAGTAATGCAGTATTGTATTGCTAGTATCTCCTGGCATAGGCCGGTTGTCTGTCAGGTTAATCACCACACTTTCCTTGGTGAAAGTAGCACATTGTCTCTTACATAATGATGAGGCGAAATGTGCAGGTGCAGCCACGCCCATAATATGTATTTTGATATGAAGAAACACCAGTAGAAATGTGGCTGTGTCTCTAGCTTCTGACAACACGCTGGCGCTGGAGGGTGTGGATTCAGGGGGGGGGGGGGGAGAGGAGGATTACGGCTCTAATCACCATTTATCTTTCTCTGTCTCTCTCTCACACTCCGTCTCTCTCTCTCTGTCTCTCTATCTATCTATCCATCTGTGTGTGTGGGGGGGGGGTGCGTGTGTGTGTGTGTGTGTGTGTGTGTGTGTCTCTCTCTCTCTCTCTCTCTCTCTCTCTCTCTCTTTCTGCCTCTCTGTTTGCCCAGGCAACAATATGATAATAGAGGAATTGAACATGTCTGATGACAGTGATCATGACACTTCCCTTGCTGAGACAATGAAGGTAGCTGACACTCAAAGTGTAGCCACCGATGTTACCGGTACAGATTCCAGATCAGCAACGCTGCCCAGATCTCTGAAAGGAGGTGTGTACTTTGAGGACTTGTGTGTCTCTGTGCGGGTGCATGGGCGCGTGTGTGTGTGGGAGGGGGGGGGGGGAGGAGTGCATGTGTGTGTGTGTGTGTGTGTGTGTGTGTGTGTGTGTGTGTGTGTGTATGTGTGCATGTGTGCATGTGAACATTCGCAATCGCTTCGGCAGCGGTCCACTGCACCTGGCAGCCTATCGTGGCTATCCGAACATCGTCAAGTTCCTGCTGGATCGCGGTGCCAATCCCAACGTCCAGACGAGCACGGACCGAGAGGTTCCTCTCCACCATGCTGCACTCATGGGACACGCCGACGTGGCCAAGCTACTCGTCGAGGCCGGTGCCGACACGGCCATGCAGTCTTTCTATGACGTCACGCCGCTGATATGTGCGTCGGCTGCTGGAGAGCACTCAGTGGTTGATGCCTTGCTGCAATCCACCACGCCACCGGTCAGCCTGAAAGAGCATGCCACGGCTATGCTGCTCCTCGGTGCTGCTTATGTTGATCGGCACCAGAACCGAGCCAAAGCCGAGCAGATCTGGTCGCAGGCTATGACGATAGAAGGTGGCATGACCTTTGCACACGGCCAGCTGCCAAAGTACCGCATCTACGACGACATCCAGTTCCCGGAGTCGCGTGCCAAGCTCAAACACACGCTGGCAGATGACTGGCAAGGGTTCAACCTGGCGTCCGCAATACGGGAGCATGTTCTGGGCCCTAGCAGTCAGGACACGATACACTACCTGCGTTGCCGTGGCGCCATGGAGGCGGACGCACGCCGTTACGTTAAGGCCATGAAGCTCTGGCTGCACTGTCTGCGCCTGGAGATGGACAGCGGGAAGAAAGGAACAACGCCGGGGGTGACATCCACGTTGACGGCATGTACAGAACTTCTGGTGGAGCAGATACGCAACGAAGGTGATGCCGACGTGAAGGCACTGTTCGAGGTTGTCTGGAGCAATCTCCACCGCCACCCCCTCGGCGGTATCGAGTGTGGGAAAACAGTGCGGATCCTTCTCACGGTGCTCTACGTCTGGGACAAGCTATCGTCCACCATGCCGCACCACTTCGTGGCCTGTCGCGAGGCCGCCCAGCGTTTCGTCTACCAGCGTTTCGTCCTGCACAAAGGCTACAACAACTACACGCCGCTGCACTTGGTCTGCGACAAGAAGACCTTCGTCAGCGGCGCAAAGTCGCGCAAGAACTTCTGCCAGTTTCCTAGTCCGCCATTACTCAAGCTGCTGCTGGAGTCGGGCGCCGATCAGATAATCGAAGAGCGTGACAGTCGCGGAAACACCCCACTTCATACGGCGGCGGCTAGCGGGAACGTGGGCTGTGTCCGCGAGATGCTCTTCTATCTGACTGCGAAGCAGGCAACGCTGACGAATCATTCCGGAGTGACTGCGGCCAGCATCAGCTCCCATAACACACCCAGTGATAAGATCCACATGGTTATTAATGAGTTTGTGTCGCGATGCAAGTAGCAGCATGCTCGCAGTCATTGTATTGGGTTGCCCTGGACTTGCTTCTTCCTGATTCCTTTAGCGAAGGAGACACCGTACATTCGTCGAAACAGTCTTGTGACTGCATGTGTGTGTGTGTGTGTGTGTGTGTGTGTGTGTGTGTGTGTGTGTGTGTGTGTGTGTGTGTGTGTGTGTGTGTGTGTCCCATATGGTGCAGTGGTATGTGCAGCGATTTCCAATCGATAGGTTGCGGGTTCGATTCCCGACGATTATGGTCACACACGTCTTTCTTCTCTTTCTCAGACTCTTCCTGACTTTTCTTTCATTCTCCTGGGTGGTTACCAACAGCCAGTGCATGCCGGAGTATGTGGTGTGATGTGTGTGCGGGAAAAAGAAAGAAAAAAAAGACCAAAAAGTAGGGATTCACTGGCCAGAAAAAAGCCACTTCAAAGCTGTGTGGTGTAGACCAGGCTGAATAGTGGTGGTCAATTCTTCAGCCTTGCAAGCTGTTGAATGGTGCAATCCCAGCACAGGTTGCTATGGCTTCTGCTGTAGCATCGCTATCATCGCCTCTGGCGATGGGCGTCCAATGGTCAATGGTGTGCATGTGTGTGTGGTTGTGAATGTTCTTACGCTTGTGCATACGGATTAGCTATCAGTTTGGTTAATAGTGGGTACATATTTGTCAGATTCTGTTTTGGTCTAATGCCATCAGACTAGGCTGTTTGAAAGTGTTAGCAGGTATTGTAGCGGTACCTGCTATCCTTGCTTGTTTCAGGGTTCATTATAATTGTTATGCTTTTCAAGTATGCATACCTGTTGGCCAAAGAGTTAGTTCTCAGTCTGGCTCTTGTGTAACCAAACACGTTGGTCGAGCCCAAGTCAGATCCACTCTGATTTAGCCACCCACAGTGGTCGCAGGTTTGTCCTTCGCTGAGGGTCGGATAACTGCAGTTGGATCCTAGGACGGATACCCGCATGCCATCGGTCCTTTGTTGCACCTAGTACTACATCGCTTCCTGCCGTGTGGTGAACGCGGCATGAGAAAACTGTTGTTTGTCTACTACCCTGTAATTTGTCAACACCCCTCCCCCTCCCCCCTCCCCCCTCCCCTCCCCCCCCCCCCATCCCCCCTCCCCCACACATTTTGTTTTCCTCTTCCTGTCTCTTGCCTCCCTCCTCCTCCTTTTTGTCGTCTCTCTCTCCCTTTCTCTCAATCTATAATACTGCTGTCTGTCTGTCCGTCTGTCCATCTGTCTGTCTCTCTGTCTCTCTGTCTATCTATGCTCTGTCTGTCTCTGTCTCTGTCTCTGTCTCTCTGTCTCTCTGTCTCTCTCTCTCTCTCTCTCTCTGTCTCTCTCTCTCTCCCTCTCTCACACACACACACACACACACACACACACACACATCCTTGCACAGGTATGGTGGGCACTACCTTACCCAGACCGCCCGGAACACTAGAGTTCAGCGGAGCTAGCACTGCCAGCACACCAGCCGGAACATGGCATCGAGAACATAGCCGACGATCTGACGACGAAGGCCGTGAAGGAGGTGAGAGCCTGTTTGCCTTCCCTGTGGTCATGTGACTATAATCTGTTAGTACCGTATTTTCCAGAGTATAAGTCTCACTGGAGTATAGGCCGCATCCAGACTTTTTGTCAGGAAATGACATCTGCCCCGTTTATCACGGGTAATTTGACCATAGTAGCATAAGGCGCACCGAGTTCTTTGGATGGGTTACTGGTGGTTATAATGCAGCTTGTACTTCGGAGAATATATTCCTTGCCTTAGGATGGCTTAGTGCGAGACAGTAAAAGTAATGTTGTTGTTGTTGTTGTTGTTACTTTATTTTACTTCACCAGAATTACAGGCAGTAGAATGCCTTCTCACTAGACCAGGTCTAGTTCTCACAAACTAGACCTGATGACACCACTCTCTACGGGGCTGCTCTGATACATTCAATCACATACACTGCTGACAACTGAAATCCGACCCCTGAGCGATGCGTTCACATTCTAGCGGTCTCTATTTCATAGTTTTACCATCCCTTGTTGAGTCTTTGCGATGTGAGCACACCGCTCAGGGGTCGGATTTCAGTTGCCTGCACTGTAGTTCTAGTTTGTACCCTGCACCAGTTCCCATCCCAGTGCGTGTAGGCCTTGGGCTGCACAGCTCCCAGCGCTTACTGGACTCACGCCATCGCATTCCGTTGGGCACCATTATCTTCTGCATTTGGAAGCTCTGTCGATTGTGCCATGGAGCACACACTATGTGGACAGAGGAAGAATTCTAACAAGTTGAATTCTGTAAAACCGGAAAGTCTAACGGGTCACAAAGTCTAACGTTTTAACGACCAATTTCTTTTCGTTATTTGAAAACCGTTATCACGAGATGTCTGTGTAAAGATGCGCATACAGGTGGGTGGCCAGGTAGCTATCGTTACACTTTCTGCACGTTACCATGCCAAAATTACAAAAACGTTTAACTTTTTGGTCGTTAGACTTCCCGGTTTTACAGTAAGCCTCTTATACAGGCAGTCACAGAACATGATATCACTGACCTGACACAAAAACTAAAGAAAAAGCAAAAACAAAACAAACCAAAAATTTAAAAAGAAAAAGAAAATGAAACTTGACAATCCGGCTGCACACAATGACAACTCCATTCAAGATATTCTCTGTTAGACCAGTCTGTATCCGTCACCCGATGTTAGCTAGTTGTCAACTAGCCGGGCTTCGGAAACAGGAATGTTGCGGAATCGAAGCCATTCCGTTCCCCGCAGTGTCTGCTCTAGGATGGTAGGACAGCCGGGTACACGTGTACCTGGCGCAACCATTTCAACCGGGTCGGAACCGGGTACACATGTACGTGGCGCTTGTCTCACCAGCCAAGTCACATGCTTTAACTGGTTGGTTGGTTTATTTTATTTCGGACAATAAACGGGAACTAGGCCCAATGATATAAAGGCGAATGGATAAACCGCATTTAGAAAAAAGAGGAAAGGAATTAGAAAATTACGAAAGAAGAAGAAGTATCTGACACATGCAAGCCATGTAGTCAGTCCTTTCAAAGTAACTGCAATTATAGTTGAAAAGTGTGAAGTACTAACCGGGTCACAGGTGACCCGGTACTGTATTTTCAACCAGGTCCAAGCGCCGCCCAACCGGGTGGATTACCCGGCTCACCCGGCGCTGGAGCAGACACTGCCCCGGGACACAGGACACAAAGGACAAGACTTGTTTGTTACATTATTTATATTTACAAGACGGAAAAGCAAACTGCTCTGACAGAGACGAACAAGAACACTGACAAAAGGACTCTCGACTACAAAATCGTGCATGCTCATATCACGCATGCACGCGACTTGACGAGACAGGTCTTCGATGTTGTGTTCTGGTGGTTTTGAGTGATGGGGACTACAATGCCCAAACCACCATGTCGGCAAGGAAAGGAAGCCACTTCCCTCTCCATTTCATTAGGGTGGTATCCAGTTACCATTGGTAGGAGCTTGTGATGAATAGCCTCCTCCAATGGCTTGAGGGCTTCTGCAGCACCCTCCACCGTCCGGCAAAGAAACATCCATTTTCTCTGCAGCCCCTTCACCAAAGCATGGTAGGCTGCCTGCGGCTGCGACTAAGCAAACTCACACAACTTGTTCACCTGCCCGAGGCATCCGCTCACTCTGTCAGCCAGGTAATCTCCGACGAATGGAGCAGTGCCGAGGGCTGCGCTAAGATGACGACAGCCATCCGTCCTCACTCGAACGCCTGTGTCAGCGAATAGATCAAGCGCCGCACTAGAAGTATCGACTTGGTTGGATTCGAATGGTACCCGAAACCTTCACCAAGGCTGCTAACACTAATACATTACTCGATCTCAACACACATTTATTGTTTGGTTTGAGGTGCAAAATTTCCTTCACTTCACCATCCCCCAAACAGTTTGATTGTCCACCAAGGTTGTCAGACCGGATGGGGCTTTCGGTTCATGGGCTGATTACTTCTCGTCATCTCTCAAATCGTGGAAAACCGACTCCTCCTGGCAGCGGCATGTTGTGTCAGTACAGAACAGTCACAGACTTTGGGATGGTCCTCAGGATATCGGCTTCGACTATAGTGAAAGCACAGGTTGAAATACAATCAGAATACAGTCAGTATCGCCTATAGCGTTGGTGTTTGATTTTGAGCATTTTTATCACTATAAGCGATATATCACTATGACCGATACTGCATGCAATGTATGCGAGTGGGGTGTCAAACGACTCAGGGCGCCGTATACATACGCACTGCATAGGTGGCTACAGCTCATGTCACACATCATCAGCATTTCCTCACGATGGAGGCATTTTTGGCAACTTGTACAAGCAGAATTCACCAAACAACACTGGACAAGTTAGTTCTTCACGAAGAAGTAACACCCTGTTTTCCTCTGACACCACTTGAATTTACATCAATCACTATAATCGATGCAAAAATAATGTACTTGTAATAAATGTCTTTTGAAATAAGAATTTGATCCCTATAGGCGATATATTACTATAGACGATTATTACTATACGCGATAACTGTGTATACTTAGTTATGGCAAATGAAAATGAATTTGAGAAATTGATCACTATATCCGGTATAGTACTATAGCCGCCAACCTTATAGGCGATACGTACTGTACCACAGCTGATCCAGACATTGCTACCTGGAGTTGGTTTTCAATGAAATGTCACGATTGTATTAATTTTTGTGACAAAGAATCTGGTTAATAAAAGGGAGTTTGTGAACTGACAACCGCTCCATGTAGTTGCTATTCACTCCGAGCGAATAGCAACAAATCTACTTGTAACTGAATAGAGCGGTCGTCAGTTGACAAACCCGCTTTTATTTGCAATGCAGTTGCGTGATGTCCACCACTTTCTGAAAGAATCTGGTTGCGGCCTATACTCCGGAGAACATGGTATTGTGTGGTAGGGATGAGATGGGGGATGGGGCAAGGGACGTGCTTCTAATCTAGCCTTCTTAACAGTGTTATCCTGACCACTCCTGGAGTGTTCCAGACGGGCCTGTTCTTCACCCTGACTTTTGGATCTACTGTGGCAAATCTTGCCGCTTTTGAACAACATTTCGAAACAAGTCACCAGTATCGTCGACTTAATACATGTTAGCCCCATCCCTCACACAAACAAGTCAACAAAGAGGCATCTTTGGATTGAGGAGTGCTGGTTTCGAAACAACTGGTTTGAAGCTCAAAGTAGAGCTGGTGTTAGCTCAGAGCAGAGCTGCTGTTAGCTCAGAGCAGAGCTGCTGTTAGCTCAGAGCAGAGCTGCTGTTAGCTCAGAGCAGAGCTGCTGTTAGCTCAGAGCAGAGCTGCTGTTAGCTCAGAGCAGAGCTGCTGTTAGCTCAAAGTAGAGCTGCTGTTAGCTCAAAGTAGAGCTGCGGTTAGCTCAAAGTAGAGCTGCGGTTAGCTCAAAGTAGAGCTGCTGTTAGCTCAAAGTAGAGCTGCTGTTAGCTCAAAGTAGAGCTGCTGTTAGCTCAAGGTAGAGCTGCTGTTAGCTCAAAGTAGAGCTGCTGTTAGCTCAAAGTAGAGCTGCGGTTAGCTCAAAGTAGAGCTGCTGTTAGCTCAAAGTAGAGCTGCTGTTAGCTCAAAGTAGAGCTGCGGTTAGCTCAAAGTAGAGCTGCTGTTAGCTCAAAGTAGAGCGGCTGTTAGCTCAAAGTAGAGCTGCTGTTAGCTCAACGTAGAGCTGCAATGCTAAATGGATGTAATATAGCGCAAGGCAGAGCCGCAGCAAATAGCTAGATAACACCAGTTGTGAGAGTGGACCCGATTAGTGGGTACGATAATTATGATGGTGTGAATAAGTTGGTTAGGGAGGGATGGTGGGAAAAGAAACACTGCTGAAGCACGATCCGTTGTCTGGAAGAGCACAACAGGGCAAGCAAGATTTGTTTTTCTTTTCCGCAAAATGGGCTGGTGCCATTTGTGATTACGCAGCAAAACAAAGCGCATGACGTCAGTCTTGAATGCAGTACAAAGCAATGCAGTGCAGTGTGTGCGCTAGTTCGGATTGTTGCTAACAAGTACTAGCACAGCTAGTACACCATTAGCCCCATCCCTCACACAAACAAGTCAACAAAGAGGCATCTTTGGATTGAGGAGTGCTGGTTTCGAAACAACTGGTTTGAAGCTCAAAGTAGAGCTGGTGTTAGCTCAGAGCAGAGCTGCTGTTAGCTCAGAGCAGAGCTGCTGTTAGCTCAGAGCAGAGCTGCTGTTAGCTCAGAGCAGAGCTGCTGTTAGCTCAGAGCAGAGCTGCTGTTAGCTCAGAGCAGAGCTGCTGTTAGCTCAAAGTAGAGCTGCTGTTAGCTCAAAGTAGAGCTGCGGTTAGCTCAAAGTAGAGCTGCGGTTAGCTCAAAGTAGAGCTGCTGTTAGCTCAAAGTAGAGCTGCTGTTAGCTCAAAGTAGAGCTGCTGTTAGCTCAAGGTAGAGCTGCTGTTAGCTCAAAGTAGAGCTGCTGTTAGCTCAAAGTAGAGCTGCGGTTAGCTCAAAGTAGAGCTGCTGTTAGCTCAAAGTAGAGCTGCTGTTAGCTCAAAGTAGAGCTGCGGTTAGCTCAAAGTAGAGCTGCTGTTAGCTCAAAGTAGAGCCGCTGTTAGCTCAAAGTAGAGCTGCTGTTAGCTCAACGTAGAGCTGCAATGCTAAATGGATGTAATATAGCGCAAGGCAGAGCCGCAGCAAATAGCTAGATAACACCAGTTGTGAGAGTGGACCCATGAAACCAGCACTCCGTTAGCTAAGCACTATTGACGCACAGCAAGGGTCAATTTATGTCAGCACAGGCAAGCATTGCGCAGCTAGAGTTCAGTAGCTCATTACTCACCCGAGTTGGGGATCATGGCATCCATGGCACGGCAGCAAGCCGGGACGATAGCTGGCGTTTAGCGCTTGTTGTAGTCCGGATGTAGCATAGACACGCATCGCTCTTTCCACTGACCTGCCACTCGGAAGAAGGAGTCGGGGCACTAGCCATAGCAGCGGTGGTGGCTGCACCAATGTGGACCGAATGCCCGGAGTAGATCGACTGGGATGGTACACCGGCCGCAGCGACAAGAGACCATACTGTTACTGTGAGTGACTGCCTGGTCAGCTGCTGTCTGTTCGAGAGTACGAACAAGAGTTGCTCTGGTCCCTCGCGACGAGTGGCAAATGGGTAGCTAACAATGGCACGGACCGGGCAGTACGGCGGTACAGACGGGCCAATGTCACTAGTAACGCCTTTACCGAATAGGTCCGTCTTGGATGAAAGCAGGAAGAGTTGCAGGCTTCCGTCACCAGGGGAGCTAGTACAGCCCCGTGTGATGCCATTAGTGAATTCAGCACACCGAAGAAATCCAAAGAAGCAGCATGGCGGCTTGGTAGAGCAGCTTGTCATGGCCATTCAGGATACTACTTTTCCGGCGTTCATCTGTCAGGTGTCGTTGGATTGGCATAGTTATAGGAAGGCGAGGGGTGAGTACAGCCGTACCATGGCATCGCTGGATGCCCTTCAACACCCTCTCCAGAAGCCACGCATCTACTAAGGGGCCGGCAAACCCATTCTCAAGGTGGGCTTTATGCACCGCACTCGCATACACAGATACAGTTCAGGGCACGCTGATCATAGTTCACGCATGAATGTGTGTCCAGGAACGATGACTCGGGCAGCAAAAGTGAGCTTCCCCAGGAGGGACTCGAGTTGACGCTGGCCGATGCTGCGCTCGCTGATAGTAGCCATGAGTGGCGCACGGATCTCGGACAGCTTGTCCTCTGGTAGCCGCAGTCTAGGAAAATACCAAGGAAGGTCAATGATGGTGATGGCCCTCGAGCTGGGATGGAGCAAAGAGGAGTGCCGAGATACGTGAATGCCCGGAGGGGGGTGGTGAGTTGCTGGTTGGCTGCAGCCAAACCAGTGGAGATATCGAGAAAGTCATCGAGGTAATGAAGCCGGTGATCTATAGCAAACTCGTGCTGCATGATCCAGTTGACTGCTGTGGCTACTGAGTCAAAGACGGCTGGGCTGGAGCGGAGGCCGAAAGGCAGAAAGCGCTCGTAGTAGTAGGAGCCTTCCCAGCGAAGTCCTGACGGCGGACTGGGATCTGCCGAAATGCACTGCGTACATCGAGCTTGGACAAATACACAGGCTGTGGGCATGACATGATGATGTTGATCGCGTTGTCAATGCTCGCGTAGTGCAGAGAGAGCGGCTCGGCAGGAATGCTGTCGTTCGCGCCGGTGCCTTCCGGACTAGACAGATGGTGGATCATTCGCAGCTTGCCGTTCTTTTCGGGGATGGCACCAATACCAGAGTGGCGCATGAACTGAAATGGAGGTGACGGAAAATGGGCCTGTGGTCTCGCTGCGGGCGCAGGAAGCAGCTAATTGCTCGGATATAAATGCCGAGTGAGTGAAAGCCAAGGGTAGATTATTAGAGAAAACCGAAATGTCGTGTTGGCCGGCAGATCCAAGAGTAAAGCCACGGCGCAGCCCATGGAGAACATACGCAACGCCTTATTGATATGAGTGGTTACGTAACAGGCGGGCAAAGTGGTCAGCTAGCAGTGTGGTGTCTGCAGAGTGTATAGGAAAGATACGTACCGAGTCAAGCTATTCAGTAGCCATTCTGCTAGGAGCGGCGGGGTGGCCGATTGGCTCCGCGCTGCTGCTGGTTGCACATGATGCATGGGTGGTCCTTGCCACACTGGCTGCAGGTGCGGGAGAAGCGGCACGACGACGAAGAACAGCGACCTCCATTGAAGTTGCGGCAGATTTCTTGGCTGTCGCTGGTATGGTTGCGACCACTGGAGGTAAATGCTGCTGGCTTGGGGACGAAAAGGACACAAACTGCCCCTGGATAGGCCGTCTTACATTGAGCGCATATTGGGTGTGCATGGCCTGTGACAGCTATCTGCCATAGGTTCACGTCGATGGTGTCCAACCTCTTCGTGCCTGGTTACTGGGCCACGAGCAGCCGCAGCTGGCGGTCGTACTCTAGCCACGCGCTTGGGAAGAACTGGCGGTTAGCAGTCAGGATCAACTGCTGGTACGCAATCAGCTCAGCAGTTCAGCAGTGCGGTGTAGGGCAGCAACCGTGATAACAGACATGTATGTGGTCCATGCCTCGAGCCGGGTAGTTACATGTATAATTATCGTGAACCTTGCGACGCACCTGCTTCGCGTACGGTCATCCGACTCAACGATATTTAGCTGGCTATCGTTATTCGGGCTGTGCACCAGCCGGAATGTTGGGCCGGAAGTGTGCAAGAATTTCAGGCAACCAACTTGAAAAATCTACGAACTCCCCTCGCAAGATACGTTCTTGCACAGCCTTGGGCACAGCTGGTGCAGGTGGCTGATCGGGTGGGTTACAAGGGCTTGGCCTGGCGTAGTGGCGGCAGCAGCCGCATTGCCTTGGCCTTGGGTGAGGAGCGGCACAATGTTCTCCGATAATAATAAAATGGCGGCCGACAAAGCCGACTACACCTCGTCACGTAGATCTACGGGAGCGCAGAGATCCGTTGAGCCCGCGTCACCTGAGCTGGCGGAGGAGGCATTGGTGCAAGTCGGGCTTCTGGGCTCGCGAGCCGTGTCCGCGCTGTCATGTTGCTGGTTCTCCTGGCCGGAGCAGACCTCACTACCAAGGGCTAGTTGTGCCAGCAAACGGTCCTGTAAAATACTTTTACTAAGTTTCCTTTCGGATTCAAGCCGCGCTAAGAAGGCTCGCCGCGGGGGCTTGGCAAGGCATTGCCTTGACAGTGTCGACAGTTAGGTCAGACATACTGAAGAAATACAGTGTCGAGGTGACACTCGGGCTGGCAGCAAAGCTACGAAAGGAAAAGAAACACTGCTGAAGCACGATCCGTTGTCTGGAAGAGCACAACAGGGCAAGCAAGATTTGTTTTTCTTTTCCGCAAAATGGGCTGGTGCCATTTGTGATTACGCAGCAAAACAAAGCGCATGACGTCAGTCTTGAATGCAGTACAAAGCAATGCAGTGCAGTGTGTGCGCTAGTTCGGATTGTTGCTAACAAGTACTAGCACAGCTAGTACACCACTGCGCTTGTTGTGTGTGTGTGTGTGCGTGTGTTTGTGTGTGTGTGTGCGTGTGTGTGTTTGTGTGTATGTGTGTGTGTGTATGTGTGGTATGCCCCCACATGAGCGCGACCCAAAACAGCGCCGTTGACTTCAGCGCCCCCCAAAAGCCCCATCCCCATAACTGGACATCCCCAAAACAGACCACCCCGTCAGCGCGCACGCTCAATACAGGTCGACTCATTTACACTCAAACCCAAAAGATGGACACTCGACTTGTCAAAGACTCAAATCATGATCAACTCGAAATGGCCAGTTCAGTATTGAAGGGCGATATTGCCTGGACAGGTCCAGATACGAATAGGTTGTAGTCAACTCTAGAAGGCAATGATCAACTCAAAACAAGCAATGATCGTCTCAAAAAACAGTTCACTGTTAAATTTTTTGGTTTTCCGAAAATGGTAATCTTCAATGGATTGTCATTAAAACAGAAAAAGAAAATAATAAGGCACCCATTTTGATAGCCCAGGGGATGGCCCACGCCTGGTAGAGAGAAAAAATAGAGAAAAGAAAAGACGGGTATTTCACAGGAAGTACTACATGTACATGGACAATGGGGACACAGTGCAGTTCAGTATTAAATGGCGATATTGCCTGGAGCGAATCCATGAACAAATTGTGGGCAGTCACGAGATTGCTTGGACGTTACCAAGTCCAGATGTAGGTTGTAATCAACTCTAGAAAGCAATGATCAACTCAAAAAAAGCAATGATCGTCTCGAAAAACGCTAGTTCAGTATTACATATTTTGGTTTTCCGAAAATGGTAATCTGTGATGGACTGAAACAGAAAAATAATAAGGCACCCATTTTGATAGTTTTTGATAGTCCAGGGGATGGCCCACGCCTGGTAAAGAGAATAGAGCAAAGAAAAGACGTTAAATGGCGATATTGCCTGGAGCGAATCCATGAACAAATTGTGGGCAGAGTCACGAAATGGCTTGGACGTTAACAAGTCACCACAGCTGCAAGAGGTGATTGTGCTTCTGCTGGCCCCGAAACAAACTCGCTGTCCGTGCCAACACGGGGCAACATGCCAGAATATGGTCAACAGTCTCCCCCCACGACTGTAACAAGGTAAATATTCAGAATTTTCGCTCCGCTCATCTTCCCTTCTTCGGTCCTACGTAACCACGAACCTTCCAAGTTGGAAGGTTGGTTTGCGCACTGGAGATGTGTTAGAGCTAGGTTTCGGGCCGCTGAATGTCTCAGTAGCCTGTCAGTTTCGTGCCCTATTATCGCACAGTCACTTTCTGACTGTTTATCATCTTGTTACAGTCGTGGATAGTTGCTGCACAACTCGTTCTCATGTGTTTCTTCTCTTTTTTACATATCTTTTTTAGGAACGGGTTTGCTCCTGATATCCACCATGGTAATACTAACATCAAGAGTACATAAAACTGGTTATGCACTCTTGCTAACATGAGCCTGCAGATTATGGGTCACGTGTGTAATGAGCTGGCTTATATTCGGACGTTAACGTAATTGGTCGCGCCAAAATGGGGCGTGCAAGAGATGAGACGAGCTGTAGTGACACCGTGTCACATTACGTTGCGCTGTACTGGGGGTGCTAATATGAACACGCGCCGTTTATGGTTGCGCTGTTTTGGGTGTAAATCGTGTGTGTGTGTGTGTGTGTGTGTGTGTGTGTGTGTGTGTGTGTGTGTGTGTGTGTGTGTGTGTGTGTGTGTGTGTGTGTGTGTGTGTGTGTGTGTGTGTGTGTGTGTGTGTGTGTGTGTGTGTGTGTGTGTGTGTGTGTGTGTGTGTGTGTGTGTGTGTGTGTGTGTGTGTGTGTGTGTGTGTGTGTGTGTGTGTGTGTGTGTGTGTGTGTGTGTGTGTGTGTGTGTGTGTGTGTGTGTGTGTGTGTGTGTGTGTGTGTGTGTGTGTGTGTGTGTGTGTGTGTGTGTGTGTGTGTGTGTGTGTGTGTGTGTGTGTGTGTGTGTGTGTGTGTGTGTGTGTGTGTGCGCGTACTTGCATATGTGTGTGTGCATGCCTGTCCACATGTCTGCACGTATGTCTGCGCATGCATACCTGTGTGTTTCCCTTGCTGTGCCAACATGGCCGACTGCAGGCGACGAGGAGGAGTTCTCCGGACGCGAGGACACCAGCATTTTCCGGCGTTCGTTCTTCAACCGGGCCGCCACGCTGGACTCGTTGTCACGCCGACAGGAGAGCCGCAGCTTCAAGCGGAAGCGCTTCGCCGGTATGAAGAGCAAGAGTGCGGCCACGTCGCCCATGCAGGAGATGACGGAGGAGGGCCGTACGCCACCGCCGTTGCCCGGGGAGAACCGCATGCTGGCGTTGGACGACGTCCGTCGTTCCACACGCAAACGCGGCGCCACGCTCTCCAGTCTTCCGCAGGCTGTTGCGCCGGCCCTGCCTCTGGGAGCTCCGCCGCCACCGCCGCCGATACCCAAGGGAGGATTCCAGCCCACGTCTCCGCTGGCTTCTCCGACACCGCTGCTATCGGCCAGCTCTACGGACAGCCTCGACACCGTGTTATCCGATCACACACCCACACCACCGGGAACGGGATCAGCATTGGCGAGTGGTGGGGATGAGGCACCGGCGAAAACACCAATCACGGAGCTCGACGACATGCCCGAGGAGGAGCCGGATCACTACGCCCTTGTCGGGCAGCTGGACATGGACGGGGGCGCCCCACCGGGGGAGGAGAGTAACTATCTACGGCCCGCCGACGACTCCGTCATCCGCTACTCCCTTATCAAGGCCAAGACCAGTGCTGCGTCGCAACAGAGTGTTGAGTCACCGGATAGCATGAGACGCAGTGCTCGTCGCTCTTCCAAGCGTCACGTCCGCAAGATGCCCACCGTTCAGAAGTCCTCGGCCTGCTCTCTCAAACGCCAGTCAGCCGCCGAGCAATGGAAGGTGGACGAGAACTCCGTCAGTACGCTGCCACGGCTGCCGTACTACCGCGGCCATGACGACAGTTCCCACGACGACCAGGCAACAGTGACGGTGGCAAGCAAGTCGAGCACGGCGCCGGGAAAGCTGTCCGCTCACATCCTGAAGGGGTTCGAGCCAGCGTTGGATAGCGTGTCTCAGAGCGCTCTCAGCCGCCTGGAGGAGTCCGACGCCGAGCACACCACGCACGCTGCCAGCAGCCTCGTCGTGCTGGCCGGGGCCAACGCGGACTCACGGGAACAGCTGCTGGAGATGTCGTCACCGGAGGAGGCACCGTCGCAGAACACTCTCACGGACGACACGACGACGCGCAACACACCGCGGCGCGTACTCTCGCAACTAGACGCCATCCTGCGGGCAGAGGGCGGCGCTTCCTCTGTCCCGGACCTGCAGCACAACGGCAGCAGCTCGTATTTCCTTTCTTCGACCGACACCACGCTGGAAAGGAAACCCGGTCTAAACACAATAGCGCAGAATTCTGCACCGAAGATGCCTGCTGCAGTTGAAAACGCATCACACGGTGTGATGGTGAAACAGCCGCTGCCACCACAGCCAGAGATTGTTATGGAACAGCCCGCCACGCTGGATGAGTCGCAGTTCAAGCGCGGCGTCACCACGCAATCCACGCCCGTGTCACACGCAGCCGCGCTCGTGCGAAAACCTACCGTTACGAAGCAACGTTCGGACGCCTTCTATCGGACAGAACGTGTCGAGTACGATCGGATTAGATCGACCATGCAGCCGGCCAGTCAAAGTGCCACTAGGGTGAGAACGTTTGAATGCGAGGATTACTATTTGCAGCACACTGCCCACCTGGGTAATGCTGGGGTGCCGGCGTTCTATTAGATATCGAACACAGACGTGGAGAGAGTCGCTGAGTCGCTGAGTGTGTGGGTGGATGACTGAGATACACTGGAAAACACAGACTGTGAATATGTATATGATTTGAAAATCGAGATCGTTTGTGTCTGTTTTTATTTTAATATTTTTTTACATAACCCTATTGTTGCCTATGTACTAGTTGGCACACAGTGTACACAACTTGAGTTCATGATACTGCTACTGCGAGCCGCTGCTGCATGGCTTCTGATAATTGCAATCAGCATTTCCCTGGACCAGGAGAGAACTGTGACACCGCACCTATTATACACGGAGCAGAGTTGCTGTCAATAGCATAACCTCTAGGCAAACTTCTAAGCTTTCTATTTTATACTTAGGATTAGCTCGCGCAGATACACCTTGAGAAACGTCTTTCCTTTCCTTCTTCTACTGGATTCTTAGAAAGCCGTAAAATTAGTCTTTAGTTACTCACTTTGATATTATTGTTTTGCTGGAACACTGCACATGCGTTCACGCATTGCATTTACTCGCCGTCTGCGTTGCCAAGGACACTAAAGCAGATATTCTTGATTTTTGAAATATTTGGTTTTTGATTCTGTCTGGAGAACAACAACCTTTCCTCGTGGGCCGTCAGAACACGATTGGAGTGTAGCACCCATGGGGATGAATAGTTGGTTGCTGCGAGTGCCGCGTCAGGTTATGTGGCATAACGGAGCGTTCCAGTACCCAGCAGCCTCAAAAAAGTCAGTTGGCAACGTCCACATAATGTTGACACGGTTTGTTGCCATGGTCACCGACTTTTGGAAACAGGGCCACTGGAGCTAGAATGTCTTGATAAAAAACTATTCGTGTAGGATGGTAGGGTGGGGATGGTGGCCTTCCAGCTTTTAGAAAGAAAGTGTGGCCTAATTTCTCGTAATTTTTCCAAAAAGTTTCGACAATACATCCCTTGTTCATCCTTTCTACCATCTCTTGTTCGCTTTATCTACTCGAGTGCTGAAACAGAAACAACAGTTAGAAATGAAGAGGTTATTTCCTGATCCCGGTCCTATCTTGTTAGCCAGAAGTAACTGGCCATGTAGAGCCAAGATTTCACCGCACCATACTGAGTCAAGATTTTACTACTCAGAGATCCAGGTCAAGATTTCATTACTCACGTTCAGGTCAAGATTTTACTACTACATATCCAGCCAGCCATAGTTCGACATGCATGCATCATCACAATAGTCCTTTTGCGCGTTAGACGATGACATCATCGCGTAACGGTCATTTTCAAACCTAATGGGTGTCCTTGACATGACTCGAGTTGGAGAAGAAGCTGAAGTGGTTTGATTTTGTTTGATAGGTTGGTCGTATTTTGACGGCTTGCTGTAGTTCTGCGTGGATCTGTATCCTGTATAAGCCTGTCGACAGTATGCCTCATCACTGCTGTGTTCCGCAGTGTGTTTCCAACAGCGGAAAACCTGGAGACGACGCAGTCGCATTCCACAGTTTTCCTGAAGACAAAGACCTGAGAAAGCGTTGGATCGCCAACATTCATAGGAATGTAGGAGCCGCTTTCACCATCACGAAGCACACGAAAGTGCGTTCTCGGCACTTCGCGGATGAGGTATATCACGCAGGAGCACACAAGCGACCGTCCGAGCAGAAGAAGTCACAACAGACTCGCCGAAGGCTTCTGCCAACTGCCGTACCTACGATTTTCCATTTTCGCCCTGAACTTGGCTGAAGTGACTAAACGCAAGCCACCAGCAGAAAGACACGCGCTGCCCTCGGCAAAGAAGGCAAAGCCATCAGCTCAAGGCGCCTCCAGTGTCATCACCCAGTTTGCAACTGCCACTGATGTTGTCCCTTCTGCAGATGACTCCCCAGACGTATATGTAGTACCAGTTGAACACCAGCACTGTGAATGTGTTGAAATGCTGAGAGCAGAAGTGGATTTGCTCAAGAGTGAGAACGAGGTCCTCAAAAGTCGTTGCTTGGCCACAGAGGACATGGAAGCCAAGTTAAATGATGCAGAGAGACATGTGTTCTCTATCCACAGAGTAAAAAATAACCAGAAATTATTGTCTTTCTACACTGGATTTTCATCGTTCCTTATGTTCATGGCGTGCTTCAACTTTCTGCACGATTCCGCCAAGGTGGTGCGGACGTGGATGGGTTCACGGACGGCACCTGATGACGCGATGCAACACGGCAGCAAACCAGGCAGTAAACCGAAGCTAGAGCTGATGGAGCAGTTCTTTCTCGTCCTCGTTCGTCTTCGTCTTGGACTGAAAGAAGTTGACCTTGCCGACAGGTTTAAAGTCCACCCATCCACTGTCTCGCGCACTGTCACAACCTGGGTAAATTTAATGTACCATAAGTTTCGTCAACTTCCATCTTGTCTTTCAAGGAGAAGAATAGACAAATTGATGCCACCTGCATTCAAGCAGTGGTATGCAACAACTTGTGTTGTGATTGACTGCACAGAGTTTTTCATTAACATCCCATCATCGCTGGCGCGGCAGAGTGCTACGTGGTCGGCGTACAAGAACCACAACACGGTAAAATGCCTTATCGGCATTGCACCGCATGGCCATGTGACATTTGTTTCGAAAGTATTCGAAGGATCTGTGTCGGATCGTGCCATCACAGAACAGAGCGGCCTAATCAGTTTATTAGAGCATGGCGATTCCATTATGGCAGACAAAGGTTTTGACATACAAGATCTTCTTGTTAGCCATGGGGTCCGCCTGAACATCCCCCCATTTCGCCAAGGAGGACGCCAAATGACCCCTCAAGATCTTGTGTGGTACAAAGAAAATTGCTGCTGTACGGATTCATGTAGAAAGGAAAATGCAGAGGATCAAGTGCTTTGAGATCGTTGGCAAGGAAGTTGATAATACTATGTTTGACATTCTAGACCAGCTTATTTACGTGTGCGCAATGTTGACTAATTTCCAGGGCTTGTTGGTGGCATAAAAACTTCATCCAGACACTATTATCACAACTTGTTTGCATAATAGTACAGCTTATGGCTGATACATGTATATACATTTGAACTTATTGACGAACGTTTACTCTGTCGTGCCGGTACTTGCTACGATGGGTACTTCTGTATATATGTACTAAAAATACAATTCTCACAAGGCAATGACACAAGCAAGTCTTTCTTTTTCGATACTCAAAACTTCGTGATTGAAAATAACACTCATCAGACAGTTGTATTACTATACACAGCTGCAGCTGAGCTTGGGAATTTTAGCCAAGCATTTACTAGTACTAAAAAAATACATGCAGATAATTCGGTGGAGTCACACTATCGTGATACCATTTCATGAAAAGACAGATACGGAGTGATGTATTATTATGATAAACAGTATATGAACAGCGCAGACACAGCAGCATGGCCATTGTTTGTCCGGATATTTGTGTGCGGATGCATTTTGTGGTGGTGTGTTAGTGCGGATATATGGCATCATCGTGGGCTGCAACCAGGTCATCACGAAACGTTGTCAACTCTGAAGGCTTGACGAGACGCTTGTTCGGTGGGATGGGGTTATACACGGGTTTACGCTTTTCAGACTGACGCTGGGAGCCAAATGCAGCCTTTGTCAGCCTGACGTCGACAATTGGCTGAGGAACGACGTTCCTAGGCCTGGGTCAGTTCCACCTGCAAAGTGGGGAATCGTCAACTTCCTCACGTAGCCCAATGCGCACATACTCCTCAAGTGCATAGAGCAAGGCTGCAATATGGTTGCACACACCACCCAAGCCAGCAGTACATGTGCATAGTGCAAGGTTCACCATGCCATCTGGACGCAGGCACAGCTTACACTTGTAAATTGCATCTTTTTTCATTGATGGCAGCACGTTGCATCGAACGAATGAAAAATTCTCTTGAGTCACAAGTTCAATCTTCTGAACATGGCCATCCTTGAAGAACTTGTAGCCCTTATCTACACCTTTGAACGATGAGAACACGTCACTGTGACTGCCGCTTCCGCTAGACGATGACTCGGCATCAACTGGAGACGTTGATACAGCAACGTCCATGGACTGCCTGGCTGCTACCAGTACAGACTTCTCGATAAAGTGGTTGTACAACGAGGCAAAGCTGACTGTTGGGAGCTGTTTCAAGCTGCACTGCCAACCCGACTCTGGAAAGGTAACAGAACTATCAAGATTTACGGCTGGTATCTTGCCTGAGTCTGCATCCTGCTCAAGTCGGCGCCGCTTGCGCTCCATATTGGAACCATTGTCTGGATCGATAATTTTCTTGTCCAATCCTTCCTTGACATAGTCTTCAACCCTGTTACACCAAGAGAGACATGAAGAAAAGAGAAATGCAATTCGCAGTAAGTCTTAGGGCTGAGTTGCTCGATTAATAACAGCAAACGAAAGGTCGCCGGGAAACAAAATTATTATCCTGATTATTACACTAATGCTCAATTTCTTTGACAAGTTGCTTCATAATCATCTCATGCCGTCCAATAAAACTGCCTAAGTACGAAATATGACAAAGCTTCTCCACAGTTCTCCACAGTGACAAGTAAAATAAATAACTGCTGTACCCTGCAGAGCACCAGAGTCGAACATCGTCGATGGCTTTCTCAAATTTTGTATTATGAACAGCCAATAATAATCAATATTCACAAGGAATATCCATGGATCGAAGGGCTACGATATGTATTTCGAAATAAATCTCACGAAATGTCAGCACATGTATCAGAAACTCGCCTTTTCACAAGCTCCGCATGCTCTCCACGACGAGACGCACCACGGCACGCCAGCCACCTTTTCAACTCTGGTACGTGCAGATCCCTTGGCTTACGACCACTCAGAGAAGCACCGGGAACGTCTGCTTCGACTAAAGAGTACAGGTCCTCCATTCTTCCAACGACGACACTCGACTGGTTCAAGAAGTACATTTGTGACTTTGGACAGCCATCGGTGCTCCAAATCAGTCAAAAATCGCGACTTCCACGGCTCCAGCTCATAGCCTACACAGCTTCGCCACTAATAAAGGGCAACAGAGGTGTCGAAATCTACAAAACAAGGCTTCGCCAAGAGCCAAAGAACCAAATAGCCATAAAATATTCTGCAAAACCATCTAAAGTAATACAATCGCCTAATGGCCAAGATTCCTCGACACCCATTAGGTTCAAATTTTTCCGTTACGCGTGCCCAATGACGTAATGCGCAAAAGGACTATAATATTATTATTGTGTGTACATCGCACCATGCTGAGTCAAGATTTTACTACTCGGATCCAGGTCAAGATTTCATTACTCGCGTTCAGGTCAAGATTTTTACTACTACACATCCAGCCATGGCAGCCATAGATCAACAGGCATGCATCATCACAACTGCGTCATTCTGAGGCTAATACTAATAGTCCGCCTTTTTAGCTAAAAAATCAAGGAGTCAGATTAGAACCTGGAGTATCCTGAATGCCAGGCAACACCACTGACCATCACACTATCAACACTAGCTACAATACTAGGTTGGGATACTGACATTTGAACATTCCGCATAGTAGTGACTGTCCTAACAGGACTGACCAGACATGTTGTATGCATGTTGACATGACATGTTGTATGCATATGACATGTTGTATGCATATTCTATTTTATTTTATACTTTGGATGAAGTTTTCCATTAGTCATATTGGTGTTGTTGCTAACGGCTTTTGTTGACGTCACTTCTGTCATTTCATTGTATCGTATTACTCTTCAGACATCAATCCTGAATGGCATAAGCGAAAGTGGCACCCCCGCCACCTACGCGGACATGCTTTTAATAATATTATAGTGACTGTCCATTGAAATAATGAGAGTCCTATACATGTATACATGACTGTACACACAATAATAATGCACACCGGTTCATTACGGACGGACGATGCGTAGATAAATGGTCGATCGCACACCAACATGCAGGACTGCTGGGTATGATCAATCACACACCAACATTCCCAGTGGGAATACTAAGAAGACATCAGCGAGGACACCGACATGATACCACAAGTCCTGGTGAGCTAAGGTTCTACATAGACAATCATTCTGCGCATCTCTCTGCTACAGCCATGGCAAGGAAGGTACATATAGGGCACTTCAAGAGCATAGGGCAACAGGATTCCCCAAGTCCGTACATAACACATGCACTGCGGAATTAGATGGGAACAAGGCTAATCCCTGGCGAGTGTTTGGAGAGATTTCGAACAGGGAGAGGACATCTCCAGCATCATGCTCTCTGTGTGCACCAGCCGTCTCCCAGTCACACGAGGATTCACACGTACGCACGCGCACACACACACACACATGCACACACGCGCGCGTGCGCACACACACACACACACACACGCTCGCACGCAGGCATGCATGCAAGCATACCCCCCCCCCCCCCCACACACACACGAAGAGAACACATCAAGGACTGATCACTTTGGAAAACATAATCTTCTACAGATTATCGGAATGCATTACAAACTTAGTATAAGCTCAAAGCAGGTTGGCGATGAAGAGCCGGGAGTAACTTGCCCAACAATCTAACAAGCAACACCAACTAGCCGACTAGGATTGGATAAGCTCTGCTCAGAATGAGGAAGAAGAATGAAGACGAAGAAGAAGGCCGACGCGGATGGACGACCAACTGACAATGAACAGATGGATATGCAACAAACAGTGTGTGGTCTGTGATTGAATATTAGCTCTGATAATGGTTCCTATTCACAAGTACATGTAGATGCATGCTATGCAACGATGGGAAGAAGGGGAGAAGGCGGATAGTCGTAAGACAAAGGAAAGGGGGGAAAGCCCATGAAGTGCGAACGTGTGCGTGTGTGTGTGCGCGCGAGTGTGTGTTCGGGGTGGTAGGGAGTGGGGTGGAAGCTGATCTCTGTACCAGTACTTAGCTACGCAGGGGAAGAGACGAGAAAGGAACATAGGTATGCTCGGTACCCAAGCGTGATCAAACCGAGGCACCGGCTTGAGCAGCACATCTCAACCGTGCCCAAGGACAGGGCGAGACCTGGGGCAGTGATGAGCGTCATGCCATGCCGTGCCAGGGCGTAACACACTCTACAGCATGGATTGACGACCTTCGTGCCGCCAGGCACCGGGCAATTGCCACCATGCAAGTATGTGCTGGTTCAGAAAGGGTGGGGGAGGACCGCCTATAGGGCAGTGGGCAAGTGCCAGCAACACGGAACTTGGCTAAATGTACGGCAGTATGAATTGCTAAAGACAATGGGTAAACACGGAAGGGTTCCAGCTCCTTCCAGGAAAGGGTGAAAACGTACGGGGAGCGGGTAAAAATGTACATCATAAAATCTGGATCGCATAGGCCCGGTCAGCGTCATAATGGGAACTACACGCTTTGGATCTCCGCATAAAGGTCATGCGTAAAGGTCATGCATAGCCGAGTGCACAAGACTCGTGCACAATACAATCATACACACACACACACACACACACACACACACACACACACACACACACACACACACGTGCACGCATAGTCACTGTAGACGGTGGATGGGGGCGACGGGCTGGCAGCCTAATCATCATCCATGGCCAGCGGGTTCAGACGAATGTCATCTATCCTCTCCGCTCCATCGTCATCTTCGTCATCGTCGTCGTCGGACGAGTCGGAACTGTCACTGTCCGAGTCTGTACACGACAAGAGTGAGATGGAGGCACAGCAGAACAGCATGATAATTATCCCTTTACTGTTGCACTGGACAGCTTGGAGTTTCCCCTACTACGTACAATGAGGATCCTTCGATTGTTGAATTTGACCAAGAAAATTTAATGATGAAGTTACGATGGTTGTAGTAATCAATCATAATTATATGGGCTAATTATCACGGTATTGAAGGTTGCGTGTTTTAGCCTACCACTTTGAGCTTCACACCGTCCCCATGCCTGAACTGTGTGCTGTTGCAGGTGCATAAGATGCTCAGATCCCCCACACACACACACGAACACGCCCGTGGACACACATGTAGGCACGCACGCACGCACCCACCCACACATACACATACACACACATACACACAAACACATGCACGCACGCACACCCCCCCCCCCCCCCCCAACACGCACACACATGCGGCCAGTACCGGAAACCTCACGTACCGTCGGATTCGGATTCACTCTCGTGACGGCGTTGCTGCACAACCTGTTTCTTCTTCTCGTCGGCATGGTGAATGGCCGTCGGGAGTATACCGTCCGTCTCATCCACAGCCTGCAGTGGTGCCGAGGCAACCGACTGGGTTAGAGATGCGGTGGCAGCGGTGGCGGCGGGGGCCGATGACGATGATGGTGACGGCAGTACGAAACTCTTGTACATGCCCTCTGCAAACACACACACACACACACACACACACACACACACACACACACACACAGGCAAACAGAAATGGACACAGACACACAAAGATCATGGAAATGCGCAGACATCATGGACACACACCCGAACATCGTGGACACACATAGATAAACAGCAGTTAGCAGAATGTAGCAAAATACGCCTGCTCAACGCATTGGAGTGTAGAGGGGAGGTGTCGAAAGTCACCATAGCTAATTTTTTGGTTTTGAATGTACAACATTATTAGGGCTGGAGCGGTTATTACGAATAGCCGGTTATGTAACCGTTAGCGCCCAAAACAAACGGATAACCGTTTGATCGACGGTTACGCAGGGATTTTTTACCATTTTGCAAAAATGGAACCTTCAACACCTACGGTTAAACCTTCATAACTCTGTCATTTCTTGTTCAAATTCAACGATCGAAGGGTCTACGTGGTAGCGGACACACCAAGCTCTCCAATGCAACAATCACCAAAGATCTGGGATGTGCGGCTCCCAGAGGTATTCCATGCCGAATTCGTATCTCTGAAAATTCAAATATTCGATCTATACCCATCGCCATTTTTGGGGAAAAATCTTTTTTTGCGTGCCTTTGGAGCGACTGAGCACAAGCTAGTGACGTAATAACATAGCTGCCTGAAGTAACTTAATCGAATCGTCTCAAATATATTTGTGTATTCTGCGATGGAGGAAAGTGGAATGGCGTTGAGGGGCGAATCAGTTTGCACACCGGGCTTGGAGAAGACTTCGCTGTGTTCCTGCGCCTAATATGTGGAGATCGCTTGAGGGAACCTGGTATCATCGCGTTGCGCTCACACACATGATATTATACATATTGGGGCAAATTGCCGCCTCTTTCTATTCTATGTACAGACAGACTACCAGGAGCGAATATGAGAACCCGGGTGTTCTTCATACGGATGACCGTAAAGTAACAACGCCACAAGGTCTTTCACTTACCGCTGAAAGCCTTGAGAATGGCGCGGCACACGAACTGGTATTGTTGCTGGAGAACACCAATGAAAGTGCAAAGAAGGCCAGAACGTATGACATTCGCACTCTCAACTGCGATCATGCTCAATGGCAACCGAACCCTGTAACTTTATGATGAGCCCCCTAGCAGTCCTTGCGCAGTCAATACGCACACACCAGTAGGCCAGAATTCCAGCTGCAACAACCCCGGGGATAGAGTTCCCGGTTCAAAACCCCAAAGACCAGAAGAATTCAGGCTGCAACAACCCCGGGGATAGAGTTCCCGGTTCAAAACCCCAAAGACCAGAATTCCAGCTGCAACAACCCCGGGGATAGAGTTCCCGGTTCAAAACCCCAAAGACCAGAATTCCAGGTAGGCTAGAGTTCCAGGTCCAAAATGACCCAAAGGCCAGAATTCCCGGTTCAAAACCCCAAAGGCAGAGTTCCAGGTTCAACGCCCCAAAGATCAGGTTTCCAGGTTCAAAACCTCAACTAGAAAGTCAACATAGAGTTTCGACACTGAACACTAGCACACTGTTATCACCAACGGCCCAGGGCCTGGGATCCTTGAAAATGATTGCAGCCTACAAAGGAGAGGTTCTTACCGAAGTCTGGATAACCATTGGCCGCTGATCGCGCACGGTCTGCACTATCTCCAGCGGGTAGATTGGTTCCTGGTTCTTCATCATGCCCAGTGCAGACTCCATGCAGATGTACATACCCGTGCGACCCACACCGGCACTGCGTATACAGGGCAGAGAGATAGATGTACACACCGAGAAACACACAGACGAGCATGTTACTGGTGTCAATGAGTACAGGGGGAGGGGGGGGGGGGCACTGTGACAGCAACAAGGCGACTATATGAGCCTTATAATGATAAAATCACCCTTATGGACAACACAACTACTTGGTCCGCCCAGCTAAAATTGGCGCTTATCTTCTCACTTGGTTTTTTGGTGTTCTGCCTGTGCCACACGGCATGGAACCACCGATTCACCATCCGAACATGACCATTGACCATTGCATCCGACGACATGGCAGCACAAACCATCACAGAAGTTGCGATCGGTTCGTTTGTGTCTTTTTGACGGAGCTGCCGCCGACGAACACTTCCGTCAGCGCGAGAAAACACTGCAACCTCCGCTCGAGTCCGTAAAATAGGTCAGGATGTTCGCATTTCAGAGCGATGGAGAATACAGTTTCTGTCTACTTCCAGCTGTCTGATGGCAAGGATTGTTTACCCCGGGGAGGTATAGAAAAGCTGAAAAAGGGCTTCGCGAGCTTGAATTTCAGTGCTTGCACAGTACAGCGCCTAGTGAAGGGCTATCACCAGCAAATCGCTGACGAAGAAACTGCAGCTCATGTCGATGTCTCCAGTAAGTGAGACCAATCCGGCGGACACACTTTGAAGCTCACAGAGGACAGGGCAAAGGAGCTAATCAAAGGAAACACCAAGTCCTGAGAGAAACACTCGTGCAAAGGACTTTCAGGAAACTAGCCGAAAAGCCTGGTGCACGGCGTTGTAGGTGCAGTACGCACAGGTGCTACATCAAGCGGAAGCTATCACTGCGCTGCATGTACAAGCACCAGCGGCTCGCGTGGGTGCTGATCAGCAAGTACGACAAGCGCAAGAGGCGATTTGAAAAAAGGACACTGATATGGCGTTGCCTTTTTGTCTCAAACAAAGTCGCATTATTGCGACGAACGGGGATAACACTTACAGTCAACATGCGGGCAGTCTCACTCAGCTTCTGATGGGAAGGTGACAGGCACGCACTGCCTTTGAGCGTGATTCGAGACGAGGAGAAGTGGAACAAGCTATGAAACGACCCGTGCAGCAGCTGTCCGGATCGTACGTTTTGCGCTCTTCCTCCAGCGACGATAGTGGCGAGGAGGATGTGTAACTTGCTTGAATTTTCGACTGAGTTGCTTACTGACATGTAAATAATCATGTATATAGTGCTTTGTGATCGTGGCTTGCTTCAAATATTAGTATTTCTTTCCTGAGACAAGTGTGAAGATAAGCGCCAATTTTAACTGGGCGGACCAAGTAAATTTACTACAATTTCACCTAACTCAGAAGTGCATGCAGCAACTTCGGCGGTATTAATACATGAAGTTGGTTGCGCCTACGTGGAACACCTGCCTCCTGCCGAACTAGACCCCCCCCCCCCCCCTGACTGACACACTACTGCCATCCACATCACACAAGGAGCCTATCACATCGGGCACTTGGCAAACCTACGAGGAAGCACCACTCCCTGCTCAATACACAGTGTTTCGGGAGACACTTCGACATACAGACAGGAGGGAGGGACGGACGGATGGACAGACAGACACACATACATACACACACACAGAGAAAGACAGACGGACAGACGGACGGACGGACGGACGGACAGACAGCACCTACCTGCAGTGAACAAGGAGATCCTGCCCAGGTATCCGCAACTTGTTTGCTTCCAGCACAAAGTTGATAAAGTCCGCAGAGTCTTCTGGTTCACCTATCACAACATATGGGAGGTAAAGAGATCAGTTGATTGGTTAGGCTAACTACTCAATTGTTCAACAAAACTACTGTATCCAAACAATTATAAGTCGACTCCTCGTACTTGGGGTCTCGTTTAGCCATTTAGCGACACTTTTCTCATGAAGTATTCTTTCTAGACCAAAGAGTGGTATATTTGATAAATAAAGATAGAAATATTTACGATACTTCTCCAGACGTTTCGTTGTTCATTCTTTATCCACTGACGATGTTGTTCAGAACAACGAAACGTCTGGAGAAGTATCGTAAATATTTCTATCTTTATTTATCAAATATACCACTCTTTGGTCTAGAAAGAATGCTTTTTGATATTACAATGGGAGTGGATAATCAACGGCTTGTCCACCAACTCTTTGACTTTTCTCAAGCATGACTGAGGGTCATTACTAGGTAGATGGACTGTAGTGTGCTTGGTAAAACTGCAGGGGCACCGTCGGGTGCTTGGTAAAACTGCAGGGGCACCGTCGGGTGCTTGGTAAAACTGCAGGGGCACCGTCGGGTGCTTGGT
>NC_088653.1:18060388-18145388 GCF_964019385.1 Sycon ciliatum
ATGACATTCCCCAAACTGTCTCTTGACTGGCGTGCGTGTGCGATGCGAGCGTGCGTGATTCGTGAGTCTCCGGTCTTGTCTTTTCAGTCTTCTCGTTCGCCTTTAGGATTAGTTGTCCCTGTTTTCCCTGTCATGTCACAGTAATACGAAAAAATACTGTAAACAAGTGAGTACTTGTCCTTTGTGGCCTGCGTCCAGGACCGGCCGTGATTCCGCTATGATTCCGCTACACAGCAATGTTGGAAAACACTGTTCAAGGTACAACCAGTCTCTGATGCAGACCTTCGGCTGGCACCAGACATATCAGGGCGATCACCTGCTACAGTATGATCTCACAACATCTCCATTTGCATCAGACTTTAACACCATGTCAATGTTGGTCCTTTGGAAACGATTGAAAACAATTGTTCCCTGTGTTCCGCCCAGAATGTCACACTCGCTTCGCATACTTTCTCTCTTCTCCTTTACTATGTTCCTAGTACATACACGAATAGACCCCAGATAGGTGTTAGCATTTGAGCAACCCTGAAATAGAGATTATCATTGAAACGAGTAACGGGATCGAAGCACTGAAAGGGGAAAACAAGCGATCGGATCACTCACACGCTGGCTTGATGATGAGGGTCAGGATGGGCGGGTTGGCCTCGCGAGACATGCGAATGGCCTGGACGACCTGTTCAACACAGACAGAATGCACACAAAACATTCACTGGTAAGTGATTGTAAATTCTTATTCTGTCAGTTTGAGCACTCTGGCAAGGTACGTTCGGGACTGGTCTAAATCCGGTTTTGGGAAAACATTCCATTGCTATTAGGTTCAGGCTTATTTTCTCTGTGCCGCGCTGATGAGTCCACAAAGGACGAAACAGCATGCTGTCCCCAGATTAATTCCCCAGATCCCTCAGGAGGACAAAGATGAGGAGGAGGAGGAGAAGGACAATGATCAGGAGGACAATGATCAGGAGGACAATGATGTGGAGGAGAAAGTTGAGGAGGAGAAGAACAATGATGAGGAGGACAAAGATAAGGAGGAGAAGGACAATGATTAGGACAATGAGGAGGAGAAGGACAATGACGAAGAAAATGAGGAGGATGACAAGGATTAGGAGGACAAGGAGGAGGAGGTCAAGGAGGAGGAGGAGGACAAGGAGAGGAGAAAGAGGAGGAGGACAGATATGGGGAGGAGGCATCGAAGCTGAGGAGGACACACAGGGACAGGTTCAACTCACATGATCATGGATGAGCTCTTTCACATCCGTGTCGTTTATCTTCAGCAGCTCGTCTCCAACATTCAACGGTGGAGTTGTCTTGGCAGCCTGTGCAGGAAACACGCACACAAGCACAACCGATAAAGCACGAGTTCTTTAAAAAATGGTTTTCGAAGTTCGTGTCAGTCCCACTACCAGCCTCGCTCCGTTGGAACACCACCGACCTCAAAATATCAAGGTTCAGAAGCAGCTCCTAAAGCTGTGGGAGGCGAGCAGATCAGACCCATCGCCAAATTGGTCAAAGATCGAAATCCCACCGACTGCAGCTACGTTCCCCTTGTACATGCCCGCGTGCAGCTACGCAAAGCACGACCACACAAGCAAAGACACTTACAGGCGTGCCATCGTTGATTCTGGAGACGGTGACGGGCTGATTCTGGTCAGATCCACCCTTGACGTTAAATCCGTATCTCCCCTGGCTGTCAGCTTGCATCCTACAAACACAGAAACAAACACACATACACACATACACACCATGTGCATAGCCACACACATCAGGGGCGAATCCAGCGATCTCTACAGGGGGTTCCATTTTAGTCGAAAATGAATAGCTGATACATGTACATCAACATGCATACAGTCACCTGCGGTACATTTTCAAAATTTAGGCGGTTCCGCGGAAGCACATGCATGGAGGCAAGGATGCAGAATACGCGAGTTACTATGGGGCACCGACTCCTCTGAGAACTAGTGTGTGCGAATGAATGTGTGCGTGTGTGAAAGAGAGAGAGAGAGAGAGAGAGAGAGAGAGAGAGAGAGAGAGAGAGAGAGAGAGAGAGAGAGAGAGAGAGAGAGAGAGAGAGAGAGAGAGTGAGAGAGAGAGAGTGAGAGAGAGAGTGAGAGAGTGAGTGAGTGAGTGAGAGAGAGAGTGAGTGAGAGGGAAAGAGAGAAAGAGAGAAAGAGAGAGAGAGAGAGAGAGAGAGAGAGAGAGAGAGAGAGAGAGAGAGAGAGAGAGAGAGAGAGAGAGAGAGAGAGAGTGGCATTGCACACATTCTTTCTACAGGAGATTAAAGAAATCACAGCCAAGAGTAGCTAAGGACAGCAGTCCTTTCATACGTGATGATTAGATCACCATCGGATGTCAGACATTCAGACGGCTGGAGAAAAAAAGCAGACACACACAAAAACAGAATATGGACACAAACACGAGCACAGAGCATCACAACATACACAACTGCAGTGTCTGCCACCGGCGAACTTCACATCATGTGTGTGTGTGGGGGGGGGGGGTGAGTAGGCTTCGGTTTAACAGGATTGTTCATCTCCGCGGTGGAGACGAAATGAACACTCCAAAGCGGTGGGAGTTTTGTATGTCCTGTCTGAGGGTGTAACCCTTGAGTGCACCCTTATGTTCTAATATTGGATGTTCGCCTCCCGCATCACCATGTGACTGTTCTTCACGTATCATCAAACCTATTTTAGAGCTGGAGGTAAAAAGTCCCTGTCAGGGAGGGTGTGTGTAGCTCAGCTGACAGCCTGGCAGGGAGTGTATAGCAGGGGGTGTATAGCTCAGCTGACAACCTGGCAGGGAGCGCCTTGTCACCTTGAGTGGTCAGCTGGCAGTGAAAAGGGTTAAAAATCATCGGTGCATGTTCACATCATCTTCCTCATATCGCATGCCTTCTCATACTCATATACTTCATCTCTTATCGAGAGTCTAGAGGTATGGTTAATACACGAGAAGGCAGAAATGCCGGTGTATCGGGTGAAGTAAATAAAAACAAACCTAGAAAGCATAGCTCAGTAGTTGGAAGAAAAGAGGACCAAAGAGCTACAAGTCACGCCATTTTATCCACTAACACCACCAGTTACTTTACAATCAGCTCATGCAAAACATTTGGAATGTTTACGATGAAGGAGCGAGAAATGGCTGACGAGGAGAGGATTTCCTCGTATATACAGCGATGGGGTGTGTTTGAAGCTCCCTGGCGCTGGATATGTGATCTCGGTAGTGCCCTGTTTGAGCTCAATGTACGCAGCTCGTGGAGAGCTTTCCAGAATGCCTAAGAGTGTGAAAATTGGTTGATTAGAACCGAAGATATTCTCAGAATAAGGTAAGAATTATTGCATTTGGGACTGCTGGGGAAATTTGGTCGGATGGTAAAGGGTTAACTATGCACACCTGATCAGTAGTTAGAGCTAGCCTCAGGGAAGGTCACTAGTTTGAGTCCTGGTGGTGAAACTCAATTTCTTCTTCAGATTTTCCCATTTTCCATTCCCTCAAGTGAAAGCAAACAAACACGTCATGTTCAGATAGTGCAGAATTCAGAATGCGTCTCACTTACATAAGTCACGGCAGCAGTATTCTCAGGCTCTGCATAGTCCTCAACAGGCGTGGTCAATGCGGGTGGTCTCGGCTTTTCCGTTCTATCGACAAAACAGGGAAAACAGTTACACACGGAGAGCAGGTGAACAGGCTGGACGAGAACCGGGAAACAAGTGGAGAACGTTTGCCCTTCACAAGGAGGCTGGTGTCCGCAAAATCTTTCATCGGGGTGAAACTGTTCATAACGTACAGTCGTCGCCAAAAAATCCGGCCAATGCCATAGATACGCTTTAATACATAGGTATGGTAGGTACGCGGTACTCCATCGCGGGTTCGAACGTTCATGCACTGGAGTGGCACCATGCATGCACTACGAGGCCACTGGACAGCACTGGACAGCACTGAACAGTCTGCGCTGCACTCTGCCTGCTGCAGTCGGGTTGAGCACTGTGCTGAGTGTATGCGGGCCTAGCCTGTCAGCATGTGAACAGTGAACTGAGAAGTAACTGCACTACATGTACCACTACCACTATGATAGCAGTGCATGCGGCCCATGGGGCCCAGTACAGCTACCGGTAGCTAGCACTGCATTTGGCCGGATTTTTTTGGCGATGACTGTATAATTTACATATTGGCTCTACCGTCCAACCATTGCATACACATTGCGAAGTGTGTCCCGTATGCGAAATGAAGTATAGAGAAGGCTGGCATCATAGGCTTAAAACACTAAGAAAGAGAATACACATGAGGTTCACCAAACGCCACCATTTCGAAGAAACAAATTCACAAGAAAACTTTCATCTGCTCACTACTGCATTCCAGTGCCTGTATTCGCACTCCAAGCCAAGGATAGCAGCTGCAGTGTAAACGCAGCAGCTGCTAACATTGTGAACATGAATTTTAATAGTAGTCCAGCTCCTGACAGTATGATGTAATCTCTTACCTCATCCCTCCGTTGTCCATCTCATTTCCCACCCTGCAAGATAGCCCACAAAGAACACAACAAACAGCAGTCAGGTTGATCTTCGAAATGTAGGATGCAGATGACACATATCGTAGTGACGCGCATAAAAGAGCATGTGCCTACACCCGGGCAAAAGCACACCCTCACAAATAAGCACACCCTCACAAATAAGCACACCCTCACAAATAAGCACACCCTCACAAATAAGCACACCCTCACAAATAAGCACACCCTCACAAATAAGCACACCCTCACAAATAAGCACACCCTCACAAATAAGCACACCCTCACAAATAAGCACACCCTCACAAATAAGCACACCCTCACAAATTAGCACACCCTCACAAATAAGCACACCCTCACAAATAAGCACACCCTCACAAATAAGCACACCCTCACAAATAAGCACACCCTCACAAATAAGCACACCCTCACAAATAAGCACACCCTCACAAATTAGCACACCCTCACAAATAAGCACACCCTCACAAATTAGCACACCCTCACAAATAAGCACACCCTCACAAATAAGCACACCCTCACAAATAAGCACACCCTCACAAATAAGCGCATGGGCTTATAAGTCAACCTACTTGTATATACAATTCCATCCGCGACACACAGACACCACTAAAACACCATGTTCACATAGTTCAATGTGCATTGCGGTATTGCACTATGTGCATAATTATGGAAGGTACCGGTACGCTAGCAAGTCAAGGCGCATGCGCCTATGTGTGAGACAAAACGACCCGCAAAAGTAGCAAATAACGCAAAACCTCACTCATAAGCGCATGTGCCTTTATGTGCGTCACTACGGTACCCAGATCCCAGCTCCCCCCCCCCCCCCCCTACACACATGCACCCTCTGAGTTTCGAGTCCAGGAAATAGGGAATCTGCAAGCATCGCAAACCTTTGAAGTCACTTCAAACCAGATCGCATCTCTCCCCCCCCCCCCCCACCACCACCACCATGCTAAACCCCGCCCCCCACGACTCACATTTTTGGGACTTCCCGAGGAGCCAAGTTATCAATTTCAGCCTGGCGCTGTCGTCGTCTCGATGCTTCGTGGGGAACATACCCTGAATATTGCAGTGGCAAAGGTAAACACACAACACAGAACAGTCAGCACCATCAGCAAGAATGAAAACGGTCGACACGGTTGGCAGAACAAATTCACAAGGATAACATATCGCCTGGACGACTTGCCGGCTCGATCATAGGGACTAGTGCACTCTGTTTACGAATAATTGGCTTTACTCGTCTTAACGATTTCTCTGAAAAGTTTAAGCATGTGTTTCTGCCCCTACAGTAGAATCGGATGCCGAAGAACGGAGCGCCGAAGAAAGAGCAGCCTAGAGTTTCATCAAGCAGAGCATACCGATGTATACACGGTGACTCAACTGTGCATAGACTGTAATACATGAAAAATAAGAACGGTCTAGGCTAGGAGGCTGACCTCCCCGTTCTTCAGCGACCGACAGTACTGTGTCATACGTAGGCACCAGCTTCTAGAACCTACCTGCCGAGTTCTTTCTCCTTTCAAAGCGCTTGCTAGGCGTTCTGCAAGTAAGCACACAAAACAAACAAGAGTGTATTATTATTATTTATTATTATTATGTATTCTGGTTTTACTAGGGAATTCCCACCAGGCGGCGACACCTTTTTACAGGGAACCCTAGGAACATTTTGATAGAAGCGCGAAATTCAGCTGGTGACCTAGGCGTACGGCAAGCCGGTGGCAGTGCATTCCACCTATCTGCACCTAAGTAAGAAATTGCACGTGTGTGTACATCCCAGTGCTCATAGGTCTGGGGTGCACAGTGCCCATGTCGCACTTGACTAAGGTCATTGAATATCATCAAGAGCTACTGACCACATATTGATTCGAGGGAAAGATGCAAACAGGAAAGTGTGAAGAAAAAATTGACTGTCACCACCAGGACTCCGAACCAGGGACATTCGCTTGAGACCAGCGATGCTCTAACCAATGAGCTATGGTGTATAGCTGCAGTATAGGTAATGAATGCATGTGAAAGGACTAGCCGGGTGCTGGGGACGAGAGGCAGGCAGGTAAACCCAGTCATTGAATTTCACCGACTAATGAATACACTGTTGGCCGAGTCCTCCCTAGGTTTTGAACCGAATGTGTGTCCTATCAGGGCTCTTGTCATTAACAAGGTTTCACTGAATCTTTTCCCGGCTAGAGCCCTGAAGTATTTGCTACACGACGACAGCTCACCTCTTCACGTGGTGATCGTAGCGTACGCTCTTGCGGGCATGATCCATCGTCTGGAAGTGCGTGCGGCCGCTGTCAACAGATCACACAGGAGAGCATACATATACAAGGATGTAGCAGCAGATACTAGTACACACAGACAGTTACAAAGTGCAGACCAACCTATAAAGAAGCGGTGCAGGCCGTTGCTGTGCAGGGTGTTCGAAGTATAAGAGCAGTGCATAGTGCCGGTGCTATACTACATGTAGTGATGTGCGAGAACATGAGCCCATTGTGCAGTGACCTAGTTTCCACCGCTGACACACCACATGTGTGACTGCATGTCGGCGTGGAAAGTGGAACCCACATGGCCACAGACTTCATGTGACTCTGGTCATGTGACCCTGGTCATGTGACCCTGGTCATGTGACTCCGGTCATGTGACTCTGGTCATGTGACCCTGGTCATGTGACTCTGGTCATGTCGATGTAGAAAGTGTACTACATGGCATGTGGACAGTGGGACCAACATGGCCACCGACATCATGTGACCCGTAGATGCAGGAGTTGAATGGAGTTGTGACGCATTGGTGGAAGACTTGATCCGAGTGTGAGCCAGCATGGCTGACATAATGGGAGTCAGACAGTAACACATTAGTGAGGTTTTGCATTCCGAAATTCGGCAAAAAGATTCGGCACGCGGGAGCGAGGTCGAAAATGCACACGAAGATTCGGCATGTTTGTTCGGAAAAAGCTCACTTTGCCGAAAATATTTTTCGGATGAATTTTCTTGTAGAAGAGCGCTAGCGCGTGATTCATTCAAAGAGGTTTCTTATCTCGGCATCGCTTCGCCGCCGTCTTTGGCAACATCAGCATCGTCAGCTACCTCTGATTGCTCCTCTCCACTGCCTATCTACTCTCTTTCGCCTGGAGTGTCCTCACCGTCATCTGTGTGGCTGAAAAGACTATGGCGATACGCATACAATTTGACTTGGCCATGGAGTTGGTTTTTCTGAGGCGACTGGGGAGGCAGGTTTGGCCCTCGACTCTTTGGGCGATCAAAGTTCGTTGGAATCAGCAAGGAAAGGAGCACGTGACAGGACATTGCTGATGCTGGGGCTCACAAAATGAAAACACATCATTTTCGACTTGCAAAACAAACGTTGGTGCGAAAATTCGGCATTTTGATGTTCGACAAATGACCGAAGAACGCCGAACCGAATTTCGGAATGCAAAACCTCACTATTGATGCAGGGATTATCAGGTTGTAAACCTGCATAACTGTCCTATCTGGTTAACGCGATGAGTCGCCATGCACATCAACTCTCAATGCTACACAAGCCATCAGCTTAGCCAATGAGAGAGGAAGAAGACGAGAAGGCGTGTTTTATTCTTCTTTTCCCAGAGGAAATGTTGAGTCGTACACAATACATATTCAACTCCTAATGTTGAGTCATACACATCATCTCTCAGTGCTACACAAGCCATTAGCGTAGCCAATGGGAGAGGAAGAAGACGAGAGCGTATTTTCTTCTTCTTTTGCCAGAGAAGAGGTCTCTATTCAAACACAAGTTTCTGGCGCTGTCATTTTCGTCATGTCTCACCTGTATCGGTATCTGGAGCCAACTCTGAACAGTCCACTGCTGGTCTGCTTTCTCGGCTGCTCGCTCTGGTGACGGAAGAACGTATGATTGGCCACGCACGATTTCCAGATCTTCTTGGCGGCACGGTAGGAGAGCATTCGGAAACCGATCACCTGCGGAGAGCCCAGCGTCTCCTACGTACCAGCATTCACCATGTGTACACGTACACACACACACAGACACACACACACACACACACATATACACACAGACACATATACACACACACACACATACACACACACAGACACACATATACACACAGACACATATACACACAGACACACATATACACACAGACACATATACACACACACACACATACACACACACAGACACACATATACACACAGACACATATACACACACACACACATACACACACACAGACACACATATACACACAGACACGCACGAACACCAATATTTTGTATTTTGCATTTTTGATACCAAGCACCATGCATGAGCACCATGCACGAGCACCATGCACGAGCACCATGCACGAGCACCATGCACGAGCACCATGCACGAGCACCAAGCACGAGCACCATGTGTGAACACTCTACTCTAGCACAATACGAGAGCACCATGCACCGGCACCATAGCGCTCGGGCAGCGTACGCGAGCACAATACGCGAGTCCAGGAGATTGCCAGTGAAACAAACCTCTATTGCTCTCTGATGAATGAAGAACATTCTCTTCTTGAACGTCATCCGATGCATGGATGCCCTGGATAACCATGTACATAGTCATATACACACAGACACACAAACACGTACACACGCGTACACAAATAGACATACACACACGCACGCACGCACGCACGCACGCGCGCGCGCGCGCGCACACACACACACACACACACACACACACACACACACACACACACACACACACACACACACACACACACACACACACACACACACACACGGACGTGCACACCCATGCAAACACACAACCACTTCTTGTTTTCTCATAACGACACCAGTGGCTACAATGAACAGAATGCATAGTACAGGTCCCCCCTCGTTATAACGAGTCCGGTTGGTACATAAACCCCGATAGAAATCTGAAATCCCCTGGCGACACGTGGTCTATACACCTGTTTACAGGTCCGGTTACAACATAATTCGTTACTGCATAAAATTTGTTATAGCGACCCTTTGCCCAGGTCCCCGGAGTGCCAAACCCTCAGTATAAGATAATATTGACCATGCATGACCAAGGCCAAAACACGTAAGATAACGCAGGAATATGCAACGTATTATATCTATGTATTCGTAGATATGGACGATCTTGTGCATCCAAGGAAGAGCTACGTTGGAGACTTTTGATTATCTTATAAGGCCACGCCGTTTTTTCTATGTTTCGCGTCACCTTATTCGATGAAATCAATGAGGGAGGGCGAAAAAATATTAAAAAGCTATCCAAAAAAACAGTGTACGTGCATTGCATTTGTGTACAGTGAAGCGACGCGGCACTGTTCATGTACATTGACATGTACAATGGACATGTACATGAATACATGAGTGTATCCCCTCTGCCATGCTTGTGGTCCAAACACAGGCGGCATGATGATTGTGTGACTTGTGGCCCAGCTTATTACACACACATGTACATGTACATGTACATGTGTGTGGGCTGAGTACAATCATGCGATAAATAGAACAAAAATTGATGCCAACATGATAGTTACGGGTAACAATCATGTTCCGTTTTTTTCCTTTTGGGTTACATTTTCCGGTTTTCTGGGTTTGCAATTTGTGTTGCATTTTCAACAAAAAAATTGTTCCTTTTTTAAAAATCTCCAGCTGTGAAATTCATGCGCGCGGGGACGCGAAACATAGATAAAAACGGTGTGGCCTAACGAGTTGAAACGTCGAAAATTTATGCTGTATCGAGGGTAGACAAGGTAAGTACGAATTAGTGCCAATTTCACCTTTAGCTGCAAGTCCTGTTACAAGATAAGTCTCCCTATAAGATAACTTTTTCGATGGCCCAGAGATTATCTACTAACGAGGGAGGACCTGTACTGTGGAAGGCGCATGGGTAAGATTTAACTCACTGTCTCGAATTCTGCGCTGCATATGATTATTATCCCAAGAACGTACACTCATGCCTCTCTTATCCAGATATCGAAGTTACGAGCACCTCGGTCTACCGGACACATTGTAGGAGAGCTCTAGTGCAAATATTACTACAGTCAGACCTCGCTTATCTGGTCCTCTTTTATCCGGATCCCTCGCCATCCGGAAGAAAATCGTTGGCTTCCGATTTACAGCATATGTCATGCATACATACAGTATGTGTGTTCGATTATCCGGTTCCCTCGCCCATCCGGATATTTGAGGTCTGTACCCTTTTGCCAATTTTTTATGTAGCATTATGTGACCCGCGCTCTGCGAAAACCGACCTTAGGTGCTTCGTAATTTTTTCGAGAAAATGAACAAAACGTCACGGTCCGTCGATTTTTTGTAGATCGAAAGGTGAGAGTCATGGCGGAACGAAGCAGAAGACGATCGCTAGCTCAAACTGTTGTTGGCTTCTCTGCAGAGGCCTCCTTCGCACTCCTTGACGATGACCAGTCGTTTTTTGGCCTGTCAGATCGCAGTTCTGATGACAGTAGTGCCGAGGAGACGTCAGACGATGAATCGCGAGACGCATCTCTGATCGAGCTAGACAGTGATGCAGAGGAAAACTTTGATCAGGCGTCAGCTCCACCGCCAGCCCAGCCCCTCGATGCCGGCGGTAAATCGAGTGCAGCCCAAAAAAATCCGCCAAAGCACTGACTACAGTCCAGGAGGTGCGCGACAAGGTTGACAAGGGCTGTAGCTGTTCAGGTAAGAACTGTTTCAAGAGTGTGACACTTGAAACCCTGCGTACAGTGCGCAACTCAGCGGGGGCCGTGACGAAGTCAGAACGCTACATGGATGTGGCTGGGAAGCTAGATGTGCTGAGGAGACGTGGCGAGGCTAGCCATCATGGAGCAGCGGTCCAGCGTACTGAGCGTGGTGATAGATCACGCTCCACATACTGCTATGAAGTGGATGGTGTGGAAGTGTGCCAGGGGATGTTCATGTCTGCACACAGCATCAAGCCCTGGCTTTCTCAAATCGGTGCAGGCTGCTGTTAGTGCAAACGATATCAGCTCGCCACAGCAAGGGAATGAGGGAACTCTTCCATGGAATGCCCTGCCAGTGGAAGATGTTGTGGAGCTCAAACAGTTTATTGAACACTATGCTACTATTCATGGCCTTCCTCAACCCGCAGCTCCTCGTGGTCGCAACAAACCTGCACCGACGTATTTGCCGTGCGTCACCACGGTGAAGCTTGTTCACCGGGAATATGCAAAGGCTGGTGGCAAGGCTGCATACAGCACGTTTGGGAAGATATGGAAGAGAGACTGCCAGAACATTGTTATATAAATGAAACCTAAGGAGGATGTGTGCGGCAGATGCGCAGACCTGCAGTCGCTACTAGCACGAGCAAGAACGGAGGAAACTAGATTAAAACTAACGAATGAGCTGAAATTGCATATGGAGGAGGCCAATACCGCACGTGATTTGTATAAGAAGTGCATCGACGACTCCAAGCAAGCTGCTGCAACGGATGCCGGAGACAACACTCTGACTTACCAACACATGACATTCGATTTTGCTCAGCAAGCGACCATTCCTCATCATGCTCGGGAGGTTGGTGCCTTGTATTTTAAGGTACCTAGGCGCATACAGATATTTGGTATCGCTGAAGAATGTTTGCCAAAACAAACAAACTACCTTGTTGATGAAAATCAGTCAATTGGGCCAGACGGAAGCAAGAGCCATGGCCCCAATGCTGTCGTCTCCATGCTGCACTATCATCTCTCGCAGCATCAGAAGGGCAAGCCTGAACTTGGTTTGCATTGCGACAACTGCTGTGGTCAGAATAAGAACCGCACGGTCATGGCTTACCTTTGCTGGCGGACTATTGTTGGTTTGAACGATGAGATTGATCTCATGTTTACGCGTGTCGGACACACACGGTGTTTTGTCGATGGGGGCTTTGGATTTCTGAAGCAGAAATACAGGAAGTCTGATGTTGATACACTTGACCAGCTAGCAGCAGCAGTTGACGCATCGGTTGGTTTCAACGAAGCTGTGCAGTTTACTTGGGATTGGCGAGTCTGGGACGGCTACATGGGAGAGTTCTTCACGGCAGTGTCCAACATCACGAAATATCAGCGATTCCGGTTTTCATCAGCAGCACCTGGTGATGTCCTCTTGTCTGGCTCGTCTACTCTGCCAGACAAAACTATCAACATCCTTCAACCCGGCATTGATCCTGACTTCTTCACTACTCAGCACCTGCCTCTACCTATCACTCCAGCTGGCATCTCCTTGCAAAGAGCCAAATACCTCTTCCAGCAGATCCGTGACCACTGCCATCCAGAGAACAGAGATGTGACCTGCCCAGCTCCACAACAGGAAGAGCCAATGTCATTGTAAACACTTCTTTGGGAAGAATATGTCATATTGATTTATTCTGCAAAGTTTAGCTGCGGTGATGCCGCTGGAACTCTCACAGTATTGGTTCCAAAATGTAGCATAAAACCCAGGGTTTTTGGTGTTTTTCCACAAACTTTTGCATGGAGATAGTAAAGAAATTGACATTGTATCCACATAAATATGTATGCAATCCACCTAAAACTTCACCAGAAGTTGAAGGAAGGGTCATGGGTCAACAATCCAGCACAAACTCAATTTCGCCAAAATAGCACCTAAGGTCGGTTTTCGCAGAGCACTGGTCATGTGATAATGCAGATTAATGGGTGCACGCAGCTTCGTGCTACTGCTCAAGCTATGCTGCTATGTTTGATAGTGCTGTTGCTGTATGCTCATGCTTTGCTTGTCTACGGTCGTGTGCACTGCACGTCACGGTGACCATGTCAGCCAAACAACATTGTGCGTGCACGCGTGGTGCTCTAGGCGACGGGACACTCTACGTGTCGTTGGAACGTGACATTCAACGTGTGGGCGACATGCGTCGTCGCATTCACCATGGCATTTACATGTCCCGCTCAACATGGGGCGTTATGCTCTGTTCGCTCGACGTTTGCTCGACGTGACTTGCTAGAGCTCGCCTCGCTATAAATTTCGATCCGTACTGTGTGTGGATCATTCTTGTCTGCTCGTTGTGTTTCACAGTTTGTGAGTTTTATTGGCTCGTCGCCATCCTTGTGCTTCGACTCGTTCTTATCCGTGTTGTCAAGAAGCAATGGCTGCCTTTACTGTCCATGAAATTCGGGCCATGACGGTTCCACGGCTCCGCAGCAAATTTCCACTGTTGTGTTTGGATACTTCGGGCAGGAAATCTGCCCTCGACGATCGCCTGATTCAGGCCCAAATACTTCATGCTGATTCCGACGAGCGGAGCAGGCAGCAGAGAACGCTAGCCATTGGCGCCGTCTGCGCCCCAGACGTCGGTGATAACTCTCGACACAATCTGCTCCACGATAGTATCGGTGGTGTCGGAGACTTTACCAACACTTCTGGCGGCCATGGTTCCAGATTCTCTACTTCATACACACCCGACTCCTCTCCCAGCCAGCTCAGGGAGCAGCAATTCGTTCGCCACACACCTGGGAGCTAAACATCGCGAGCGGATAGTGACGGGTGAGTACGTGGAACTGAGTGAGCTCTTACTCTCTGCGTCTTGCTCTGTGCCGCACGCCCGCACACAGAACGTGCGGGCCTATTGCGGGTGGTCGAAGACGGCGCTGCCCGCGGCAAGAGCAGGTACGCTCATGACCTTGCGAGATGGGTGGAAGCCTTCACGATCTTGAGCCAGGTCATTGTCGACGTGGCCCCGCACAGGTTGGCGGAGTTGCTGTCTTACCAGGGCCTCATCCACCTTCAAGCTAAATGATCAAAGGATTGTGTCGCAACTGAATTACATTGATGCATTAGCGTATTCCTTCCATGTAACCGGTACAACGGGGTACACTGAAGGTTTTGACTGCACTGCAACAAGGTCATCGCCTGCGCGTCCACAAAGACCCAAAGATGTGTTAATGCTTCCCGGCCACTATCCACAACTAGCTAATCGCCGATTCACGCCTGAAGGGTGGTTGGAATATGACAGGAACTTCCACATAAAGGCTGCTGTCGACCCGTCACTGAAGTGGGACGCCATCGACCCAAACCTGTGGCAGCTGGCGACAACAGGACGCGCTCGTTCAGCCTGCCCGGCATGTGATGCTACACATCCGATTTTTACCAGCGGACACTGCCCTTTTCGTCCCTACCGACAGCTTCCAGGCTCCGGTTTCGCTAGCAACTCAACGAGCACAGCCTTCCCAGGACGACCAGTATGCCGCAACTTTAATGCGGGCCGGTAACAGCATAATGATGCCAGATCTCTGGCTTTTCCCTATTGAAATGTATGTGATTCAGAGTGACTGACATTCCAAGTTTTGGGTAGTGCTTGGTCCTGGACCACCCGAACAAGCAAGATACGAGGGTACAGTATTGTAGCAAGATACGAGGGTACAGTATTGTTCCCGAGCCTACACCGTGAGAGGGTTGTGCCGGGCACAGTGGTATGTGGATGTGACAACTTCACAAGCGAGGTTGGACACTTATGCCATTAGATACCCGGTATCTAAGTGATGTGCGACTGTACGCTATACGTACACCGATAATGTCGTCGTAGGAGACAACGGCATTCGGCTCGCACTGGTTAAAATCAAGACGACCAAACAATCATGGCATACGGACGGGCATTCCACCCTCTCCACAAAAATTACAAGAAAATACCAAGTTATGAATCCTGAACATGCTGTAACCGTATCATACGTGTGCGTGAACGTGTGCATGTGTGTGTGTGTCTGTGATCTTTCACTCCATGTGAAGCGCCGATTGTATAACGCCTGTGTGATGACAGTGCTACTGTATGCTTCGGAGTGCTGGTGCCCTTTGCAGGGTGACCTCCGGCGCCTCGATAGTTTCCACCGCCAATGCATCCGTAGCATCTTGTGTGTTTCGCGAACACAACAGCGGGAGGAACGCATCACCAATGAGCAGCTCCGAGAGATGTGGGGTGATACATCGCTATTGTCCTCCCGGCTTCGGAAGCGGAGGCTTGAATGGCTTGGCCATGTGGCCCGCATGTCGGATGTTCGTGTGCCCAAGCAGCTGTTGTTTGGCTTCCTACCGTCGCCTCGGCCTGCGTGTGGTCCCCGTCGTCGCTGGAGGGATGTGATTTCGGCTGATCTTCGGCACATCGGCATTGAACATCTAGCTTGGTATGGGATTGCTCAGGATCGATCTGCCTGGCGGGTGTCTGCCGTTGGGCCGAGCCTCGGCGGTCCTTCCCATGACCAATCTCAACGGGTGGACTGTCTTATCTGCCACCGTTCGTTTCGTCGGCCAGGTGACAAAGCAAGACACAAGTGTAGCGCAGAACGAAGTCTCCCCATCCAGGGACAGCGTGGTGCTGTGCAGTGTGGTACATGCAGGAGGTGGTTTCACTCTCGTGGTGGCTTGCGTGTACATCATTGTTTGCCCCTGGAACCATCGGAAGCGTCCGCGCCGGCATCACCTATTCCGCTCAACGTCCCAGCTTCTCTCTTGTGTGTGACATGCAGTCGGCAGTTCAAGTCAGTGCCTGGTTTCAGACGTCACAAGTGCGACCGTGGCCATCGAGCAACCAAGTCTGATAGAGCGTCGTATGGTGTTCGCTGTTCTCGCTGCAGCCGTCAGTTCCGTCGACAGAGTGACCTGAGTCGTCATCTCCGTTTCTGCTCCTGACAATGACTCTGGCTCCTTTCGGAGTGGTGTGGCCCTTGTGGCAACCAAGCTACAGTAGTAGTAGTAGTAGTGTGTCTGTGTGTGTGTGCGTGTACATATGCGTGTGTGTTTGTGTGTGTGCGTGTGCATATGTGTGTGCGTACGTGTGTGTGTGTGTGCGTGGGTGTGTGTGCGTGTACGTATGTATGCGTGTGCATGTGTGTATGCGTGTGCATGTGTGTGTGTGCATGTGTGTGTGTATGTGTGTGTGTGTGTGTGTGTGTGTGTGTGTGTGTGTGTGTGTGCGTGTGCGTGTGCGTGTGTGTGTGTGCGTCAACGTGAACAGTGTGGGAGTCAATACAAACACCCTTCTGTGCCATTGGTCGGCCTTGAAAATCAGGCTTTGTCTGAAGATACAAGTAGAGAATTTCATGCTCGACCCGAGCAGGTCATGTGACATCCATGCAAACCGCAAGACCCCATCAAATCACGTGACACCCATGCAAATCGCAAGACCCCAGAAAATCATGTGACCCTAGCAGGTCATGTGATACTCATGCAGGTCACGTGACCAACTCACCATGGAAAGTGGTTGATTCTCTCGTTGCTCTGGAACACGCTCAGCCCCGTGCTGCTCACGCCAAGGTCCAAATCGCGATCACCGGAATCCTAGGAAGGGGCAGCACAAGAGCACAAAGTGCCATTACATCATCATGGGAATACCATAGTCTGTCCCTCCAGGAAATCGCGATTCCACGGATGCCACAAATTTTGCGATTTTGGCCCAAACCCGCGATTTTCAGCAAAATCCGCTATTTCCCACGTTTTTTGTTGTTTTCTGCAGTATATCTCACATTGTTATGCACTTTTCACGCAGTTCTTTCCATGATGATCATGGAAAGAACTGCGTGAAAAGTGCATAACAATGTGCAAATAACCTATAGGATCATTGATCCTATAGGTTATTTGCACAGTACGACTCCCGAGTAGATATACGATGCAACAAATTTCGTGATTTGGCCCAAATCCGCAATTTTCTGCAAATAATTCCGAAAATTCCTGGCAAGTTCTGCATCATTCCGCACTTTTCGTCGCATTTTTTGTTACTTTCTGCCGTAATTTCTTGCGCAAGTTTTCGAGGGTTTTTTCCGCAAATTCCCGCAGGGACAGAATATTGGCGTTACATCATATGAGGAGTCCCGAACTCCCGATGCATCACAAAAACAGTACCATTACATCATCACAGTTGCACCATTACGTCATCATAGCAGCGACATGAGTCACTCCCATTACCTCACCACAACACTGCCATTACATCATCATTGTAATACCAATACATCATCAGCCTTGGTTTGCAGTGAAGCTCCCCAAATCCAGACTTCCCAGATCCGGCCACTCCAGTCTACCGGGCATCTTTCTGACCCATTTCATGTTGCAAAATTGGACTTTTCAACGGAAAAAGGAACAGTACTAAGAATTTTTTCCCGGTTCTCTTTATACGAGTTAGACTGGACGTTCGGCATCCGTAGAAACGCCACCACCCTCTTAAGATCAAGGCATATTGATAGGCTAAAAAAACAGTTACTTGCGTGCCATCAATATGTGTGTGTGTTCGAGTTAGGGGCAATTCTTAGTTACGGGCAATGCTCAGTCCAGACTTGCCCAAGTAAAGAGGAGTTCAGTCCCGACCTGCCCAAGTAGGGGGAGTTCATTTGCGACCTGCCCAAGTAAGGGGAGCTCTACTGTGCTATCATGAGCACGATGACCACACACTATGAGAGCAATCCAGGACATTAGAAAATCACGGTTCGCGTGAAACTCGGCTTGAGACCGAGTTTTCTTCATCCGTAGGAACGCCACCTCCCTCTATAGATCAATGTGCAGATGCAGCTCGTAAAGCGGTGGGATGTGAGAAGCGTTAGATCAGACCCGCCACAAAGCGGTCAAAGACGGTGAGATAAAGAGCAGATTGTGCAATGGCTAACTCACCACCGCAGCGTGCATCTCAACACCGTAGAGTGGAAGACGCTGTGCCCGGTCCAGGAAATAACGCTCGCAGTCAGCAGGTGTCAGGCCTCTGGAGACACGGATAAAGAGAAGGGGAAGATTCGGTGAGGGAAGGAGGGGAGGGGAGGGGCAGGAGAGGAAGAATGGTAAAAGATCAGGGGGCGTGATGTGGAAGTAAAAGAAGGCGGTGAGGTGGACAGCACTCTCACTCCCGTCAATAGTTGGCGAGTTCCTTTTTATATGAACAGTAAAACATGCTGCGACAGTCTCAAGTAAAAACTGCAGGGAACTGGGCAGGGGGAAATGGGCAGGTGAAATGGGCAGGGGGAAATGGGCAGGGGAAATGGGTAGGGAAATGGGCAAGGGAAAATGGGGTGAATGGGTGGGAGGAAATGGGTAAGGGGGGGGGGGGGGCGTTTCTCTCAGGTCCGTTTCGTCTCGGACTCCATGGTCACACAGGTTGAGAGGCGGATATACTTACACCATCTGACTGTGCTGCTCACCAACTCGAGCTTCGTCCTCCTCATTCTGTACGGGAACATTATGGGCAAATGGACAGACACACAGATAGCAGAACGCACAGAACAATCGACAGACGTGAGCGTGTGAGTTTACGCACACACAAACACGAACACAAACACTCATACATGGACACATACACCCCGCATCCACACACACTCACCATTGCTGCCTCCCCCCCCCCCCCCCCTCTCTCCCTCACACACACACACACACACACACACCACTGCGTTGCTACCGCCACCAGCAGCAGCAGTGGCAGCAGCATCACCACCACCACCACCACCAAAACGAGGCTGAAGCAGTATTAGAAGCAACATTAGAAGCGGCAGCACCAGCAACAACAGCAACAGCATTAGAAGCAGAAGCAGTAGCGGCAGTGAAAGGGTTAAAAGTGGTAGCAATATTCATACCTGGCTCTCAAACATGCGAAATTCAGACACGTATCCGTCCGTGTGAGAACTGTCCTCAAAGTCACCGACCTCAGCTGGACAAACACAAACAAATTACCAAAAACACACACACACACACACACCAACACACACACACACACCACATACACTCACACAGGTAAAATTTGACATCCACGGACGCAAGATGCATGCCACAGAGATATATGCAGAATGCAGAGCAGGCAGTAAGGGGCCGGGCAATACTAATGACATCATGACGATGACCATGATAACATCATGACGACATCATTATGATCGTCATATTACTCACACTGTACGATGTAGGCTCCGAGCACTGCAAGTGTACTTGACGATGCATCAAGCCTGCGCAGCAAACACACCAGCCAGCAAGCACATACAAACACTTAGAAACGCCAACTGGGCACTTTCTGAACTGATTACTGTACTAAAAACCCATTTTCAAGTTTGCTTTCACGCTGGACGAGGCACCAGAGCTGGACTATTTCTTTGCTCTCGAAGCCCAGGATGACAGTGACCGCTACCGCTCTTCAGACGCTCTGTGAACGTGCAGATGCCATCTGTTATTGACCATTATAACCAAGGTATGGGCGGCGTTGATCAATTCGACCAACACACAGCAGCCTGCAGGGTTTCGAGGCGATGCAAGAAGTACTGGAAGAAGGATTCTCTTTGACTGTGTTGAAGTTGCCGTAGTCGACAGCTATGTGCTCTTCTCGGAGCGGTGCGATGCCCATCCTGTCTAGATATATCGGCCATGCCGGAAGATGCACCTTCACTACTGAACGTCTGTTGTGTGCCAGGTTGCTAGCTTGCTGGAAGCAACGCACCTCTACCTGTATTCAGCAACCCTCGACATCAAACTTCTTCACCTCTTCTGATGCATTGGAGAGAGAAAGAGAGAGAGAGAGAGAGAGAGAGAGAGAGAGAGAGAGAGAGAGAGAGAGAGAGAGAGAGAGAGAGAGAGAGAGAGAGAGAGAGAGAGAGAGAGAGAGAGAGAGAGAGAGAGAAAGGAATATCTTCCCTCTAACCGTAGCTTTAACATTCTGCAGTTGCCATCGACAGAACAGGCTGGACGTCATCTGTACAGCTACAAGGGATATATTCAAAGACCAGCCCTTCAGGGAAATCGCCATGCCCAAAGACATTCCAAAGATGAATCAACCCGTGGCCAATGAGCTCAGCTGGCTACTTGACGACTTTTTCATTGATATTCTGGGGCACGCTTCATCAGGATTTCATTGAGCAGAACTGTACATGTCTGGCAGGGCCTCTTGATACCTCAGTGAGACAATATTGGACAGAGCAGCCGCACGGTGGTCCAACCCTGCACGCTGGCTGATGAGTGATTGAGCGTATCACCGGTACATCCATCCCGTACGGAGAAGATAACCGGTGTCCCACTCTGCTTTAAGTTCACCAGTGACTTTCTCAAAGACATTAATTACATCAAACGCAGCGCAAGGATCTGAACTTTGCAGCACAGTTTCACTCGTGAACATCGGTTGAAGTCGAGCAAGAAGCCGAAGAAGACTGTGAAGTTGACCACCAACAGCACACCGGCATCTCCTAGAAACTAGTCACGTTCATCAGCATTCTCATTTTCTTAAGGACAAAAATTAGCTTGCCACTTCCCCAGTGCCCCCGTGGACAAGGACATATTTCTGTCCAAATAATTCCGAACAGATACAGCTACCGTATTTTCCGGGTTGGTAGCCGCAGCAATCCTTCTACCATCAGACAGGTCTATTCAGGGGTTCTAATGTGTCTTCCCATCAATTTGTAACATCTATAGCATCTACAGCTTTTCCTTGGAACAATTATAATTTCAGGACCAGCGAAAGCAGTTTTTGATCGCTACGGCCATACCCTAGCCTTTCATGCTGTGTCTATGTTACGGAGGGTCAACACGTCACCTCCTCAGCAGTAAACCCACATTGGTGGGCAAAAGGTTGGTCTGGCAATGGCCTGACCAACCTTTCGGCCTGAATTGTTTTCGTGATCAGCACATCACGCTTAGAATCACCATGATACGCATCTCATCTCCCACAAAAATGCTTTTGACCACCTTCAAACGCTACATGCGTAGTCCCTGGACCAAGTCTCATTGGCGATAATACCTCCCATTGAGAAGCGATCAATATTTTTAAAGGAATGGCAAAAAATCAAATTTGGAACGATCAGTCGGGGAAGTGAACTGCCTGTAAAGAGAAAAAATTCCAGACCCAACACTTTGGAGTGAAACACTTGTCAGCGCCTTCTACGTTCGGCCTGGTCCCATAGCTCTGATAGTCAGAGCAATGCTCATGACAAGCAAGGTCCCGGGTTCGTGTCCTCGTGGATCTGGCATTTTTTTCTCTTTTCAGGCAGTTCGCTTCCCCGACTGATCCATCGAGAAGCGATTAATATTTCGTAAAACAGAGTTTTCTCACAAGATAATCGTGATCACTTGCCCCGTCCGTGCACCCTAAACCAGTCAGCCTGCCCCTCTGCTCTTACCGTCCCTTGAGTAAGTCCTGGCGGACTTGCAGGAAGAACTGGTACTTGGTGAGCTCCTCGCTCAGCGTGCTCGGGTCCGGAGTGTAGAACTTGACGCGAAAGTAGTACACCATCGGCGTGTTCCCTGGGGCAGCAAGTACACAGACAGGGGGGTGAGCACTACGTCAACACTCTGACACAGAATGATCAGGCGCGTAGCTCGCATGGGGCACCGGGGGCACATGCACCCCCCCCCCCAAAAATAAATTCCGACCTAGGTCCAGCATGCACATAATGACCATGAATGACATGTGCCAGCCGTCCTACACATATGCGGCCGTGCAGCTATGAAGCCGAGACCTCTGGTCGGCAGAGCTTAATGGGCCCCATCACCACACTCCATTATTCACCCCGGTGCCTGGAGATATGTGGATTTTGTAGAAAAAAAGAAGAAAAAACCCTGAAGGGGGGACGAGGTACGCCCCTCATGATGTAACGTTACTTTTACGGACATTACGGGGGGGGGGGTGGGACCAGGTACGCCCTTGATGATGTAACGTTACTTTTACGGACATTGGAATCCGCCGAGAAGTCAAGCGGCCACGGGGCGCTGGCCTTGGAGCCGTCGTGAGCACTGCTGGTCCATTTTCTTACAGTGTGCGTGTGAACTATAGTGTGTGTATGAGCCAACGCAGTTAGGGCGCCGCCCCAGTCATTCCACCGGATTTCAATGTCCACAATACTGCATGCATACAGAGTTCCATGGCCAGAAATGCTGTTCAATATCGTCAAGGTACGTTGCGAGAAAAGGGGAAGCCATGAACAGCCAATTGAAAGGTCAAATTAAAGCCAAAAGGTTTGGAAAGGTTATTCACCACAAGACACATGCTTTAAACGCACTGAACCGTATCTAAGGCGACCGCTCCAGGGACCTTCAAAATGTAGCTCTTGGGTGCAGGTCTTCTATCCTGATGAAACGAGTAGAAATAACATTCCTTGGTTCTAAGTGTAGCGGACCCTTTGGGGCAGGTCATCACCTTATCAGGATTCTCGCCTTGACCGGCTTCATTGAATCTTCACTCCTCGCTCCTTATCTACTAAACGGTCTCTTTACTGCGATCCAAACTTATACGACACCTAACGCCAGAGAGAGAGAGAGAGATTGGAAGCTGTGTCGCAACTCTGAGTTTCACGTACTACTACGATCACAAGGGGCCTGGTGGCTCCAAAACGGGCAGCCTGAACATACGGTGAGAAATACTGAGCGGAATCATAGTCAACGAGTCGAGTGCAGGCGAGAATTTTCCAAGTCTGTAGACTTGAGGCTATGCAGCAGCAGCAGTTCCGGAGCACGCTACCTAATTATCACACCTAACGTTCGGGCCTGGCCCATCACCAGGGTGAGACAGCGGGTTGACGTGGAGTTTATTGCAACTTACTTTCTCGCTTGGTAACCTGCTTCCTCAGTGATTTCATATCCTCCACCCATTGCTGCAAACAAACAAACAAACAAACAAACAAACAAACACACACACACACACACACATATACTCAGACATACACACAATTATACCATTCGACGCCCATCGCTGGAGGCGATGATAGCGATGCTACAGCAGAAGCCATAGCAACTTGCGCTGGGATTGCACCGTTCAACAGCTTGCAAGGCTGAAGAATTGACCGCCACTATTCAGCCTGGTCTACATCACACAGCTATGAAGTGGCTTTTTCTGACCAGTGATTCCCTACTTTTTGGACACACACACAATCTCGCTACCTTGGTGGACTGTTAGTCATAACTTTATTACTTATAGGTCCTTTTCCCTTTGAATACACTTGTGTAGGCTTACCATCAGACCATGATCGTCGTTGTAGAGCAATCCGAAATAGGAACGTTCCACCAGATCTAGCTTGTCAAAGAGGCGCTCTAGCAGCTCACCGCCTTGTGACTTGCGCTGTGTTGGGAATTACGCATATACACACATACATACACCCATATACACACAAACACAAAGGTCTGCTGAACTGACACTATTTCCATGACAGGATTTGCTTACGTGGTGACACAAGTTAGTTTTCAAAATGCGACAAACTTGATCCAGGCAAGCAATCCAGAATTTTATGGTTGCTGCTGAATCCTTATTCCATATCTGCTGCCTGTAGGTGTCACCAGACCTTTCTGGCTCGAGTCAGTCAAGTGTCTCATTTGAATCAAGTCCATGCAACTCACCAGTTGGAATTCTGGGATGCATTTTATATCGTATGCAGCGTCAGTCCCGCCGGAAGCGGTCCAGTTGGTCAGGTTATTACCGGACCCACTTTTTGACCACCGACACAAAAAGTCATGTTTTCTACTGTGGACGGCATGACAACCCACCAAATCATACCCAAAGGGTGAAAGGCCATATCAATGCCAGACCAATCAAAAACGTCTTCCGGCGGTCCAGAGCGTGGACATAAACGTATGTTCATTCAGTCCGTGCAGTGACTTGAGGAGACGATCGCACGGCTGGTCGTGAAGAATGCAAGTGGACATATGGGTGGATATTTGGTGACTGCTTTAAGTTAAAGAGCGGTATCTGCACCGTGCATATTGAGGGTGGTGGCATGACTACGGATGAGGAAAACTAAGTCTGATTTGGTGTCACGCAAACCGTGATTTTTGTTTGTAATGCAGGAGGGTGGAGGATAAACGAAGAGAGAGAGAGAGAGAGAGAGAGAGAGAGAGAGAGAGAGAGAGAGAGAGAGAGAGAGAGAGAGAGAGAGAGAGAGAGAGAGAGAGAGAGAGAGAGAGAGAGAGAGAGAGAGATCGTGTTGCACACTCCTCGGCTACAAGATGTTTACTGATATCACTTCATGCACTGCGCTGAATTTGATCTCGACTGCTGGCTGTCATACGTTGTCTCGCAAACAAGAGGACGTTGGATCTGCGTACAATAACCTCCACTAACCCAACAGTGCTGTAGAGCGGTGAAGAACAGAGAGATCAGCAACATAGCCGTGGCTGTTCATGTACTCGGACAGAGAGATCAGCAACATAGCCGTGGCTGTCCATGTACTCGGACCAGTGGCGGATCCAACGATCTCTACAGGGGGGTTCCAGTGTACTAGTAGTAGACAAACTGAATAGCTGATACATGTACACGTAAACGCATGCGCTCTCCAGTAGTACATTTTTTACGAAATTTAGGGGGTTCCCAGCCGCGGAACCCCTCCTGGATCCGCCCCTGACTCCATGTACTGTTGTGGATATGGAAATCCAGTTGGAGTTCAAGCGGCCTCAGGGCGCTGGCCATGCAGCCGCGACCCAGGCGTGAGTACGCATACGATCAACACGTGCCCTGCGTGCAACGCTTGTCCGCACTAAGAGTGCCGGCCCCCCGAGTCATTCGACCGGATATCCAGGTCCACGACAGTACTACAGTCTATGCGCAGTGCAGTCACCGGGTATTATCATTATGGGTGTCGTGCGCTCAGCGAAACCTTAGCCCGTTTGTTCTTCAGCGCACTGTTATTCGCTGTCCGACATTATTGCACACACAGGGATACTCCCACAGTCTTCACACCGAGCTTATGACGGCGAGGATCTTGAAGTCCAGAACAACCAGCCCTGACCATTTCTTGTTCCAACCCCATCAACACATTCTCTAGTGCACGCACGTGCACGTACACAGACTCACGTACGGACACGCACGCGCACAAACACACACACAAACCTGTACACTTAATGCCCTTCCACAAGTATCTGTGTGGAATTATTTTGCAGAAAGCCAGACTAAATTAATGTGAATTACCCCTGGCGAGGGTGCTCAGCTTCAACATGGGGTATCGAACCACCCCAAATACTAGTAGCAGGCACACATTTACCACCCGCTGCACACAAATCGAAGTGCATTACATGTATAACTATTATTTTATGTTCGAGCACATGGACTCACCGGCATATCGAACACCAGGCAGTTGTCGTCCAGTAGTTGAACATTAGCTCGGATAACATTGCGCGGTATCGGCGGACCGTCGGTGGTGTCGCGGACCTTGTACGAACCGCGCTGGTTCAACGCCGCCATTGTCGAGCGACGGCAATAACGGGCACTAAGTGCGCCACTAGTAGCGGTCGTTCAGCACGGCTTCACCCACCGACTCTCTGTTTCCTGTCGTTGTGAACACTTGGGAGATCCTGCTGAAGCCCAGCTCAGTCGGTATCGTGGCTAGGTGCGCTGCGAGGTCAACTCAGGGCCTGCTGGTGAAAGAGCACATAATTTTCAAATCACAATAGTCACCAAAACTCACTGTTCCAGACGACGCGCCGCAAAACCTATCACGAGGCCCCGCTGCAATTATTTCGGGCAAGGAATCTGTCGTGCGAATCAAATAATTATTTAGATTTGTGTAAACAAAACTCATGCCAGCACTGACGCGGCATGGCAGCAGCCGCTAGTGCGTGACGTTAGTAAAAGCACCGAACAAGAAAGGAGTTACGTATCCATCCCTACATCCCTACATGCAGCTGCGGCAGAACATAAAAAGAACGTAGGTGGCGGCTCAGCGCGCCCATCACTACACAGCGCGTCCTCCACCACGCTATAGCACCCGTTATCGATACGCTTTGCTTTGGACCAGGCCAGGAGGACGGCGTCACCAGCGCACTTATTTCTCTGAGCTCCAAACAAAAGGGAATGTCGTTGCCACGCGAGGAACAATACATGGGCATACAGTTCAAATAATTCAATGGCTAATCTAGGCCAAGCTACTAGTACTCCCAAGCTTCTGAAGAAGCCGCGCGTCTCGCTTTGGCATTCAAACATTTCCTCAGCAAGAGCACATCAATGAGCGGCGGGTAGGTATACCCTTGCACAAAGACCATGAGCAGCAATCGGGAATTTTTTATATCGCTACTGGCCTACAACAAACTCTTACAACAAACAAAAGCTAACGAACACCACAAACAACAACGCACCTTGTCCGTCTAAGCGACCACTCAACACGACCGTCTCATCACTATTACTACTGCAGCACGCTATAACTGAAAAGCTTTCTGAGGAAGGTCTCCAGCGACCAAGCAAACAGTACGAATTCTCTCACACAAACACAAAATCAAATGCCGAGGGAAACACACGAAAAGTCAACGAGGTCATCTACAGCCAGTACAGTACAGTCTACAGACAGTCTCCAGTACTGTGGAGTGTGGTCTCAGTGCATTACAGTCGTAACATGGTAACACGGACCGTGCAAAGAGATGTATGCACGCACACAAAGCTGTGCTGCATGAAAATGGTCGCCGTCTTCTTGACAGTGTTCAGTGTTCAGCCAGGTGCAACCGCTGCATGCACTGCCAATGCATGATGTTTACATGGTAGATCTACAAATTAGTACAATATGAGTCATGATGTAGTATGCGCAGAAAATATCCCCCGCGCACGCGGGCTGCAGTGTGCACGTGTGGGACATCGACGTAGAGCCTACACACTACACTACAGTTAGGGACTTCAATTGAAAAATCAAATTCGCGAGTTTTGTATAAAACGCTAGTTTTTCTAAACCGGGAAGAATCGAGAAACAACCTGTGAAAATTTGAACCCAAAATTCCAAGGCAATCTAGAGTTATAGTCGATTGAAGATCGGAAAACGGGGGAGAAAGTAGTCACAGAAGTAAATGCAAGTATGTATGGGAGCCGTGTGGTTTCCGTCCAGCACTGCACTATCTGGTGCATACATGGCGATACAGGATATGTGTCCATGCATGCAGTGTGCACGCATGCCGTGCGCGCCGACTTGCACAAGTCACACGTTTTCACCGTCACTGCTTCTACCAGTACAGTGTGCGCGCAGTTCACTCGATTTTTTCGTCTACCACCAGGAAATCGCCGTGGGCTGGTTTCTGTGATCATTTTCCTTCTACGGCGATAAAGCGCGAGCCTCAATGTTGTAGAATCCTCTTGGTTTAGGCTAATTCGAGGCCGCTGAACACGAAAATCGGGTGTTCCTCGCGAAGCCGAGTACGGATCTGATCGAAATTAGTACTTCGAAGTGCACCCGCGCCAATTCGCAGAGGCATTATTTTTGGAAGCATGGCATGTGTGGCACCATTGGAAAGGTAATGACCTCAGCTACCTAAAAATAGCATCGACAAGGCCGAAAAGGCCGCGGGAGAAGATACTCGGGCCGCGAACTGCATCTCGAACTGCAGCCACGAGGCGCCCATTCACTTTGTACAGGCGAGCTGTGACTGCACTTTTCGCTTTTCAGTGACCGGAACTGAACTCCCTACTACAGTCTACCATGGTCTACAGTTCTGGCCAGAGAAATCCGCCCCCGGCAGCGCTCAACGCAGAGTAGCGCACTAGCGTATGTATGGTGCTGGTGCCGGGTAGCCCACTGAGAGTATTCACTGGATCGGATTTCTCCATCAGGGACCAGGACTCTTGAGTCGGATTTCTCCATCCAGGACTCTTGAGTCTTGTTTGCCACCGACCGGCAGTAGACCTACAAAGTACAAAGCCAAAGGCAAAGGCTACAGTGTTGCAAAGCCAGGCTAGTCTAGGCTTGAAAAGAGCCGGGGGATCACCCTCGCCACGACGCGACACTACACCGACCGTACACCATGGTACACGGACGTCGGTCACGGGTACCGGGTGTCGAGTCTGTCCGCATGGTCCGCCCTCGTCCTCAGACAGTCAGACTCACCAGTACTGCAGTAGATCAGAGCATCGCCGGCGCGCATGATTGTAGCCTCGTCGTGCACAGACCCAGTCATGTCCTTGTAGTTGTACTCCAGGGAGTCGTACGGATCGTAGCTTTCCTATCCCTGGTCTACCACAGGCACAGTACCACTCCATACCATGGTCTAGTACTATGTCTATAGACAGTATAGTCATGTAGATCTACATCATCAGTACAATCATGTACCTAAAAATTAATGATTGTCCTTACGGCTAATACCTCCAATGCTCCATCCACTGGCACTGGCACTGGCTCCAGCTTGTGCACACACACCATACCATCATCCAGTCATACGGGTCACACACTGCACTGATCACTGAGTCTGTGAGTGTGACACAGCCCAGTCGTTAGTGTTGAAAAATGTAATGCCACTAATCAGGCTGCTAATGGTCAACAGAGCGGGTGTAGTGGCCATACCGACCGTGGGCGCAAAGCCAAAATAAAAAATAGAACGGGTCGGTGCACATGACATTTTGCCATGCCAAAAACCATGAAAACAGACCTCTACTGGCTCTAGAAAAACAGAATAAGCACGAATAAAATTAATACACAGAACAACAGAGGCACAAGGGAAGTTTGTGTTACTTGCAACTCTGAGTTTCATGCCAGTGCTAGCTATGCAATCATCATGCAACATAAAGATTCTATTACCTATTGCCAGTATTGGCCTCGCCAGTAATCAGTATAACCATGACTATCAAAAAAGTATTCTTTCTAGACCAAAGAGTGGTATATTTGATAAAATTTAATAACGATAGAAATATTTACGATACTTCTCCAGACGTTTGGCTTGTCCACCAACTCTACATGTATAACCATGACTGAATTAGTATTCATGCAAGGAGAAATGTGGAGGTGTGTTAGTTGCAGCTGAGTTAGTGAGTCTGTGGTTTGGGCTATGCTGCTTTGGGTGTTGGGTTTGTACGATGTATTTTATGTATTTATTTTATTTTATTCCAAGCAATACATCATTACATGGCTCGGGTAGCCAATGACCACTTTGCGTGGCGATTGCAGGTTTTTTATAGCCAACCACGGTACATGTAATGATGTACATGTATGTACTGTGGTTTGTGCAATGCTTTGCCGCACTGTCATGATTGTGTAGTATGCCATAGGGTCCGGCGGATTCTGCCGGCAGAAAAATTGGCAGAATTCGGTACTTTTTCTGGTAAGTTTCATGCATGTTTGGTATGTGGATAAAGAAATGGAGCAGAATTCGAGGAGTTGCCCGCCATTGTATGGTTCTGCTGCTTTTCGAGCAGAATCCGCCGGTCCCTAGACTGTAGTGTAGTAAGCAGTAAGTAGTGTGTCAGTGTGGTGCTACATGCAGTTTAAAATAATGATGGTCATGCCGATACATGATTGTAACGGAAAAACTGAAAGGCACATTATAATTTTTAATAAAAAGAAGAGGTTGTAGAGACTTGGGCGATACTTACTGTCACTTGTCAGAGAAATGTCTCTTGCTCCCTATGAGTCCCTTTGTATGTTGTAGCTGGCGCTTTCCTGCCAACTACTTGTGTAGAGACTCTAGAGACGCTGTATGTACATTGTACATAATGATAGTGTCATGATAAGGCGAGTTCAGGACTTCAGGTGTCATGCAGCTTTAGTTTAGTCCCATGAACTGTTACTCGCCCTCCGACATCCAAGTGGGCCTACAATGACTACCCGTGCTACAATGTAGCTAATCATTATAGGAGTTTGCAATTGTAGTGAGACACAGGGAGATTTATGTGGGAGTTTAGTTGGCTGGTTTTTTTTGACTTTATGACAATGGTAACGTTACACAATATTACGAAATAGAGGTTGCGACTTCGGCGATGATTTGTAAGAAACGGCTTGCTCCCCACACTGGAGCTCGCGCTATTCCGCCTACTCAAGCTCAACTGATGAGGGGTGAATTCCCCGAAACACTGTGTATTGAGCAGGGAGTGGTGCTTTGTTGCAGGTTTGCCGAGTCGAAGGTTCGATGGACTTCTTGTGTGCTTTGGATGGCAGTCGTGCGTCAGTCAAGTGTCAAGTAAAGTCCGCGGAATAGCGCGAGCTCCAGTGTGGGGAGCAAACCCTTTGTTACACAATATGTCAATAATAATTATTATTATTACAGGCACATTTGACTGATAAACAACGCACTCACGACTCCGTTTTGGTGTGGTGCCATCATGATTATAATATAACGTTTCATTGGGTGTTAGGCGTCGTAGAGGCCAAACGCCCAAAACAGGGGGCACATCTCTTATGGTTTACCTTCTACAATTCACCACCAGAGGTTTGCCAGTGCCAAAAAATTGGCTGAGTACCGTGTACAGTGTGTTGTGACTGTCTTGGTAGCGAGGTGACCTCGCTACCATTTCAGTACCAAGTAATAGCTGAACCTTACAAGCGTAATGAACCGTATTCACATGTCGTGGCATTTGTCAGGTGCCGCATTTCCTTTGCCCTCCTAAGGTCATGTATAGTGTGCCTTAGAGTTAGAGGATCTAGAACATTATTTGGAAAATATCAACAAAGAATTAATCAACAAGAGCCTCCCGCCACGCTGGCTTCAGAGGCAGCTAATGCTGTTTAGTATTTCTTTTTAGAACTTTATTATACATGTACATGTACATGATTGATTGTACATGTATGTATTTGTGCAGGCGTTGTGGCCGGATTCCTCACTGCAACTATCAGAACAACTGGTCGCTTTATCCGAGTGGTCGCCTGGATAGGATTTATTCTTCCTTGGTGTGGGCATCCAACTTTTATACAAGTCAATAAAGGAATGTAGAGATTCATCAGCAGATAGTGGTGATCAATGAAACCAACGGACAACGCATTGTTCTGTACATGTATGGTGATGGATGACATGCATGCCCTGACACTTGACAGCTGGGAATTCAGAGATGATTGAATACAGCTGCTAGGCGAGCCCCGCCCAACGACACGTTGCACCGCTAGTGTCGCGGTGAGGCCGCGGAGTGCATGCTAAACCAAGCCCTCACCATGGGGCAAGTGCAGGGGTCGAGCAGAGACACGAGAAGAGAGAATAACAATAAGAACCCGACCAATGATATTGAGTCAGTCACACCACTATGACCAGGACTAATGTTTACATGATTGTACGAAGTACATGTACTGTAACAGTACATGTACTTCGTACATCTACTCTTGCTAGTGGCCCTGCAGGCCTACATGTATGCGGATATGCTTGGGAATTTGGCAGATTCTACTCGAACACCGGAACAGTAGTAAAATTGGCAGAAACATACAGACTAGACCTTATCAAGAGTGTATTAGCTCCCTGGGAGTTTATACACTCTTGACCTTATGCCTATGCATACATGTATATGACAGGCACTTCCTTGCCAATTTCCTTTATGCATGCCAAGCATGCATGAAACATACCAGAAAATGTACCAAATTCTGCCAATTATTATTTGTCAGCAGTCAGTGTCCGCCAAGGGCTACGTGCCAGTAAATGCATGAAGTACAAGTACATGTACATGTACAATCTGACGTGCGACGGTGCTTGATCTCCTGTGTTCCGTCCTTTGTGAGGCTCGTCAGCGCATCCAGTGCCATCCACTGTATAACTGATCTTGGCTTCCTGTGACAATTCTGTTCTGTTCTTCCACCACGACCTGCCGCAAGTTAGTTAGTGCCAATACTAGTGCCTTGACCAAAATGGTCAGCGTTGAACCTACTGTGGCTACAGTGCTGGCAACTGAAATCCGACCCCCTGAGCGGTGCGCTCACATCGCAAAGAGGTAAAACTACGAAACAGAGACCGCTAGAATGTGAACCCACCGCCCAGGGGGGGTCGGATTTCAGTTGCCATCACTATAGTAACTGTTATTACATGTGCAATTGTCTTTATAAACTTGCTTCCACGCACCCTCTTCTTGCCCGACATCAGCAGCATCTTTGTATCCTTGTGCAAAAAATCTTCCTAGCCCAAGTCCCGAAACATATTGCCAAGTACAACTGGTTTGTTACCACTAGACCAACACGCAATGCCTTATCACTGCCCCGAGCTAGTTCCTCTCTGTTTTTGAAATCCCCTTTCTTCTCAGCATACTCCCTTTGGTCTAACCTGCCTACTAGCATTAAGACATGCCAGGATATCAGGAAATTCACAGTCCAGCTTTCCACACTGTCTCATCCGAAGTGATCCCATGTATTATTAATGTGCCTCCCTTTCTTTTTCTCTCCCTATCTCCTTTCCCTCTCTGACAGCATCTTTCTTTTTTTTTCCCTTTTTAGCTTGCCGTGGTTGGCTATCACCTGACCTCTCATGTTTATTGGCAGTCTTCGGACGGGCCAGGAGATGTTGAATAAATAAATAAATAAATAAATCAAGAGTACATAATTATACCGTACTCTTGATTGAACTCATTGTAGGTACTTTACATCATTTCAACGCCTTTCCCGGACGGACGGTAGGCCTGGCAGCTCCGCTCCACGCGAAACATTTGATCGAACACCGAGCAGTGCCAAGGGACAGCTGGCCGGCCGTTGACAGTCGATGACATCTGGTCAACTGCCAGATCCCTGCGGCGCGGCCCGGCGCAAGAGAATCCCACACATTTCACATAAATAATAATTATTATGACTGTAAACTCATGCACAAGTGACATGTCCATGTCCATGTACTTCAAAGTATGCAAGCTTTGCAACTACTTGTACATTGTATAATGCCATTACAATGCATGGTCATTGTGTGAAGGACCATTGTGTAATGGCAGATCTTCTACTTAGTTCTAGCTGAGTAGCTGTACTGCAATAATTATGACAAAAAGAGACCTGTCAAGATCCTGCTGGGTGCGGTGGTGACAGTGGCGTTGTCACGTCTGTTAGTCAATGACAAGCTGAACTGAAGGACTACAAAATGACTTCATTCTCAGAAACAATGCTGCATGTGTGCAGAACACACGCGCTCATGAGATCAGTAGGTCCGGCAAACTAACGTTGTTACTTCGCGAGTGGAATGATGTCTAATTGAGGAGTGTTGGCAGCACAGAACAGGCACATAGATGATAGTGATACCAACCACCGCATCAGATAAGAATACAGTCATACTGGCATCACGCATTAATGCCAGCCACTGTGTCGATCGCCGTGTGAAAATAGAACCTTCAAACCTTTGAATGCCCGATTGTGTGCTCGACTACAGCAGAATTTGCACTTGTAAGCGAATCCGCTGACTCACGCTATACAGCGTCGCTGACTCACACCGTGATTATACAATCCGACGACTCATCAACAATAATGACGTACATGTAACAATATGTTCTACCACATCAATCGCATTACTACAATCGCAGCACATGAAAGGTGATAATTGACAAATTGTAACCATGGTAACGCGGCTCATGGTCATAATATGCGGGAGCAATATCCCTGCCTGGCCCTTGATACACTGATGTACTACTAGTACTACTAGTAGTATCCTGCCGGGGGCATGGCAGAGACCTGTACAATGTATGTGACTCTTGTGAGCTTGACATGCCGAACAGCAGTACTAGTACTACTAGTAACTGAGTAGGCATGCTGCAGTGAGCAGTCAAACAGCATTAGTATAGGACAAACAGCAACAGTACAACTTGAACAAGTCATAGCGACCGACCGATGGTAGTTATTCGCAATAAGGAGAGTTGCACGTCTTAACTAACCATACGTTCATACCCAGTGAATACTCTAATCTATACAGTAGAGTTCCAGAACAAGTTACAGTACAGAGTACAGTTACAGTAGAGTTATAAAATTACTACTATAGTTCTTCTAAAGCGAACATTTGTCTGATCGCAAGCTCTCAGTGTTCTTCCTAGCCCTCAGGCTCAGGCCGGGGCTTGAACACTTCCATTTCGTGTTCTAACCCACGTGGAACGACTAGAAACATGCACAACGCCTCCCGGCCCTGGTCACAGAATCCAACTCACCAAGGAACGACACAGAAGCCGAGAGATGCAGCCTTGCCAAATATAACAACACTTCACTTCCACCGGTAATGAGAGCAAGCGAAAAGAACAGGCAATCACTACATAGAGTACTACATGTACCAAAAGAAAAAAGAAAGAAAAACACAATTTCAAAAACCGAATAGCTAGTTTGTGCATGTAATTCGCTGCACACGCATAGAGGGATATCGATTTTGTGCATGTATTTCGCTGCGGACGCATAAAGGGATATCGGGGTTGGAAACAACAATAGAAAGCAATTCTATCTAGGTATACTTCTAAGACAGGCATACTATGGTAGGATCATTGGCCAGAAGTGACAGGATCTCCAACGCAGAAGACAACGGTGACAACGAGAGACATGTAGTAAACGAAAGTCCCAAAAAAGTGTCCTTGACACGATCAGAGAACGCCGCCGCCTAAAAAGAAACTAAATACTCTAAAAGGAAATAAGGAAAAGTGAGCACCCACACATGCGAATGCATGACTGTGACCTGGCACAGACGTGCTCAGTGCTGTGTGGAGGTGTTTGCAGCCGGGAGTCGTAAAATGCCGGTATATTACGACTCGCTGGCTCAGCTGCAGGCCGCTGAGCGTAGTGCCTACATCTGCGCAGCCGAGCTGTACGGCGGTGGAGCGTTGACGTTGGTAGGGTACGGTGCTGCGGCTTGCGGTGGTGCGGCCACACCACCCCACGGTTGAGCTCCACCTGCACATACAGAGTTGACATACATGATAAATTTGATGAGTTCAGATGAGATATTTCACACAAACGTGGAGGATCTGCACCGCCACCAGCAGCAACACCACGGCCACGACCACCACCACCACCACCACTGCCCACAACAACAGCAGCAGCAGCACCACCACCACCCCCACCACCATCACTACCAACTACACTAACAACAGCAATAGCAGCAGAAGCAGCACCACCGCCGCCGCCGCCACCGGCAGATTTCCTTACAGGAAAGGATTCGAAGTACTGTGGTTTCCTAGACGCGAATAAGGACACTATTCTGATGCCCCGTCGAGTGTCGTTATACGCAAAGTTGATTGTAAGTTGCTACAGTCCTATTCAAGGAATGTCGATTTATCACGATGGGAAACAGCCCATTCATAATCACCCAATGTGCTCTTACCTTGCGCTTGTGGAGCGTGTGGATAAGCAGGGTTTGCCGCTACAGGACAACATAGCAAAGCAAACAACAAAATGTCAGACATGCATTCCAGGCATGGTGACCTGTAGGGGGGGGGGGGGGGGTAGTCTCAGGACCATATGAGTGAGACGATGTATTCCAGTTTCGAGTCCAGTTTGGCAGCGGAGGAAAGTCCCAACCGGCCCGCGACCCGCATGTAATTGGGAACTCGGCGCCCGATTCGAGACTAACACATGCGCACCGAAGTACATTTTCGGTCTTGTCCTCTTTGTGGTGGGTCTGATCTACTCACCTCCCATCACTTTAGGAGCTGCATCTGCTCCTTGATCCAAGAGGGCGGTAGTGTTCCTATGATTCATGAGACAGTTGCTTTCACAAACTTTCTCGTGAAAATAATCTGAACCGTCCACCTCAGATTTTCAAATGGCCGAGTTTGTCACTACTTCTGAGTCATCAAACTTTCTCGTGACCTGAAAAATGCAACATTCTTATTTTGAGTTCATGAAATGCTGGCCGTCACCAATCCCCAGCAGTGGTACTGTTTGGAAGCCGACCTAAACAAAGGTTCAGTTTAATGTGTGAACATGACAAGAAAGGGTTCCATTTTGCTGTTGAACAGCGCGCTGCGCGGCAGGTTTTCAGTGACTCGAAATGCACTAGGATTTCAAGCTAAGAGTGTCCCTGTGGCAGTTTCAACTTTCCCTTGCTACCTGATAAGGTCTCAAGTCTCAACTCCGAACTCCCATGCATTGCGGCCGTAACGTAGCGAATTACTATCGCAGTATTGCGCAATGAAATACTCACTGAGTAGAAAGGAAAAGGACATATGGATACAAGTTAAGAGTAACTCTCCACCACTGCAGCTGTCTACGATACAGTCTTTCACTATTGGCACAACATCCGAGTTTGAAATACCAGTAATTGTAGAACGGGTAACTATTGCGACGTAAAAATGTTTACGAATTTTGCGAGAGGCCCCGAATCGCAAACTTTGAACAACGCAAACTCGCGCCATGCAAAGTTCAAAGAAGTATGTATTCAATATGTATGTATTCAATCGCAAACATTAAACAGCGCAAACCAGTCCAAATTTGTAAAACGCAAACATGTATTGTCGCAAACGTTACCCGTTTTACAGTAATCGCTGGTGCTCAAATCACAGCTATTATGGGAATCATGTCGGAGCAGAAAATCACAAGGAGTAAGAACAATGACCCTCACCTGCCACTGGTGCGTTGGGATACACTGTGCAGCATTGCGAAAAGAGACAGGGAATATGTACGCACACACACACATACACACAATTGAAGGCATGCATGCACACACACACACACACACACACACACACACACGCGCGCGGGCGCGCACACACACACACGCGCGCGGGCGCGCACACACACACACACGGGCGCACAAAACACACACATACATACACACACACACACGCACAAAAAGCACAGATTTTGAATGCAATTGCAAAAGACAGCCACACTGACCACGAGTAGATGCATCGGCAATAGGTTGCTTACCCCCCCCCCCCCCCCCCCCATACACAGACACAACCACTCATGCACGTACACCCAAAATGCATGCAGACATGCACAACTAGTCTTGTTTACACACAGATGTGCAATGTAAACGTGTGGCTAGCCCGCAGTATTACCTGTGGCGGCGGCCGGTGCGTGGGGATAGGCCGGCTTGCTCTCCATGGTGGCCTGTGGAGCGCCGGGCTGGCCAACGACGGGCTGCGCTGTATAGGCGCCTGGCACTGGCTGCGCGGCTGCACAACATCACACATCACACAATACACACACACACACACACACACACATCAAACACACATCAAACACACAAACACATCACACACACACACACATCAAACACACATACACACACACACACACGCACACACACGCACACACACACACACACACACACACACACACACACACACACACACATACACATCAAACACACAAACACACAAACACATCACACGCACACACACACACACACACACACACACGCACGCACGCACGCACACACACACACACACACACACACACACACACACACACACGCGTGCACACACACCACACAGTCCACATCACGCAATACACATCATACAACATAACACAATAATCATATTTCAAATCTGTATTCTCACGATAGCCAGTGGCCAATAAGAGATATCAAAAAAGTATTCTTTCTAGACCAAAGAGTGGTATATTTAATAAAATTTAATAACGATAGAAATATTTACGATACTTCTCCAGATGTTTCGTTGTTCTGAACATCGTCAGTGGATAAAGAATGCAATAAGAGATGTTGTTGTTGTTGTTGTTGTTGTTGTTGTTGTTGTTGTTGTTGTTGTTGTTGTTGTTGTTGTTTCAAATCTTTATTCTCACGATAGCCAGTGGCCAATAAGAGATAATAGTGTAAGAAAGGAGAAAGAGTGAGGAAGAATTGGGTGGGCAGGGCCTAGGGGCTAATGACTACTTAAGTGTACGGGCAGGGGTGGTCGCCACACGAGCATACAGAGTTGCGTACTTAAGTGTACGGGCAGGGGTGGTCGCTACACGAGCATACAGAGTTGTGCAACAGCAGGGATATCTCGGATTTGAAGGGAGTACGAGAAGGGATTTCGCGAAGCTGGGTGGGCAGGCAATTAAAGTAATGAAGGGCCTTGTACAGGGGAGAATGGAGACAGCGGTCAGTCCGCGGAGTTGGCAAGTGCCAAGTACGAGAGCGACGTAAATTATACGAAGGTTGCACGTTGCTAGCAGTATGCAGCGAGAGTATATGTGGTGGGGCATAATTGTAGCGCAGAGAATGCGCGAAGAGTATATGTTTAACTTTAAAGCGTGAGTTGTTGTTGTTGTTGTTGTTGTTGTTGTTGTTGTTGGTGGTGGTGGTGTTGTTGTTGTTGTTGTTTTTGTATTTTTAATGCTGATACGGAAATCCCTGGACAGGCCTTCCAGCCTCTGGGGAATCCAGAAATACGTAAGGGACCATTAGCAAGCCGTGAAGCGGCAACACGAAGGGGGAGCTGGGTTAGAGTCGCGTCCTGACCACGCGAAACATACTCGTGTTTGACCACACAGCTAAAATGAATGAGCATCCCACGGCTAAAAAAAGTTCATTTCAAGATTGAGGTGATTCCGCCGACGGTAATCAACCGACCTCGCAACGATCGTGTATTCTTACTGCGTTGGTGGTGAAGTAGAAATCATCCAGAGCTAGGAGACGACAAGCATAGCAGCTCTTGTCCTGTGGAGAAAGTCAAAGCGGTTGAGATGAGGCGCGACCAACTTACAGCCTTCCTGGAAAATTTGCGGCACGATATTTTTTCGTCTTTTGACATCAGCGACGACGAGGCCTTCGTCTCCGTGTGAAACTCTCAGTCCAACTGTCCTGGAACGTTACTCTAGACATCAGACTATCATCCTGTGTAATAATTTTTGTATGGTTTAGCTTATATGGAGTTGTCAGTAACAAGTGACAAGCCACTAGTCAAACTGCGACAATTTCGTTGACGTGGAGGAAAAAATAATAATATTATTATTATTATTATGAAATGATATGGAAAGAGAAAAGGATCTATAAGTTACTAGTGATGACTAACAGTCCACCGAGGTAACCAAGGTAACGAGATAATATACAGTCAGATAGTGCGACAACGTAGTAACACTATCTGACTGCATATTATTATCTCGCAACCTTGGTGGACTGTTAGTCATAACGAGTAACTCATAGGTCCTTTTCTATTTACAATTTTTTTAAATAACTTACTCATTGCGACTTGCTGCGGCTGTCCTGCATACACTGTCCCAGCGGCACCCACCTGCGGGGTGGTGACGATGGTGCTGGTCATCACACGACCTCCGTAGCTGTACACAGCAAGAACAGCAAGGCAGGCACACACACACACACACACACACACACACACACACACACACACGCTTGTACTTGCTGCTCATCGCCAAAACTGGTCACGTGGGTCTCACCGGGAGAGTGGAGAGAGACTCAAAAGGAATCTTGGGAAGGTGACTCAATTGGCTATTGAACCGCCCAACGGCTGACACACCCTGAAATCTCCAAAACTCTGGGTGGACTTGAAAATGATCCCACTTATGGGCTCACCACACCTCAGTAAGTGAGTGAGGACAAGGTGCAGAAAAAGGAAAAAAGGGACACGCACGCACGCACCCACCCACACACATACACACACACACACAAGGCAAATCATGCATGTGCGTGCACATCCTTCAGCGCAATGAACCTCTTCATGGTCAACACGCCTTTGCAAAGGTCATCCTGATAAATCCTGATAAAGATAATATTACCCACCAGCAACTACAGTGAAACTTGTCTAAGACGATCGCTCTCAAGAAATCTTCAAAATGTGGTCTCTGCTGCCAGATGGTCTCCGTATCCAGGGTCATTTGACTGGAAATAGCATCCCTTGGTCCTGATTGTGGTGATCTCCTGGAACAGGTGTTGTTGTTGTTGTTTCTTTATTTTACTTCACCATATGAACAGGCAAGACCGCCTTCTCACCGGGGCTATTGGCCCACGGCTCTCACAATTATGATGAAAATGTTTAAGATGTGTATGAAGTGGCGGTCGCCTGATCCAAGTGGTCGCCATGATAGGTTGTACTTCAGTGTACTGTTGCTAGGGAAACACAGCCATTCCGTTCGCCGCGACTCAGGACACAAAGGGCGCGCATTTCTTCCGTTTACTGTACGGTCAACAGATTTTCGGCGCATTTTTATTTCCGGCTATTTTCGGCCTGGTCATGCTTGGCCGAAAATTTGTTGCAGCCGAAAATGTTTCCGCAAGGTTCAGTGTGACAGTGTATACAGGCGACAGCAGTACAGGCTGAACACTTGATGCGGCCGAAATGGGTTTTAGCCCTGGGAGACCGAAATTTGAACAGGCCGGAAATTTGCAGACCTACAGTACAGCCGTTGTCCTTGGCATATTCTTAGCACTAGGACATGACGGGAAAACAGGGATAACAACTCCCACGGGACGAACAAGAAGACTGAAAAGACAAGACTGGAGACTGTCAGCATCACGCATACTCAAACCGCACATGCCCATGAGACAGTTTGGGGAACGTCAACATACAGGAAAACAATACATGGTTCTACACAACACTGTCCAAGCATGTCTCCACTCACGTTGTACGGTAGGGTTGACGACCACAGCCGCCGTACAAGAGACAGTTGGGGGAACGTCAACATACAGGAAAACAATACATGGTTCTACACAACACTGTCCAAGCATGTCTCCACTCACGTTGTGCGGTAGGGTTGACGACCACAACCGCCGTACAAGAGACAGTTGGGGGAACGTCAACATACAGGAAAACAATACATGGTTCTACACAACACTGTCCAAGCATGTCTCCACTCGCGTTGTACGGTAGGGTTGACGACCACAACCGCCGTACAAGAGACAGTTGGGGGAACGTCAACATACAGGAAAACAATACATGGTTCTACACAACACTGTCCAAGCATGTCTCCACTCACGTTGTACGGTAGGGTTGACGACCACAACCGCCGTACAAGAGACAGTTGGGGGAACGTCAACATACAGGAAAACAATACATGGTTCTACACAACACTGTCCAAGCATGTCTCCACTCACGTTGTACGGTAGGGTTGACGACCACAACCGCCGTACAAGAGACAGTTGGGGGAACGTCAACATACAGGAAAACAATACATGGTTCTACACAACACTGTCCAAGCATGTCTCCACTCACGTTGTACGGTAGGGTTGACGACCACAACCGCCGTACAAGTAGAATTTGCAGCAGACGACAATAGCAGAGACGATGAAGATGAATCCAATGACGCCTCCGGCAATCGCACCTCCGAGGCTTGTGCTGTTGAAACACAGCACACATAAGAGCCATGTCAAAAAGTATTAGCAATATTACTTGCGTGTGTGTGTGTGTGTGTGTGTGTGTGTGTGTGTGTGTGTGTGTGTGTGTGTGTGAATTTGTCAGTTGTCCAGTGCAGTGCCTCGTTCTGGGCAGCAATGCGCTCGCAACAACCCAGTTGCCAGTTGCATCTAACGTTCTCTCAATCATCTCAGCAACAACATGTTATCCCAAGTTCTCTCCGAGTTTTGTCGCTGTTCCGGGACGACCTGGTTTACTTCACTGCCGTGACTTCTAAGCTCTGCACAAGCAAGAGCGAAATAGCTCGAGGAAGGGGATCGAACTACTCCCTGATCCAAGAGTGAAATAGCCCACGCAACGGGATCGAACTACTCCGTGATACAAGAGTGAAACAGCTTGAGCAAGGGGATCGAACTCTGTGATCCAACGAAACAAACACATGCACCCAATGGTCACCTCTGCTTGTGAGCTAACGTTAGGTCCAGTCTGCAAATGTTACCAGCGGGCTTGTGCTTTTGTGACTCGACAATTGGATTCAAGCTAGTGACCAGATCTTTGACTTTTGCGTATTAGAACCTTCTCATTATTGTCATCTCCATCTCTACCGACTGGGCTGAGCTAACATGTTAATCGTGCGGCGTATGCGGCTCTCCAAGGGCTCTCCAAGCTCATCGCCCAACCCTATGCGGCTGTCCATGACGCTACCGGCGCCGAAGCGGACGGGACAAATACCCTCCTGAGATCTGGAGAGGATTCACTGCCACCCTCTGCGGAGAATGGACGCAGACCGTGCGCAGGACTCATGCACCGACATGGACGGAGGTGTCTTGGTTGTTTTCAGGAGTACACTGGACACTTCAAGAGTACACTAGATTCTCACCAGAGGAATGTCCACAGCTATCTAAAAAGACCCCACGCTGTAAGCACATTGTCCCTGGAATATTTGAGAAGGACAGCACCCTCCAAAGTCGGCAAGAGCTGGGGAACGAGCCAGCACTGAACATGGCCAAGTTTATCGTTGCGAAGAGTAGGCCAGTTAAGAATCCATTCGACATTGATCCGGAAACAGTTGTGTGGCTCGACGACAGATCCAAGCAAAAGCTATCCTTAGCTATTAATGATTCCATCAACAATGTTGACTTGACTGTGACCGTCCAGAATGAGTCCTTCAAGATCAGGGCTTTTACTAGTGACTGTTCCACATCGGGGGTCGTGTTCTGCACCAAACCCTATTCTTGTTCCCGTTTTCCATGGAGGAGATCCATCCACACGACCCAGATCATGTCGGATACCACCAGAATGAGTCCTTCAAGATCAGGGCTTTTACTGGTGACTGTTCCACATCGGGGGTCGTGTTCTGCACCAAAGCATATTCTTAATCCCATTTTCCATGGAGGAGATCCATCCACACGACCCAAAGCATGTCGGATACCACCGGAACGAGTCCTTGAAGATCAGGGCTTTTTCCCGTGACTGTTCCACATCGGGGGTCGTGTTCTCCACCAAAGCCTATTCTTGTACCCATTTTCCATGGAGGAGATCCATCCACACGGCCCAAATCATGTCGGATACCACCAGAATGAGTCCTACAAGATCAGGGCTTTTACTAGTGACTGTTCCACATCGGGGGTCGTGTTCTGCACCAAAGCCTATTCTTGTTCCCATTTTCCATGGAGGAGATCCATCCACACGACCCAAAGCATGTCGGATACCACCGGAACGAGTCCTTGAAGATCAGGGCTTTTTCCCGTGACTGTTCCACATCGGGGGTCGTGTTCTCCACCAAAGCCTATTCTTGTACCCATTTTCCATGGAGGAGATCCATCCACACGGCCCAAATCATGTCGGATACCACCAGAATGAGTCCTACAAGATCAGGGCTTTTACTAGTGACTGTTCCGCATCGGGGGTCGTGTTCTGCACCAAAGCCTATTCTTGTTCCCATTTTCCATGGAGGAGATCCCTCCACATGACCCAAATCATGTCGGATACCACCAGAATGAGTCCTTCAAGATCAGGGCTTTTACTAGTGACTGTTCCACATCGGGGGTCGTGTTCTCCACCAAAGCCTATTCTTAATCCCGTTTTCCATTGAGGAGATCCATCCACACGACCCAAAGCATGTCGGACACCACCAGCCACGCATCGACTAGGCGCCAGGTGCGAAATGATGGTGGTGGTGGTGAGAAGGAGAGTTCTGTGCTAGAATTACACTGTAGCCTAGAGAGCATGCGTGGGCAGGCGTGTGTTTACCGCCACATTGCCAGGTGTGTGTTTTACCACCATTTGAATCTATCGTAAGTACTGCTGCATTAGTGTCTTCAACTTCATTCTCCCGAATCACAATATGGGCAATTTTATTTTTCTTCGCATTACATCGATACTTGCTTTCAGGAGGCATTGCCTTTATTTTTCCTTTTTTTCACAAATCAAACTGAGCCACTTTGCAGGCCCGAACATGCAGTATCAAAATAATTATGACATTTTTCGTAAAAGTTGTAGTGTTTATTGTCTGAACGAATTTGGGGACCCCTGTTTTTAATTGTCAGACCCGTTCCTTTCCATGAAAGCATCCCGGCATAAACCCATGTTCATAAAAAAACATTCCGTTGGCAATCACGTGAGAAATTATTTTATTTTCTCCTTTTGAATGGACTCGGATGGAGAGCCAAGGAAACGTTTATAGAAAAGAAAAAGGACCGAGGAACTACAAGTTACGCTATAATGTCCACTAACACCACCAGTTACTAAACAATCAGCTCATGCGATAACATTGCACGACACTGACCGGCGCTACTGACGTTCTACAACTAACTGGCTAACAGCTCTAGCACATCTTGGATGCGCACTCCAACAGCCTTCCAACTTCGAAGGCTGTAAGTTATAATGATACCATAGGAAGGGAAGGTGAGCGTAAACAAGACAAGCATGGGCTAAATATTCTCAGCTGTGAAGTATCGTGCAATGTTATCGCATGAGCCGATTGTTTAGTAACTGGCGGCGTTAGTGGACATTATAGCGTAACTTGTAGTTCCTTAGTCCTTTTTTTTCTATAAATTTCCCCTTTTTTCGAAAAAAAAAAAGAAACCAGCTTTGCATTTTTGCAATTTTCGGTGACGTGCTTGGTGCCAGTGCCATTTTCCCACTTTCTTTACAATCTAAACTGAGTTGGTTTGTGTTCCTGAAAGTTTCAATGCAATGCTGCAAGAGATTATACAGGTATCGTAGACCATGACTGTGCACCCGTCCAGCAATGTCCGTAAAAGCTAGGCGTGGAAACGTGGCTGCAGTTGACCGAACGGACATGGGGACCCCTATTTTTTTCAGAATGTGAAACATGAGCCAATAAGATACCTAAGATCCCAAAAATCTATTCACATCAAAATGTTACGATTACGAAATTTGGCCCAAACTGTCCCCAACCTCCCCTAATGCTCGAATTGCTTCATCAGAATCAGCAGTAGCAGCGGCACCACCACCACCAGGTCTACTCGGTGTGGTAGATCACAAACAATTTTTGATATCTAACGATTGAACTCTGCATCGTGTGTACGGTTTCGTACGTTCAGAAATTGCAAAGTGTATCTGTGTGGCCGTCCTGTGCCAGGCAAAACTCCAATCAGGCGCTTCTGTCCTCTGCCTTCTTGATTGAATATCCACTTCTTTTGAACAACCCACACATCAACCGAGAACTGCTTTGCAATGAAAAATACAGCTGCACTGGAGCTGAAAAAAAGAAGTAAAAAAGTGCTCAGGAGAGTACACGGGTACTCTCCCACTGAGCAGGTTTTATGGATGTCGCTCACTTGAAGATGCCAGGGATGTGGGACATGCCATGGTCACTACGGTATTGACCGTACCACTACCCCAGTTGACCCGCGAATCAATAAAATGCCCTGATTTGGGCTCTCAATTTTTTCAGCAGAGCCCCCCCCCCCCCCCTCCCACCTCGAGCATACCTCAGAAGGCTGGCTGTAAAAAAGTTAAGTTAGCCGGATTCGCGGCCACATCACCTGATGTGTTTAGGAACACAGCAAGCAAAGACATTCGCATCGGCGGGCCACCACTTCTCCCATATATCCTCAATGCAGACCTGACCATACCACCCTAAAATGCCTTCCGACGCCCCTGGACGCGTGATTTCGCGTGACGAGCTTAATACAGCACCCCCACCCCCACCTATTGAAGAACATCATCATCACACAATGGCCGGGTTGCCACGCTTGGACGGAGAAAAGTCTGACGGGGGTCCGGGGTGGTCCCGCGGTGATTTTTTCAGGAAAATGGCTTGCTGTTGGGGCCCCAGAACACATTTTAACTGTCCACACACATGCAAGCACGCGTTCATTTTTACAGCTACATGTACATGTACATGTACAATGACTGGCCAAACGCGACCTGGAAGCGCCGAATGGCCAACTGGACTAAAAGCGCTCAAAATAAAATAATCAGTTGTCCCTCTTTGGGAACTAAATCGGTCGGTTTGTCCGACAGGCGATCAAAAATCGGACGATTTCCGAAAAACCGGAGCAAGTGGCAGCCCTGCAATGGACAATGCAATGCAGTGCAGTGCTCTCACCCGCTGCGATAGTAGTAGTAGTAGCAGCAGCAGCAGCAGCAGCAGCAGCAGCAGCAGCAGCAGCAGCAGCAGCAGCAGCAGCAGCAGCAGCAGCAGCAGCAGCAGCAGCAGTAGTAGGTATAGTGGTACCCAGTACCCCCTCCCCCCCCCCCCCCCAGCTGTAGAAGAACATCATCACACAATGCAATGCAATGCTCCCACCCGCTGTGGTAGTATGTGTACATGTAGTAGTACCCCCCCCCGTCCCCACCCCCCCCGCCCAGCTATTGAAGAACAACATCACAGTGCAATGCTCTCACCCGCTGTAGTAGTAGTATGTGTAGTAGTAGGTGTACATGTAGTAGTACCCCCCCCCCCCCCCCGCCCAGCTATTGAAGAACAACATCACAGTGCAGTGCTCTCACCCGCTGTAGTAGTAGTATGTGTAGTAGTAGGTATAATAGCCGTAATCATAGTAGATGTACGTGTAGGTACGACGGCGGCGACTGCTGCTGGCAAACGTGGAGCGGTGGACGCGCGACGAGGACTTGGGACGCGACGGCACCTTGGTGGCACGGCGACGAGACTGGCAGAAGTTACGCGACGCCTCGCCAACACCAGCCGGGCCTGCACACCGTACACACAGGGTACACAGCGTACTGTAAATATACAAAATTTCGGCGCTGCAAAATTTCGGCACTTCACGATTTTTGACATTTCGGCGTGGGGTAGAGGGCATGGTATAGTGCGACAGATGCTGTGAAAAATTTCATCGGCGTTTTAATTTAGGCGTTTTGGGTCGGTGCCGAATATAGCCGAAATTAAATAGCTGCCGAAAATTTGTATATTTACAGTATATACCAAGATGGATGCACACAGTCACAGCATACACAGCGCATTGGGTCAAGAACAAGGAGTCGTACAACTCCCTGGCCAAGAACCACCTTTCCGCTTCCGTGGGACGCCACCACCCCATGATCACGCGTCAGATGCGGCTCCTAAACGGTGGGGGAGGATAAATCAGATCCACCAACCACAGGCCAAAGGCCTAAATCCCATTTGCCACATCCATGCAGCGCATACCGAGATGTATTCACGCGGTCACAGATTTCAGAGGGTACACAGCGTATAAACCTGTCAAGGCGACCACTCGGATAAGGCGACCACCTGTCCTAGAAGACCAACGAAATCAGGACCAAGGGATGCTATTTCCAGTCAAATGACCCTGGATAAGGAGACCACCTGGCAACAGGGACCGCGCTTTGAAGGTCCCTTGAGCGGTCGTCTTAGACAGGTTTCACCGTATACCAAGATTCACACAGTCACAGTTCACACGGCGTACACAGCGTATATACCAAGATGCATGAACACAGTCACATATTACACAGTGTACACAGCGTACACAGCGTATATACCAAGACGTTCTTAGGGTTCCCTGTAAGAAGGCGATGACGCCTGTTGGGAATTCCCTAGTAAAATAAGAATAAGAATAAAAATATAAATAATATACCAAGATGTGTTCACACAGTCGCAGTCCGTAAACTGATCACAAAAAGAACACTTTCCTATCAAATAATTTAATTATTTGAGTTTGCTCCCCCCTGGAGCTCGCGCTTTTCCGCCAACTGGAAATTTATTTTGTGGATTTACTAGTATCACAGTGCTGGAATCGACAAGTAAAACTGCGCAATGCCTTGTTCGAGCCGAGGTCGATATATCCACAGCACGACTGCGGTGTTGTATGCTCTGTCATGCTGAAATCAGGACCACAAACCTTTTGCATCTGGTCAGCTTCATGCTACACTCAAATCTCTCCTATCTGGGCGTTCAGGGGATCATCATGGCCAGCAATCGAGGACATCTGAGAGTTGTAATTTTTGTACTCCTCCGAGGTGTGATTTTTGGCGTTCAGGGGATGGTCAGTCAGGGACCACCGGGCGCTGACACTGAACTTTGAAATGTCGGCAACTTACTGATTCGGCGTCATTCGCATACATTTCGATGGGCAAGGTCCAGAGATCTGGCATATGACATAACTATTTCCACAAAAAAGGGCAGACGAGTAGTAAGATTTCCACACAAAAAAGGGCAGAAGAGTAGTAAAATGTCCACTAAAACTCATCCACAGGCTTCCCGGTAGACCATGTTGCCGGTAACTCCGAGGTCCGCATAAGAGATATATGAGTGTACTTTGAATTTCAATTCTTTATTCTCACGATGTCACCATCGCCAATAAGAGATGAGTTTATGAGAAGGCGAGGTGCTGTGGGTGGGGCTGCGGGTTATGCAGTGGGAAAGTAATTTATGTCATTGTGATTTTTTACAAGTATAGGAGAGGGTGAGCGCTGCAGGAGCAGATTGAGTTGCTTGATGCCAACATTGCGTTACTGCTGGGGATAGCGTGCAATCTTCTCACCTGACTCAGCATTCACTGTGCCGCTGGAAGACTCCACACTGCTGCTGAACTCTCCCCACTCGGTGGCATCGTCAGAGCGCTGGCCATGGCGGAGGCGGAACTGGTAGGTCTTTCCTGGAGCAAGACCCCTGGAGAGAGAGAGAGAGAGAGAGAGAGAGAGAGAGAGAGAGAGAGAGAGAGAGAGAGAGAGAGAGAGAGAAGAGGAAGAGAGAGAGAGGCGCTAGGTAATACCATACGTGGAGCCTGCCTTCGAGAAGCAACAATCTAGGCCTATGGTCTAGAAGCCATCTACCTTCAAACACAGGCGCTGCATGCAACTGCTATATGCACGTCACCAGGAGTAGATAGTAAACGAGAGTGTGCAACTCGCGGATGGGGACGTATACATGTGCCCGGTGGACAGACCTGCCCCGATTAGCGGTGACTGGGTTAGGGGATTTGTACTGCACAGTGCTGACTCATAGCTTTACCCATAAGCAGACATGTTATCCTCCGCTCATACCACACAATGGAGCTGCTGCACATCTCCATGCGTACACCAAAAACACCAGCTGACCTCGTCTACAATAAAACCTGTCAAGGCGACCACTCGGACAAGGTGACCACCTGTCCTGGAAGACCACTGCAACCAGGATCAAGGGATGCTATTAGCAGTCAAATGACCCTGGATACGGAGACCACCTGGCAATAGAGACCACACTTTTACTGTCCCTTGAGCAGTCGCCTTAGACAGGTTTCACAGTACATGTATCACTGTTGGATCTGCCGCTAGGGCTTACAGCATCTTAGGCCGCGGTCACACATGAAAAGCTTGCACCGCTTTTGCGGAGGCGGAAAGCGGAACTACCGCAGCCGCTTTGGCGGACCACACGATGCAGCGGTCACACATACATGTAGACTACTGTGCTCCTCAACGCTCCGCTTTGGCGGAGAGAATGCAAATGCAGCACGTCCTATGAAATTTTAGATGTTCTTGTCCGAGTTGAAGCGACCTTCGCTTGTACAAGTAGAGCTATCGTGGATCGCTGACAGGCTGCTGAATGTCTCATGTCAAGTACACTCGTGGATTTGGGGCACATTCACTGCGGCCCAGCACGGGTGTATTTGAATATTAGTTTAGTTTACATCAATATCAAATTCAAATAGTTTTATAGCAGGGTGTCGTTGCCTCCTCCATGATCCATCATCGACCCAGCGACTGCGTGGATGCCTGCAGCTGCAGTGAGGGTGTGGCAGAGTACTCTACTACTCCCTGGTTGCAGTCCTAGTGTTGCATACTCTTGTGGACGTATTGCTTGGAGAGAGAAGGAGAGAGTTGGAGATCGTCCGCGATCGGGGCCAATGACTCGTTGGGAGACGGATTCGGAGTTATTCCCTCACCAACTATCCACTCATAACGATGCAGTATTGCTTGCGAGATCTCCAGAACGTACAGTTCATTGGCAAAGAAGAATAATATGAAAACTCAATACCAAACGGCAACCAAACAACACCAGAACTCAGTGCAGAAGTAGCACACCAAACTCCAAAGCCATCACCATGCAGGTTCCGCCAAAGCGGATCCGCGAAAGCGGAGGGTCCGCTCGCATTTTTTTGGCGTAGCGAAATCCAAACTTTCCGCCAAAGCGTAACTTACGCCTCCGCCGTTGCCGAGGCAACGGCGGAAGCGTAAGTTACGCTTTGGCGGAACCGCCAAAAAAAGTGCATGTGTGACCGGGGCCTTAGCGGCCGTTGTGAATTCCCTTCGTGGACACGATCATTTACTTTATTTTTTTAAATCTCCGTTGGCCATAACGATTCCTAGCAACTCACTTGATGAGAAGGGAGAGAGACGAAGATCCGCTGGAGGATCCAGAGAACTCCTTGTGCATTTCGGGGTCGTCCTCGGCCGCATCCTTGGGCTTAAACGATACGCCAATCACTGGTGACGAAGCCTATACATACATATTACACATACAACACAACAATGCACGGACGTGTTCACACACACAGACATATACACGCAATACTATGCCAACCAATTGACTCATTGCGCATTGCCAAATATGGAATGTATGAGTAATGCTTGCGAGCACGCTGGGATCAGCAATGCACTGTTCAACACCCCCAGACGACCATGCCCAGGTGGCTGTGAAGGGTGTTTATGGTTCCAATAATGCTGATTACGTCATTGCACAATGGGTCCATCAAGAACTGCTTCCGGCGGTTCCGTACCCTGCTACCCGATGACATCACTGATCAAAATGTCTGCCCCCGTATGGTCATGTGATGAAAGCGCACTGATGGTCACATTCCGAAAGCAGCAGTACAGTCAACTTTGCTAATAACGACTGCGGATATAACGACAATTCGCAAACAACGACAGAACTTCCATGCCCAGAGCAAAGTCCCGTTCAACTGTAATACATATAATGAGACTTCGGGTATAAGGACACTTCGCGAATAAGGACACTTTTCTGATGCCCCGCCGAGTGTCGTTATACGCAAAGTTGACTGTCGCACTTACATCACGCTTGACGGCATGCTGCGTATCTCCTCGCTTGGACTTGGCGTGCTCAAAGCTGAGGCGCACCTCGCCAGCGCATTCCGGTGACGCATCCAGCGAATGAACATTGGGCGAGAGGTCAGCTGCGAACAGCACATACACACACACACGCGCGCGCGCGCACACACACACACACACACACACATGCGCACACGCATACAAACGAGAGGTCAGACAAGAAGCATATGCTAGGTGCCAGCAGACGTCAGTGAATACATGGCCCAGAATCTGTTCACAACTGGTGCGTGTACGCGTGAAACCAAGCGTTTGTGCATATCTTTGATGGGTTTTGGAGCGCCATGAGTAGGGAAACGCGCCGAAATGGAAATTCCAACATGTTGGAATTTTCAGCGCGTATCAGGCGCATACCAGCGTACATGCCAGTCACTTCGACTGGCGGGGTCAAACGACCTGTACTCGAAGGCGTCGCACGCCCTAAATACCAGTCGAATTGCTGTTTAGCGTGAAAGCCTGCTGCGTTTGGGCATACATGAACCGCAAGCGTACCGCGTTGTGAACACAGCTTTACAGTGAAAATTTCACGAAGCGACTTTTTCCCATGTTCAGCATCTACTGGGCTTATGGGAGGTCAGGAAACAAAAATTATTACAGGTGTGGGTCACTCACTACTACTACTAGTATGTGTGTGGCAGGCTTTTTGCAGCCCTAGCCACAAGGCCTGGCAAACCTTCTCACTGTTCACAGTATGCATGCTGCAGTGTCTGTTATTGCCGACAAGCAAGTGAGCAACAGGCCAGTGAGGTCTCAGCACGCCGTACACGGTACAGTCCCACCATGCAGCTGTCCAGCGAGGAAAGTCTCAAAGTGGGGGTCCTGGAACCCTCTCGATCTGCTCGCTCATTACATTAGCCTGATAAAATAATTACCTGGCATTCGTGCAGGCCTGCAGCACTTCATCATCAGGCCAAGGACTTTTCTCGCGAAGTAATTAGTTGCTGCAAACTATGCTCTGCTGCATGTTTTCGCTCTGTGTGAGTCCCAGAAACAGCTAAAGTGTTCCTGTACTTCAATGCCATCCAGGTTCTCTTCGCTATCGCCATCACGACTCTAACTGCAGACGACTTCTTCACCATGTTCTGCAGCAACCGCTAGGGCAGACATTTCAACATCCCTGGGTGGAGGACATTGATTCGATCGGCTCAACACTTGAACTCTTCGTCGTGACTGGAGGAGTACCAGTCCAACGAATATTCTACCCGAGCCCTATGACTTCCCTGACTGCTGAAACCCTTCCTGCAACGATTGCTACTTCTACAAAAAATATTCTCTTGGTTCTATGGCCCTATGCCATGGGACTGGATCAATCCATGCCATGGACAGCCTGGGAGGCATGGAGTCCGGAGTGGAGTGCAGCGAAGTGGATCCGTATATCCACATAATCATTCCACTTCTTCGCTGCATGCATGCACTCGAGCGTCGACGGCCGCGCCGGCATGCGCATTTAAGGTGGCTCCTACCCCTCGGGTCCAATTTTTTTTTGTTTGAAACGTGGCTACAAACGATTGTACTTTGTTCCGTAGGATATCTAGTGTACGGAGACAAAATTTTATCAAGTTCTACCGGCCGGTTTCACTCGGGGGAGGGGCCAAACATAGCATACTCACAATTGCCAATTTAGGCCAAAAAACACCGGAAAACCACTTTTTTGGCCGTAGCACTCGTAGTTACCCCATTTTTCTTGATGTCCAACATCAGGACAGTAGTATACTTGCGAATTACCAGCATAAGCTTTAGAAGTGGGTAGAATTCTGCTAGAAGGTGACCTTTTTCTCTTTTCGGAATCATCCCATTTCAGCGCACACGTCCCACATATTAGCCCCGCCCACAAGTATTTGACACTGGACTTGCCCTGTATTCGATGGTTATGCTATCATAACCTAATAATGGTACTGTGTAGCAAGTTTGAGCAGGTTCTACCGAAGGTAACTCTTGAAATAAAACTTTGAAGTGTCAAGTGATGCCATATTTTCAAGAATCAGCACATTGCACTGGGACATTGTCCAACGCCTTAGAACCCCTGACTCCACCATATGACAGATACGTATCTTGCAATAATTGATTGCAACATCTTCCGAACATAGTAGTAGAGCTTTGGATCAAGTTTTAGCAGTTTCCACCGAAGCTAACTACCAAAATAAAACTTTGAAGTCGCCCACATACTAAATGCAATAGCTGAGCATGTGCATTGAGTGTATGGTCTAAAGGTTTTCACAACTAGCTCCAATACGGCAGATACGTGTCTTACATTACTTGATTGCAACATCTTCAGAACATAGTAGTAGAGCTTTGGATCAAGTTTTAGCAGTTTCCACCGAAGCTAACTACCGAAATAGAACTTTGAAGTCGCCCACATACTAAATGCCATAGCTGAGCATGTGCATTGTGTGTATGGTCTAAAGGTTTTCACAACTAGCTCCAATGCGGCAGATACGTGTCTTACATTACTTGATTGCAACATCTTCAGAACATAGTAGTAGAGCTTTGGATCAAGTTTAGACAGTTTCTACCGAAGCTAACTACCAAAATAGAACTTTGAAGTCGCCCACATACTAAATGCCATACATGTAGCTGAGCATGTGTATTGAGTGTACATGTATGCTCTAGTGTTTTTCACAACTTTCTCCAACATGAAGCCAATACTGATGTGGATTTTTTTGACTGCTTTGTCCAAACACAGTGCTGAAGCAATGCACATTGGGCACTTTCTACTGGTAATGCAATTATTATATTCTACAGTGTTTGCTGCCAACATAGCAACCAATACTGCTATACTAAATGCGTAGTCCATTGGGTACGGTCCAATGGCTTTTCACTTCGCATCTAGCCACTGTTCTTCGTGCATTACTTGAATGCTTAGTCTCCATGGTAATGAAGCTAAGAGCCACACTGGAGAAGTTTCTACTGAAGCTAACTACCAAAAATATAAAATTTCCAAGATGCTACTATTACATAAAGTAGCTGTGTGCAATGCCACTCTGTTGAACACAGTAAGCAAAATTGAGTCACTAAAACCCTATTTGCCAGATATAAGCTGTTGAGACTGATAGCAGCTGAGCTGTATGATCTGATATGGATGGCGGTTCCACACTGACTAGCACATGTACATGTGCACAGGCAGAAGAACATACAAGTAATACACATAACGTTACTTCGAAGTCCATCATGTAAATACAAGCGTATATACAAGCATCACTCCTGTTCTCCACAACCTGCAGTCCTGGGCCACTCCAGCTGGTCAGAGTGCAATAATTTCTGCAGCAGGCTTGACTTGGAAAGCTAATCACAACTGCCATGGTTGCAACATGAGTATTACCAGCGCTACTTGTATTATATTATTGTCAATCCATTGTGGTGCATGGCACTCGTTTTCAACAACCGAGTTTATGTCATTAGTTGCATATGCAACGCCAATAGAAAAAAGAAGGGGCGGGGCAAATTACCACGGTTCAACACTAGTCATATTGAACGGCGTTATGCCATGCCAGGCGCGCACACAAAACGCCCGCGCGAGTGCGCATGCATATACACACCCGGGTAACACACATTCGTGCGACTCTACATAGCCTATGGCATAGGAGTGAGTGCACACACATATACATGTAGATTGCCTAATTTTGCATCCGTAATAAAATTGTGTAAGTATACACACATGTGCGTGCACATATAGATAGACTCAGCGGCATACGCATTAGTGTGCGCCGATAGGGCCACATGCCAATTATCGGATTAGTCCGTGAAAGTTGCACGGCACGACAAACTTTCGAACAGTCTAAAGATATGACACAATGAATGTGGAATACCCACCAGTGTGTAAGACCATTTCATACCTATTTCGCAGCGTTTGTGATTTTCGGAACGTCCCTGTTGATATTTGATGTCCTCACTTGGTTGATGACACAGTCACAAATTATCAAATTCACCTCCAATGCCATCCAATCTGCGTTCCGCGATACATGTACAGTGAACGGTGTTGAGGAAAGCCATACAGCAATAAACCAGTCGAGACTCCCAAGCAGAGGATACAATTCAACAGCGTATTGAAGTACGAATTGTTGTAAACAATTTTCAAGACACAATTACAAAATTTGAAGTGCGTCTTGAAACGTGTTTGAAGTGCTTCGATGTATTTACCTTCGATCTCCCTGAATCGATCCATCCACAGCTACCCGACGAATTTACCAGTCAGTGCGGGAGATGATCGAGCAAGTTATATTTGAAGGTCGCGAGATGTCAGTGGCACTGGCAGGAAATCTACACAAGCGTATTCTGAAATAATTTTCGACTCAGGCGTGATTCAAGAGCGGACTTTGATTTCTCCCTTCTTATAGTACGAGCACCAGTCGACATTGCATTCTTGGAAAATCTTCTGCGAGTGCTGCCTTCCCCTTTCATAGAAAGAACGAGTGAAGAGGGACACTAGCACAGTAGCAGCAGGTTCTAGCTAGGTCGCCAGAATTGCAGAAAAGCGAGAAGACGTTTCCAATTCCAAATTCCTACAACGATTGATCGCACAAAAATCATCGCTACCGAAAAATTTACTGAAAATCTACACTTTTCAAACGATGCGCGCGCAGAGGGTGTGAGCCACCTTAATTACTTACTTTTTACAAAGCAATTTTCTAAAAAAAATACTCTTCACCCTATCGCCGGCGCCACGCAGAAATATCACTTCTACATCTGCGACGCGCACGACGAGAGAGTCGATCAAAGGACATGATGACTGTGATCCAATAACCCCCCCCCCCCCATGTATGATGCGATTTTTTGTATTGTACATGTATTGTATTGTATTGTATTTTATTATTTTACTTGGGCATTCCCAACAGACCTTTTACGGTCTTCTTACAGGGTGCGATCGATCGAGAGTGTTTGCTGCATCGCAGGTAACTGGTTGTCGCATACGCGTATACGCGCAGCTAGCTCCGTTGTAGATCTACATGACTGTATCTACAGGGCGTTTCAACTACAGTGCTGGCACCTGAAATCCGACCCCCTGAGCGGTGGGCTGACATCGCAAAGACCAGAAATAGAGGCCGCTAGAAAGTGAACGCGCCGCCCAGGGCAGGGGGTCGGATTCCAGTTGCCAGCACTGTACCCAAAAGAAGTAAAATCATGGAAATCACTGCCACATCCAAAATCGTGAAAATCACAAAACATTATAATTATGTTTCTGAGACTGAAGTCTATTTCTCCAAAGAGCAAGCTGTAAAAGTGTAATACTAATAGGAATAGAATTTCCGCCTGGAAGCCATAGCAACTTGTGCTGGGCCGGATTGCACCACCATTCTACAGCTTGCAAGGCTGAAGCTACGAAGCGGTTTTTTCTTGCCAGTGAATCCCTACTTTTTGGTCTCCCTCCTGTCCCAAGACTCCCTGATGTACGATGCCGGCGCTTGAATGTACCCGGGACTGACCCGGTTGCTAGAGTTGTGCCAGGTACACGTGACCTGTACCCGGTTGGTTGGTTTGAAATCCTAGAGCAGACACTGGCTTGAGGTAATTACTTGTCCGTTGTGCTCGTGTCGTGTCTCTTCAAATCGCATGCAGAACCATGTTCTGCTCTGCATGCATCGCCAGAGGCCATTTTGATACGTCCTCTGACATTGTGGTTTAGGACCGGGAGAAGAGGCTCTTGATTGGTCCGGACATACCATATATGGCATAGGCATAGTCGGTCCCACTTTGTGTATATTATGTGGTGCCGGGCTGGGGACACAGGACCTCCTAAGCATGCGTAAACATACGCTACAGTAAGATCGGGCGCCGAAGAACACCTCGCCGAAGAACACCCAGGCTGGAAAACCGGCAAAATTTAAGAACAGTCCAGGCTAGAATTATCAGATTTAAGAACACTTTTAAAATTGTATACATTGTACATGTATTGGAGGTGAGTACATGTCATGTACTCGTGTAAACAGTAACTGCTACATGTACATGTACAGGTACATATGTACAGTCATTCCCATTTACGACACCCACTAGTTAAGAAGTACATGATTGTACTATGTACATTGCACTACATGTACATGTACATATACATGACAAACGTCATGACGTCACTCGACTCGCCGCGCGCGTGTGAATAAGAACGGTCTGGCTAGAATCAAAAATTTAAGAACTTTCCTAGGCTGCGCTCGAGCCCCTGCGTTCTTCGGCGCCCGATCTTACTGTAGTGGTCAAACTGCGTTGTCCGGACATGCCGCCCTGACCCCCCTGACTGGCCGCCAGTCCAGCTCCGCTGGGCACGTGTTTGCATTGCCTAGCAACTGAAGTGCAGTGGAGGATCCCACCCCAGTGCCAGCATGTAGTGTTTCGTATACTTTAGTCTAACCAGACCAACCAGAGAGCCAAGACCTTTAAATAGTTCTAACTGTTGAGCTACGATAAGACAACGAACCTAGAACACATGCAATCTACTACAGTCCACTTTGCTTATAACGACACTCGGCGGGGCATCAGAAAAGTGTCCTTATTCGCAAAGTGTCGTTATACCGGAAGTCTCATTATAATTATGTGTCGCAGTTGGATGGGACTTGGCTCTGGGCATGAAAATTATGTCGTTATTAGCGAAGTTGACTGTATACTGACATGAACGTACAGCCTAGAGGGGGAAGGAGGAATGGATTGCTAGAACATGTAAGTGGATCACGATGAGAGGAATGATGTCAGCGCACACGTATGCATCGGCGTCATGCATCTACAGTCAACTTTGCTAATAACGACAGTGGATATACCGAAAATTCGACGACAGAGTTTCCATGCCCAGAGCACACAGTCCATTCTACCTGAATACACTATAATGAGACTTCGGGTATAACGACACTTCGCGAATAACGACACTTTTCTGATGCCCCGCCGAGTGTCGTTATACGCAAAGTTGACTGTTGTCACACCATACTACACATACCACTTGTGGAGTATATGTCTAAGCCCACGTATCCGGGCAGGTTGGCACAGGGCGCTGCCTGTTACTGGGCACTGCCCACAACTCGGAACCTCTACACATGAACCTAGGCTGTGTTCGTCGTTAGCTACCTGGTAGTAGAGTAGAGTCACTCTAGCGATATAGGTAGAAGGTAGAGGTAAGCGCGCGAACGCTGTCCTACCGGATTTAGTAGTTTTGCACGATATGTACGTGGAATGTTTCTCTTCTGTATGAAGTTGTGTACAACTCCTTGATATGTCTGGAAATCCCCCGTGCCTCTACCAAGCTCTACCGACTTCTACCAGCTTGAACCTGGTCGAGCCGGTAGAGAAAGTTAGAATCTACTCTTTGGAGTAGAAAAAGAGGAACGCATTTACCGAACGAAGTAGTTTCTACGTAACCTGTAGATCAAAAACGAACGCCTCCTTAGTGTATACAAGTAAACACTTCTTTTACGCCTATCAATGATTTTCATCAGTTTCAGCAGGGAAAGATGTAAGCGGGAAACGTCTGAAGAAAAGATAGACTGCCACCACCAGGACTCGAACCAGAGACCCTCGCTTATGGCCAGTGATGCTCTACCACTAAGTTACGGTGTAGGCGTCATCCGAGCAACGACCGTTCAACAAACTTTTTTTCTGATTCGTGCTCCCTGTGAATCTACACAGGCGGTTGGGACGTAGCCCGGCCTCACTGTAACCCACACACTTCACGTACAAACTAGCACGCGGGGAGCCCCCAACATATAAAATATTCATTACTTTGAGTGAAAGATGCAGACGGGATTTTGAGGCCATTTTCCGTTGAAACGCCCGGCTTGGTGAGTCCTGGCGGGTAAGACAGGTGTCGGATGGCTGGGGGATGACCAGGTTAGCAGGGTAGTTTACTCTATTGTGACGGCTACTGCAAGCACACGCATAGCCCGCATGAGGCACGTGCACCCCCCTAAAAATTTACCTACATGTTGGTTCAGCATGCGCATAAAATAACGGTGACATAATGACTATGAATGACATGCACCATGCAGCCATCCTACACATTTGCAGCCGTGCAGCCCCCTTGAAGGGGGACCGGCCACGCCCTTGCTCCACTGGGCCAAGGTTCATCAGTGGTACAGATGTGGCAAGCAAAATCCAGTCTGATGTTGATTGTTTGCTTTCAGACTACTGCTGTGGATAAGCTTTGATGGCCTCGTGGACTTGGTGCTGGAGAGAGTGAGTGATATCAGAGCGACCACACATGCGTAGCTTTGTGGTTTCAAGCGTACATGTACATCCCTCTCGATTTCACTTCAAAACCGCAAAACCACGGGTCAAGAACCACTTTTTTCGCTTCCGTGGAGCGCCACCACCCACGATCAGGCGACAGATGCGGCTCCTACACCATGGGGAAGGGTGCTTGTAGTAGATCAGATCCACCAACCATAGGCCAACGGCCAATATCCTCTTTGCCACATCCATGTTTCCTCGTGCCAGACCAAGAGCTCCCAATTCACTGTGGGTCATGCGATGTATATGTAGCACAGGTGAAACAGATCTTTCCGCTTCCAAGCAGGACTGGAATCTCGTTGCTCAATCATGGTCTTAGGCCAGCCCACTGTGCCTGTCCGGTGTCACTTGCCACAGCAGAAAACACGCGGGGACAGTCCCCTGCTATGAGAGTCCATCATTGCATGGTTGAGATGCAGTGGCAAAAATGTGCGGCACAGCGTATGCCAGCGATGCACAAGCAACTCACTCAGTATACATTTGCATGTGCATACAGGTACAGTCAGTTTGAGTCAGACCTCGCTTAACCACACACGTCCGTTTTCCACAAAAAATATCCGGATAGGCGAGGGAACCGGACAATCGAACACACATACTGTATGTATGCATGATATATGCTGTAAATCCGTAACAAACCTATTTTCTTCCGGATGGCGAGGGATCCGGATAAAAGAGGACCGGATAAGCGAGGTCTGACTGTAGCACCAATATGCGGCTACGCTGTACATGCACCTAGCGCCCATGAGCGTTTCCGGAATTCCGCAGACTCGTCGATAAGAATGTACTCGGATGGAGAGCCAAGGATTAATTTATTAAAAAAATGTGCAATGTTATCAATGTTGCCACGTGCAATGTCATCGCATGAGCTGATTGTTTAGTAACTGGTGGCGTTAGTGGACATTATAGCGTAACTTGTTTTGCTGAAAACATGTTGGCGGTTGAAAGCATGTGACAAGGCAGGGCTCTGCCAACCGTGGCTGGTTGTACTCAGGGGCGCTGTTTCCGAACACGGTGTGTGCCCTCCACCTTGTAATATGCTGTCAACCAACAAAATGTACAGTACACGTACATTACCAATGCCTGCTCTAGGATTGTAGGACAGCCAGGTACACGTGTACCTGGCGCAACCATTTCAACCGGGTCGGAGCCGGGTACACATGTACCTGGCGCTGTCTCACCAGCCGAGTCACATGCTTTAACTGGTTGGTTGGTTTATTTTAATTCGGACAATAAACGGGAACTAGGCCCAATGATATAAAGGCGAATGGATAAGCCGCATTTAGAAAAGAGAGGACGGGAATTAGAAAATTACGAAAGAAGAAGAAAGTACTGGAGTCTGACACATACAAGCCATGCAGTCAGTCCTTTCAAAGTTCGAAAGTGTAAAGTACCAACCGGGTCACAGGTGACCCGGTACTATATTTTCAACCGGGTTCAAGCGCCGCCCAACCGGGTGGATTACCCGGCTCACCCGGCGCTGGAGCAGACACTGCATTACCAAAATAACGAAGTACAAAAAAGACGCTCCAACGACGACTGCCACACATTTACAAACACATGGGTCCAGCAAATAATAATTGTTCTCGCTTTGTGCGAACCGCAAAGCACTCACTAAGATCATCTTCATCTGGATCACAACACTCGTTCGCTTGTGATCGCTGATCGTTTCGGTCGCCATTCGACAACTCGTTATTATACTTCGGCTGCTTGCGATCATATCGTAAAGCCTACACTACAGGAAATGCGCGATTACAACCAGGGTCATTATGCGGATGCTTGGCATCTGGACCACGTCTTTCAACTGGTTTGCTTCCGCACCTACTGTCCTGATTTGCCACAACCGAGAAAAGAACGTGGACAGTGCCTTTTACAGCTGCTCTCGTTCGCCTCCCGCACCGGTAGGATGCAAGACGATTGGCGGAGCGAATGGAATGTGAACTCGTTCGCTTGCCGTACACACTCGTGTTGCGGGGAAAGGGAACAGTGCGCAGATGGTCCGGATCGGATCCCCACTGGGCGCATCTCGAGCACTACCGCTATTCATATTGAACTAGCCCCAAAGCGCGGCGAAGATCACACGCCGAGAGAGTGGATGAAGGCCGACCCGCAAAGCCCTACCAACAGAAATTATTACAATCATCTTTGCAAGGCGCTTGCACGAAGCGTCCTTTTTGCTCTTACCTTGCGCTGCCAATGCCACGCAGAGGCACAGGACAATGGCGGTCTTCATCCCGGCTTGCAACGGACTCCCGGAGTACTCTTCTAGTAGTAGACGGACGAGACTAAGAGGAAATCTAGCCAACGTCAAACAAACTGCGTCCCCACCACACGGCACACCACTAGTCCACTGCACTGACTATGCAGCTAGCTGGAAGTAGAATCCGAGAAGAAGATTATTTTTTGGCTTGTCATCGCCCGTGTGCGTATCCCCCAATGTAGATCTACTCGTATGTTGTATGACTATGAGCGCAGCGCAGTAACAGTGACTTGGTGAATGGTGACCGGTGGTGGGCCGTGGCGTGGGGCACGGCAGGCGCACAACAGATTGACGGATGATTTCATACCTAGACTTCAGCGTCATCAGTGTCACTCTAGTCTAGCTCTGTCTGTGTGAGCGAAACGTCTGAGAAATCCATAGACCATGCAGACCATGGTACTGTATAATTATGCCGTAGATCTATGCATGGTAGACGGCATAATTCAACTCTATGATTGTACGTAGATCAACCTGCATGCGTAGAACATCGACCGCAGTACTACCACTACTAGCACTAGTGTCCATGGTGTCTGAACAGTCCTGGCCAGTAAAAAGTAGCGCCGCGTTCGAGTGCACAGGAGTAGTGCGTGTGGTGCTAGGACCGCGCAGCGCCCGGCGCTATTTTTTTTCCATGAGATCGAATTTCAGTCTTACAACAGGATCTGGGATTGCATTCTTGACTGTCCTGCTGGCGACACAGAGCACGTGCGCGCAGTGTTGCAGAGTCAGTCGGTAGACACCGGCTGGATTCCTGTGCAGACAGCGCGAGTAACACCGCATTATTATTTTATGTACTATGCCCTCTGGTCCGGACCTATGGTCCGTGGATTACAGATGATTATGGTGGACTGCACAAGTAAGTTAGTTAGTTTGTTCAATCACTTGTCCACTGGCCCTGCGCCTTTGATCCTAGAGGGTGGTGGCGTTCCCACGGCGGATGCGGAAAACTCGGCTTTCAGCCGAGTCTCACGCGAACCGTGAAATTTTTTTATTTTTATTTTTGTCCACTGGCCCACTGCATGCTGCATGTAGAGTATACAGTCGTCTTTTTGTAGATCTACATGTGGATGTACAATGCTGGCCACTGCAGCATACAGTAGTCGCACAGATCTGCATGAAGAATCTCACGTCAAGACGCTCCCTGTCACTTGTCAGCCTCAGATCAAAGGTCGGAGTGATGAAAAGTGAAAGTGGAGGGTTTAGCACACGAAGAAACGAAGCCAGTTGAAAATCTGATGAGGGATCATGAGGCCTTTCGTACCATTAATTCTCAAACCAGTACATGTCATGGTGATAATGTGACGAAGCATAACGATGGGTTTGCTCCCACAAGCATAACGATGTTAATATTATTAATTTTATACAGCATATCGGCGGAAAAATTAATTGTGATGAAAGTGACATGAAACGTACACAGACATTCTTCCTCCGCGATACCACCTCTGCACCGTCATCGAATCAGTGAGCGCTTTTCGCCCAGCACTCACATTCAGCAGAACACAGGAGCCAGACAGGCACGATAGGACCTAGGAGTGCCTGTGACCAATGCGACTGGAAAAGAAAACCTCAAACTCAAAGGTTTTGACTCGACTGACACGACTGGTCGCACAGTATGGGCCATGGCCATATGGGGCTGCGTTATGCAATGCACAAAACAAAGATCGATCGGGGCAGGCGGCGGGAGGGGGGGGGGGGGGGGGCGAGGGTGATGGAAGAACAGAATAACTGATTGTCAGTGTACAGACTGTGTACAGTGGTAGACTGGATAGAAGGATAGATGTAGCCTTGTAGGCGAGAATCCAGATCAATCAACGCCGGTACCTGGGCGTAATGGTAGATGGGCAGCTCTCCTGGGAGCCTCACGTCAATCACACAATCCAGCAGGTGCGGAAGTCAGTAGGCGCGCTGTGGCGGAGCCGCCGAAGCCTCACCCTGGCGTCAAAGATCCTGTTTTACAGGTCGATGATCCAGGGTAGGTTGTCGTACGCTTCCAACGCCTTTTATCTGTCACTTCAAATTGGCAACATGGAGCCCCTCACACGTCTAACGAAGTGCGCTATCCGCGGCTTCTTCGGTCTGCCACCGTGACGCGCACGAGCCCGATCTTTGAACAGCTCCGCCTCACCACCCTGGAGGACATGTTTAACATTAAGCTCCTCATCTTTGTCCGTCGTTGTCTGTTCTCCCGAGCTAGCTCCCTCTTCACCAGCTTCTTCGTGAGAGTTACTGGTGACCGCACTCGGGGAGCAGCACATCACCTCGTTCGAGTACTATTTTGGCTCGGTCCTGCGGGTCGAGCGACCATGCAGTTCATCGGCGCAGTCCTGTGGAACCAGCTCCCGCCTGATCTCCGTTCCGAGCCCAGCCACCTTCAGTTCTGTGCCCTGCTAAAAGCCCATCATGGCTCCGTTTGAATGCTTTTCGGCTAGTGTGTTTCTTTGGTATAGCGGACTGAAGAATAGTAAACGTGTTTTGCAATATATGTATGAAGCTATTTTGTATATAGTATGTTCCCATTCCGTTTTTGCTTTGGTGTAGCCCTGAGGTTGATTGCTTATTTATTTCTACCCTTCCTCTCTCCATACTTCTGTCCCCCCCCCCTCTCTCTCTCTCATTCCTTCTGTCGTCCACATGTATCAAAGGAGGCGAAATCGCCTGTTTGTGGTGCGACGTTAAATAAACTTCTACAACAACAACAACAACAACAATCAACGCGTAGCAGCGTAATGATGAGAAGCGTGGGTGTAATAATAATATAGCCTGAAAGGACCGAGACAATGATTACAATGTCATGCAGTTACGACTGTCATCATGTACATGTACATGTACACCAATGTCATCAACACAAAAAGGATGGAGGCAGTGTTAGCCCTTATTAGGGTCCGGGCAGATTCTGCCGGCAGAAAACTTGGCCGAATTCGGTACATTTTCTGGTAAGTTTCATGCATGTTTGGTATGTGGATAAAATAATGGAGCAGAATTCAAGGAATTGCCCGCCATAAGGTTTGTATGGTTCTGCCAATTTCACTGCTTTTCGAGCAGAATCCGCCGGTCCCTAGCCCTTATCGATAAATTGGCAGATTCTGCTCGAAAAGCAGTGAAATTGGCCAACAAGCCTTATTGTAGGCACTTCAATTCTGCTCCATTTCTTTATCCACATGCACATAGAAAGCCTACATGAAACATACCAGGAAAAGTATCTAATGATCCACCAGGGGCTAGTGTAAGCGGATTATGCTCGGGAAATGACCAGATTATGTTCTAGCGGATGCTCGCAGAATGCTCGAGAAAACAGCCAATTATGCTTGTTATGCTTCACACCAAAAAGACCAAAAGAACAGATTATCGTCCTAAAAAAAAGAACTCAGACCATTGTCATGATGTGGACTGGGAGCTTTGTAGAAGTACAAGACAATAATAATGCAAGAGGAATACCAAGTTCACAAGCAAACGCTGAACTTTTGGGAGATGTCCTATAGTGGCTGCTAAAATGTTATTCCAAATGGACAAGAAGCGCTATGTATGGTCCTGTAAAAATAGTGTCTACAGGTACATAACAGCTTCATTGAGCATTGGCCTTTTTTTTTCTTTTTTTTAAATTTCGGCCAGTCTGCTACTGTCATTATTTTCGTCTTGGGGGTTAGACAAGGGGAAGTAGCCATGTAGGGGCGTTAGCCCGCCTTTCGGCATCTGCCCTTGTCTTTCGGATGCCATTTCATGCTCCTTCTCGGAAAACCCTAAATAGTAGCAGTTTGGTCTCATACATTGTAATCATTAATTTTAACATCTACCTTCACTGATGAGCTATGTATTAGCGAAAGAGCTGTCTGGAGGAATACAAGTTATCAATATGATTATCGTCTACGGAAGTGTCCTCGCAGTAGTGATGGTTGTGTGCAGGAGGGTCTAGTCGGCTGACAGCGCACTGTAGTGGTGGAGGTGATACTCAACTTCTCAAAAAGGACCTGATTATGCCAAAATTATGCCTTCAGGCTTCAATAGCAGTTGTGTACAACAGCCTCATTGGGCATCTGCCATTGTTTTTCGAATGCCATTTTATGCTCCTTCTCAAAAAGGACCTGATTATGCCAAATATTATGCCTGCATAATCCGCTTACTCCTGGAGCCTAGTACGCCATCAACCACGGAACGGAATGATATTATTATTACTCAAGTAATTTTTGTTTTGTTTTATTCCAAGCAATACTGGGCTGGGGTAGCCAATTACCACTTTGCGTGGCGATTGCAGAGTTTATAATAGGAAACCACGGCTATGAGGAGGCGCGAGGCGCTGATGCCTGCCACCACTGGCACCAGTGACTCGGTGGGTGACTGGTTGTCATTATTGTGTCACGAGGGATGAGTCAGATGACGCTGCATTGGCATAACTGCCGTGCCAGCTGCTCGCCAGACGTCATGGAGAGGTGCTGGATGGGTTCAATTATGTACTCGCACATGGCATACATGCATGTTGGATCACATGATCACATGTTGGATCACATGATCACTTGACTGTAATTGTTACTAGGCGGAGGACGCATTGTGTCGAACAACAACGAAGGAAGACGTCCAGTACAAAAAAAGGGGCCCCTGCTCCCTAGTCTAGAACAGAGAGGGTCCGAGCCAGGCCTAGACCCGGCCGATATGGTTCAGATGGTCGCAAGAGAGACGGACGGCCCTGGTAGGATAATTATTTTTTACGGATGCTGGTACACTGTACTTCTTCGTCTCTCGTCGCACAACTCACGGGCACATGTACATGTATACTAAGCAAGAGAAATAAAATAAATAATGAATAAGCTGGGGTACGGGTCTTATGCACTCTTGGTCACTGATTATAGTGTCCCAAAATCCCAATACTGCATATGCGAGCCTTGCACTGATAGAGTAATAGTGATTTTTTTCCTTCCCTCTTATGTCACCTACGTGCGATGTTGTTCGGCCCATGCACTCTCAGCTCTGGCCGAACAGTAGTCTTTTTTGCGAACACATCCAGCCAGAAAATTATATTTCGGAGAAGTAATTAAAATTATTAAATGCAGTTTCACCTCTGACCCTGTCACCAATTTTTTTTATTTTTTTTTTATTTTATTCCAAGCAATACATGGCTGGGGTAGCCAATGACCACTTTGCGTGGCGATTGCGGTTTTTTTTATAGCCAACCATGGCTAATGACTGTCGTCAGCGCCACTGTAAAACCACCAATCCAAGGCCTCACTCTACCCGTGACTAGGGTGCTGCGGATAGTGCTAACCTACCAACCAACTTCTTATTAATATTGGCACGGTCTAATTACGACCAGCCAGGAGATGGTGAATAAATAAGTAAATAAATAAATGGACTCAGATGGAGAGCCAAGGTCTTTTTCTTTTGCATAAATAAATAAGTATAATTATGTATATTTGAAACTCGGTTGTTGAGCCATAAATAATTGTAGGAAGGAACAAAAAACATTATGGATACGGATATGTTACAGTGATGGAGAGTTACTCTTAACTCGTATCCATAATGTTTTTTCCTTCCTACATATAGCTCAGATGGAGAGCCACGGTTTAATTTACACAAAAGAAAAAGACCAAGGAACTACAAGTTACGCTATACTGTCCACTAACACCACCAGTTACTAAACAATCAGCTCATGCGATAACATTGCACGACACTGACCGACGGTACTGACGTTCTACAACTAACTGGCTAACAGCTCTAGCATATCTTGGATGCGCACTCCAACAGCCTTCCAACTTGGAAGGTTCTAAGTTATAGAAATAACATAAGAGTGCGCACCCTTCAGTTTCTTTGGTTGTATCCTTTAGTTCCGTATTTTTTCCCACTGATGATAGGAACAAGAAAATCGATTCTGGGTTTTCAACAATATTTTTGGTATAAAATACACAGTAAATACATGTCAAACAAGTAGCGTAGTTGCGTGATGTCTGCGGCCTTCATCCTCTAAGTCAAAGTGACTGGCATGTACGCTGCTGGTACGCGCCTGATACACGCTGAAATTTCCAACATGTTGGAATTTCCATTTCGGCGCGTTTCCATACGCATGGCGCCCCAAAGCCAGCAAAAATACGCACAAACGCGTGGTTTCACGCGTACACGCGCCAGTTGTGAACACAGCTTTAGGCAGAATTTATTGGGTAACTTTCTCTTTGCATTCGAGGGTGATCCAACACCGTCTACCACCGTGATGACCTAGGAAAAAAAAGCATAGGCCGATGATAGGGATGTTATAAATTTTTCATTTCTCCTAGTTTTTTTCAAGACATAACCGAGGATTCGAGCCTCACTATCGCTCTGCATGCGTTCCCCGGTACACTTTGCATACATACTCATTCTTCGAAGTTGCTTCACGTCACGATCTTGCATTTGAAAGCCCTATTTGAATAGTGTATCTTTGATGGTACGGTACGGGATAGCGCCAGGCATGCCGACGGCACAAACACACAAACACGGGATTAACGCCGTGTGGACCCTGGCTAGCGCCAGACGTTACTGAAGTAACGTCTTTTGCATAGCTACGGGGATAACGGTGATTTCATGGGAGCATATGGTTAGTCTTTGATATCAAACATTAATATACATTTCCACGGAACGGAAGGAGGCGGTGCGCCAATAGGATTTGTAGGGTCCTGGCAGAGAGATGGTTTGCATAATGCTATCATGGTATGGTATGGGATTGCATGCTATGGTTACTATTATTATGATTATTTTACTTCATCAAATCAACAAACACGGGGTTATTTGGGCGGTTGAAAAAAAGAAGAGCATGGTTAATGGTGTGTGTATTAATGAGGGGGGGGGGGGGCTTGTCTAATCTAATTGGCCCAGCAGTTGCTGGGATGCGGAGCAGGGAGGCAGATGGTGTGTGTGTGTGTGTGTGTTAATGAGGGGGGGGGGCTTGTCTAATCTAATTGGCTCAGCAGTTGCTAGGATGCGGAGCAGGGAGGCAGGTGGTGTGTGTGTGCGTGTGTGTGTGTGTGTGTGTGTGTGTGTGTGTGCGTGCATGTGCATGAGTGGGGGGGGGGGGGATTTCCTGTCTGATCGGCCAAACAGTTGCTGGGATGCGGAGCAGGGAGGCAGATGATCGCCTGCATGGGAGTATTGAGGTTCAGACGACGAACACTCCAGATATGAAGTCCATGCCAATCTCGTCAGGGATGACTCCCGTTACAGATTCATCAGATTACTCATCTAGCGGTCATTTCTGTCTGGCACACGCTACAAGCTAGGTGGGCTGCGAAGAGGTCACTCAAGATGGTAGCTTGCTGCACACTGGGCTAACAAATAGTGGAGTGCTGGGCCTCTGCGGAATCCTGCTGCTGCCTACCGGGGCCAGCAATGTTCAGAAACCTATCATGGTCGCACGCTGGCTCAAAGACAGCACTGTATTCGTCCTTGCCGGTCTCACTGTCCAGTCGCTGCTGCTGTTCATACAGAATATTGTCAGTCATCGAGTTAAGTCTCGCGCCATTCTCTTTCGAAGCCATAACATCATTTCCAGCATCACTGTGCAGTTGTCTCTGTCCGGAAAGGACGTTATCACACGTCGAGTTACGCTTGCCAATTGTCTCGTTCAAAGCCATCACATCACTGCTAACTTCACTCTCAAGCTGTCTCTGTTCGCACAACATATTGTCAGACATTGAGTTTCGCTTGGCAATTGTCTCTTTCGAAGCCAGAGCATCATTGCCAGCATCCCTGTCAAGTTGTCTCTGTTCGTACAGAATGTTATCAGACATTGAGTTACACTGTGCGACATTCTCGTTGGAAGCCATATCATCATTGCCAGCATCTCTGTCAAGTTGTCTCTGTTCGTACAGAATGTTATCAGACATTGAGTTACACTTTGCGACATTCTCGTTGGAAGCCATATCATCATTGCCAGCATCTCTGTCAAGTTGGCTCTGTTCGTACAGAATGTTATCAGACATTGAGTTACGCTTTGCGGCATTCTCTTTAGAAGCCATAACATCATTGCCAGCATCTCTATCAAGCCATTGCTGTTCGTACCGAATGTTATCAGACATTGAGTTACGTTTGGCAATTGTCTGTTTCGAAGCCATAGCATCATTGCTGCCAGCATCACTGTCAAACCGCCCCTGTTCGTACAGAACGTTTTCGGACATCAAGTTTCTTTTCGCGATTGTCTCTTCCAATCCATTGACAGCGGCGCGCATGTCTCCACCGGTGTTCCCTCTGCGGCAGTACTGCTCATACACAGCATTGTCAACCATGGGGTTACAATCGACATTCATTGACACTGCCTTACCCAGCTCGTGATACGCATCTTGTTTGAAAATCGAATCTGACAGCTTGGTGTTGTGAAGTGAACTACTCGTCTTGACGTTGGACAGCGTATTGTAGTCTCCCTCCACTTCCTCACAGCGCCCAGCCGCATCTAAACGACTGTATTGCTGGTTGGCTGCAAGATGTTGATTGATGACTTCACTGCTGCTGTCGCCGCTGGTCTTCGGGTCAGTCGGCAGCTTATCCTGTGCTTGAAGAAGCTGAGGAGTGTTATGTTGTGCTGACATCGGAATGCTGGGTTCGAAGCGGTCAAGATGGCTGTAGAACGTGTGTGAATGTTCCTGCAAGGCGGGCATATCGTGCTTTGCAGGCATGGCGAGCTGTCTCATGCCTCGCATGACGCTCCTGATCGCGTTTGGCATTGACATGCGACCGGGATCCTTGCTACTGCTGCTGCTACTGTTGCTACCGGCACCGGGTACCGATGATCTATGGCAGCTCTTTGGCTTGGAGGCGGAGGTGAAGGCTTGCTTGTCAAATGCATCATTGCCTGGCCAACGGTCGCCACCGAGGTCTTGAGAGGGCATTGCTGTTGCTGACCTGATCCGGCCCACTCCTTGCACCCTGATGGAGAGACTGCGCATTGAGAGGCTCTTGCGGACCCTGGCGCCCTCCTGTCTGTCTTGTGGACCAACGCTAGAGTCCACCCAATCCTGACTGGGGTCGCTTAGTTCACTGTCGCGACTGCTTCGACCAGCTCTCTCACAACTCGGAGATGTCATGCCATCTGTATCGGCATACAGTCCATCTGACATGCAATTGGCGTGCTCAAAGTCTGTCATGGCAACTCTACCTCCACCACCACTACCGCTGCCGCCACCACCCTTCACCTTCGTGCCGCTTCTACTCGACATCCGTCTTAAATGTTTCCAGCTGTCCGTTCTCGCCACATTGTGCACATGGTCGAGACGTGATGCAGCTGCTGGCATGTGAGCTCTGCTGCCGTGGCTTCCCGACGGCACATCTCCACCGTCCACAGCCTGATAGATCTCATCGCCCCATGCGCTGTAGTCAGTAGCTGCCATGGGTACAGTTTCCACGGGTACGGTTGCTGAGCTTTCGGTGGATGCACGGCCAGAAGAGGCATCATCCGGAGTGGTTTCCGTCGTTTCCTCGAGCGCGGAGAACGAACCCTTCGCCTGTGCTATGGTACTTGTTCTCCTGTACTTGGACCTGAGCGACCGAGGACCCATGTCACGGCTACCCAGGGCACCAACTCTGTCCGCTGCCATCTCGTCGTCGTGGAAACAGTAAGTGTATGCATCTTCGCATTCGCTGTCGCGAGTGGTCGCCGGTGTCTCCTTGGTATCAGGCGCTTGATTACCTGTGCATCTGCTATTGTCGGAAGTGACGGTACTGCAGACGTCCTTGTAGGCTACGTCGTAGAAGTCTTCTTGTCCGCTGTCGGTGCACTCCTCCAGGCGGTTCTCGAGCGGAAATGTCTGACAGTAGGATACCTGGCTGTCCATTGACATCAAGAGCTTGCGCTTTACGCTGTGGCGGTGCGACATTGATCTACTCAGGCTGCTTGCAGACATGCTACTCACGACGTCGGTGGTGGTGGTGGTGAAGGCTCTCTCTGCCTTCGTGTATATGCCACACGACGAAGCCGGGTCGGCATGCCATGGTGACGCTACACCTGCATCCGCGCTGCTGCGCTCGCCGGCATCGCGGGTGATGCCGGACGATGCCAGACGGCTGTTGCTGCCGTCGCCGGTGCTGGCCGAGGCGTCCACGACGAACACGCTATGTGCTTCGGCATACACACCGTCGTCGTCACCGCTGGGTTTGTGGACCGTACCACCGCCCTGCATGAATACCGTTCCGCCGGACGAGTTGCTCAGGAACGACAGCCTACTCGGCGCGGGGCTGGGTGTCGGCGCGGGGCTGGGTGTCGGCGAGGCGCTGCTCTCCATCAAAGACAGCGATGCATCTGCAGGGGAGCACCAAGGAGAATGCAGGGAAACAAACAGCATGGCAAGAGAAGCTAACAAGTCGGCATTGAGTTTGCCAGTTCAATCTTGCAAACAGCCTAGAGATGGAATGCTGTTCATTAGCACGGACATATTTTGTAGATATGCAAAATTTCCCACTCGAGACAAGAAGAAAAATAATTTGGCTTGTTTTCTGCAGTTTTGTCTTGACTCTTGGCAGTCACCAGGTCGTTAGGGTCATAATCTGATAATGTCTAAATCCACTGTCCGCTTGGTTTTCTCAACAGATTGCTCAGGCGTGTACTGTAGAACGGGTAAAAGTCTAGCGACTACTAATTTTAGCGTTTTCCCATTGTCTACCGGTTGGCGACGGTTTTTTTTTAGCGATTTGCATTTTTCTTCATTGTACACATTTTGATACTGCCTTCTACTACTGTATGTACAAACCATCACTACCGTGTACTAGTGCTATGAGTGCTAGTACGAGAGAACATCATAAAACATAAAACATGTGTTAATAATTGCTAGGGTTTACCGGGTGTTAGCGGCCGTCGTGAGCTCCCTTCGGGAACGGACACGATAATTTATTTTTTTTATTTTTTATTTTTTTAAATAATTGCTTTACTACAGTTGTGGCAAGTGAAATCCGACACTTAGCATGAGGGACTGCACCATGCAGTCTGCAGCCCCTGCATACGTACAGTACATGTGTTACATACCACTTTATCTGTCTCATGACAGAACTCGTACTCGGTAGATCTACTCGTATGATCATCACAGTCAAGGTTCACAGTCAAGGTTCAAAAGGTGCTGGCAAAAATGAATGAGCACTGGATACCAACACTCCTTGAAGGCCATTCACACGACGGGCAAGCCCACTTTTATCGTACCGTTTCCAAGGATATGTACTCGGATACGATAAACTTGGACACACGCGAGCAACAGATTTTTTTATCTTGGCCGAGGCCCTTTTGCTCGCGATTATACTTTGCACGCCAGCAAAAGTGAGCAAAAGTGAGCAAAAGTGAGCAAAAGTGACCATTGGTGAACTATTGTGAAGTGTAGGTGAAAGTGCGCGCTGCAAATGTTGTCCTTCCGTTTTTTTGACAAGTGCTTCCAAGTGTTTTTCTTCCATTCTGAAGCGACCGTTGGTGAACTGTTGGTGAACGTGCGCGCCACAAAGTGTGTCCTGTTGTTGGCAAGTACCTTGAAGTGTTCCTGAAGTGTTCTCTTTCCATTCTGAAGTGCCTTCTGAGCAGTTGACGAGAAGTTGATATCCGATCAGAAGCAAACATGCCAAAAGTAGTTTTTTCCAGCGATGCCGAGAAGAAGTTCCTCGAGCTCTGGGGTGAGATGCTTGCGAAGAATGACAAGAAGATGATATCAAAAACGAAGAAAGTTGCCGAAGTTGTCAAGAGCCTGAACGACTACCTTGCAGACATTGGCTCGGTGGAGCGATACAATGCGTCCCAAGTATCGAACAAGGTGGACAGTGCGAAGGTGAAGGGCAGGGACCTGTACCGCAAGCACTTCCGGAAGCAGACCGGCTCCAGGCACGATAGTGACAATGACAATGTGGAGGAAAGTGTCGACCTGGAAGCCGCATACTCGCAGTGGAGTAACTTCCGTACCTTCCACAAGTGTTTCAAAGACCACCCAACGTGGGGTCCCAGAAGTTGCAGAGAGGTGGCTGTGAGCGAAAGGCGCGCACCTGAGGTGGTGCCCGTGCCGGATGGGCCCTCGTCTTCATCAGTCCCGACACCCGTACTGCAGCAATGCTGGTCACGACCACCGTCACCTGATCTAGGGCCTCCCCCCAAGCGCCTTTTGCCGTATGTCAGCCAGCGCCAACAGCTGGACGATGCCCTATTTGGCGTAGCCAGCAGCAGCGCCAGCGGCGATACCAGCAGAAGCACCAGCAGTGATGCCGTTTGGGACGCTGATGATGACAATAGCTGCATCAGCCTACCTTCAACGCCAGTAGTACAATCCGCATCAACTGCCTCTGTTGGCGACAGTGCCGTACTTGCAGAGACCGACGTCACTGAGCTGCCGGAGACCCCTCAACGAACAGTTGCTGCCAAATAACCTGTAGCACAGGGGACAGGCCGCAAAGGCGAGAGCCAGGTCGCTTTCTAGCGGGAGCTCAAGGACATCAACCTTGAGCTGCAGTCAAGGCAGTTCGAGCATGAGGTCAACATGCAGACCCAGTGGGCTGCCTACTTGGACAAGCGCGATGCTGAGAAGGAAAAAGTATAATCAGAAAGGCGACGCGAAGACATAGCGGTCATGACAGCACTGGAAGAGAGGGTCAACAACGGCACGCGCAGGCCTTGCAGCAGACAACAAAGCAATGCTGCGTTTATGGCTGCGCTCATGCAGAAGTACAATTTGTAGCCGACTCGTCAATACGTTCAACGATATTGTTTTATGTTATTCTATATTATTATTCGCTATTGTTCTCATTTCTCTGTATACACTTTTCAATAAACTGAAATTTGTTTTGACCCCGTGCGTGTCTGCTACATGCATACTTCTCTTCCGTACAGATAATGTATACGTGAACTCTTATCCACGGTTTTGTATAGGGAGTACCGAATTCACAAAAAAATATTTGAGTTGTTCGTTAATCATGGGCGTAATCTGCTCACACTGTGAATGAGTATTACGGTGTGATAATAAGGTACCCGTACCCTCTGTTCCCTGTGTGTGTGTGTGTGTGTGTGTGTGTGTGTAACTTCAGTGGGAGAGCCAATTGATGAACGCCACCACGCACAAACATTCTGCACATATCCAACTGCATGGTGTTCGGGTTCTCATAAGCACACTGCTACTTGTAGAGTAACTATTTCAAATTCCACGCGCAGTAAAGTTTTGGAAGAACTGAATTACTGATGGCCGCACAAAGACAAGTCAAACACAAAAGAGTCGAGAAGCGGGTAAATCAAGAAATTAGCTCATGTGCGAGTGCTACAAGACAGTGCTTGAGCATCATGACATCAGTGTACATGACAACAACAAAAACAAAACAAAATTCGACGGGTTCGCGTACCGGGCAGGTCAAGAACAAGGAGTCGTACACCTCCCTGGTCAAGAACCACTGTTCCGCTTCCGTGGGACGCCACCACCCCATGATCAGGCGTCAGATGCGGCTCCTAAACGGTGGGGGAGGATAGATCAGATCCACCAACCAGAGGCCAAAGACCTAAATCCCATTTGCCACATCCATGTTTTACTCATGCCAGGCCTCGAGTTCCCAATTAACTGTGGGTCGCAGCACGGTTGGAAAAATCCGTCCGCTTCCAAGCAGGACAGACTAATATGAAACATGCACAAACAACAATTATTTATGACCTTCACAACACTGTGTGACAAAGCTGATCAGTATCGACAAAAAGGATTTATTACGATTGTGGCAAAGTTAGTTGACCAGAATCATTATCAGTACCGGTTGGTGGCAGATACATGATCTGCTAGCAATGACCGTAGCTGTTCTGCTGTATGAGTATCGTGCTGTTCTTGTTCTTCAACTGGATCACCTTCGCCTTCATGGGGCTCACCGTTGACGTCACCGACGTCCACAAGCCACTCATTGTCGAACGGACAAGCTGAACGTTCGCAGACGTTGTGCAAAACACAAGCTGCAATGGCGACATCTGCGGCAAACACTGGATCTCGGATGAAGTTGCGGCACACAACACGCCATCGAGCTTTCAGTCGTCCAAAGGCGCTCTCGACAACTCTCCTCGTACGAAAAAGGCAGAAGTTGAAACGGCGTTGCTCCTCAGTCTGCTGCTGCGGAGGACGATTGGTGTAGCACTTCATCAGTTGTTTAGAAAATGCGAATGCACCATCTCCAAAAATGTACGCAGAAACTTGCGCACCGCGCACTGGTGTCGACACACCCGAGAGCCACTCTCCACTGCTGATGTTCTCCCTCAGCGCACTGTTGTTGTATGCCGACGCGTCACCAACTGACCCCGGCAGTTCAGCACTTGTGTAGGTTATGAGGCCAGCACTGTTCACACACGCCAGAACGAGAATAGCGGGACACTGCTTGTGGGAAAAGTAAGCATCGCCATATGAGACCGGTTTGCAAATATGCGTGAATGTGCCGTCGATGGCACCAGCACACCCGGGAAGGCCAGAGAGATTTTCAAACCCTCTCATTGTCATTTGCAGTGACTCTGCAGAGGTAGGGAACACGATTTCATCACGAGCCATATCGCAGATCAGAGGCAGGATGTCGTGAACAATCTTGTGGACCGTCGATGTCCCCACACGATACTCCGTTGCCAGTTGGTGGAACTCACACCCCTGCGCCATCCAATGCAGGAAAATTGCCAGACGTTTGGGTGGGCTGATAGACTGCCGCATGTTAGTAGTGTCTTGCTACACCAACGCAGGTCCCAGTTTGTCGACGATGTTCTTGAAGGTGGGCTTGTTCACCCTGTAGCGCTGATAAAATCGGCTCTCCTCCACGTCTGGATAGAGAATCCCGAGACGCGCCCAGCTGCCATTCACCTCGATTTCCCATGTTCCACATTGTTCTCACCCTCTAGGTGAGCAGTCCAGAATCGCCTTTCACGACGCGAGGAGTCAAATGCATCCAGTAGAGCTACAGACTGGAGCGATACCACATGTGGTCGTCATGTGATACCACATGTGGTCGTCATGTGATACCACATGTGGTCGTCTTGATGGACTCCATGGAGTTGGGAGAATATCCCTCGATTGCCATCTCCTTCGGGTTGCATTAAATTTGCCCGCAATCGATCCTCTACGAGAGAGAACATCACTTTGCGACTGCATAGCCAGCAGAGCCAACATACTCGAAGCTGCCATTCTTCAAACAAGGTGACAACCAATCAAAACGAACTACCAAATCGAAAGGAATGATTTTCCTCGAAGAAGAATTCAAAAGGAAAATGGAAAGTTCAAAATATCAAATTTCCCGGCATTTTCAGGAGATCACTATGGATACATTGACGAGTGCAAGGCTTGCAAAGTTTGCCCAGCACCGTGTGAACTGGCTCACTGTTTGCAAGTGTTATCTTGGTCACACGTCGTGTGAATGGCCTATTATGTGTGCTATGTTTGTGAACTGCGTGTATCCACACTGTGACCTTTCGATCTGTTTGGGATACATACGGCCAAGAGTACATAACCCCCCAGAGTGTGCAACGCCGATCCAGTTCTGCATAGGGTCTTGGTCGAGCGGAATCGGATCTTCTGATGTCATGCGTACACTCCACACCAGCGCAAGGCCGGTCTCGAGGCAGGGCACCGTTGTTTTTGATCTGAGAGTACCCGCGACTCCCCGGGTTCCCCTCAGAGGTGTACGGTATAATGACGCAAAGATCCGATTCCGCTCGACCAAGACCCTTTGCAGAGCTGGATCAGGCGTTGCACACTCTGGGGGGTTATGTATTCTTGATACGGCTCTATAGTACAAACCCGGTGCAGTGCATTACATCATTGATGACCATTTGTGGCGCTGTCCCCTATGGCAAGTGTCGGATTTCACTTGCCACGACTGCAGAGCTAGACTACAGTCAACTTTGCGTATAACGACATTCGGCCGGGCATCAGAAAAGTGTCCTTATTCGCGAAGTGTCGTTATACCCGAAGTCTCATTATATGTACTACAGGTAGAATGGACTTTGCTCTGGGCATGGAAAGTCTGTCGTTATTCCGGCGATTTGTCGTTATATCCGCAGTCGTTATTAGCGAAGTTGACTGTACTAGTACTAATATTACTACTTACTACTACAATGTACAGTACGTATCGCCTATAAGGTTGGCGGCTATAGTAATATAGCGGATATAGTGATCAATTTCTCAAATTCATTTTCATTTGCCATAACTAAGTATACACAGTTATCGCGTATAGTAATAATCGTCTATAGTAATATATCGCCTATAGTGATCAAATAGTGATCAAATTCTTCTTTCAAAAGACCTTTGTTACATTATTTTTGCATCGATTATAGTGATTGATGTAAAATCAAGTGGTGTCAGAGGAGAACAGGGTGTTACTTCTTCGTGAAGAACTAACTTGTCCAGTGTTGTTTGGTGAGTTCTGCTTGTACAAGTTGCCAAATATGCCTCCATCGTGAGGAAATGCTCATGTTGTGTGACATGATCTGTGGCCAGCTATGCCGTGCGTATGTGCACGGCGCCCTGAGTCGTTGGACACCCCACTCGCATACATTGCATGCAGTATCGGTCATAGTGATATATCGCTTATAGTGATAAAATTCTCAAAATCAAACACCAACGCTATAGGCGATACTGACTGTACTATGATGTAGTACTGCATTGTACTCACAGATCACCAGTGCACTACTAATGTCTCAACGGATTAGCGATTTGAAACTTCAGCGAAAATGAGTCGATCGCTAAATTCGCTAGGGTTTTTACGTGGCTAAAATTACCCGTTCTACAGTTGAAACTCACAGCTACATTCGCGCCCAACCGGCCCCGCCAAACACACACGCCAACATGCAAGTGCATGCGTGCGTGCACGCTCAAACACACACAAACATGTGCATGCACAGACACAGACACTCAGACTCAGACTCTGACACACACACACACGCACGCACACACGCACGCACACACACACATCGGCACTTACTATAAGCATGTCCCCTCTCAGCAACATCATACTGCTCTCCGACATCACTCCTCATCGCCGCGTTGCCATGGGGACTTAAAGCAGAATTTGCCGATGAGTGATACATTGAACTTGGTGACAACGGCCTACAGGGAGACGACGAATGTGTCGATGTGGGTGAGTTGCTCAACATCAGAGCTCTGTTCGCATGCTGGTAATGGTCAGAGTGAGGGGCTGCCAGATGGAAGAAAAAGCAAAGAACGGATGTACTAGCACTGTAAAAGCCATTATTCTAACGAGGTGTAACATTAACCATTTCCTAAAGATGAGTAAAGTGGCCCAGTTAACGTGTCCAAAGCCTAACGATTAGCATTCTTTCTCGCCGCTCAACACAGATTATCATTTTTTCTCATTGCTCAACACCGACCTATGAGAGAAAAGTACTCGTATCGACTTCTGTCCAACGGTAAAGCTGTGTTCACAACTGGCGGGTAAAGCTGCGTTCACAACTGGCGCGTGGACGCGGTACGCTTGCGGTTCATGCGTGTCCAAACGCGCGTTCAGGCTTTCTATAAAAACAGCAATTCGAGTCGTATTCAGCGCGTGCGACACCTTCGAGTACGAATTTTTTGACCCCACCAGTGAATGTGCGCTGGTACGCGCCTGATACGCGCTGAAAATTCCAACATGTTGGAATTTCCATTTCGGCGCGTTTCCATACGCATGGCGCCCCAAAAGCCAGCAAAAATACGCACAAACGCGTGGTTTCACGCGTACACGCGCCAGTTGTGAACACAGCTTAATACAAGAATAAGGACAACATGTCACGAGTTATAACTAACTGTCTAACGTTTCATATTTTAACAACAGGTTTCTTCTCGTTAATTCAGTAGATTTAGTGCTTGGCTGCTAAAGTCACAATTATTATTATGACTTTTGCACTATACGCCAATACCGTCAACCTGGAGAATAAGGACATCCGGGCCGGCCCACAAGAACCATGCTGTGTTTGAAAACCACGTGGTATATGCATAACATCCAAGCCAAGCATTTTGACTTCAGGATTTCAGCTCGAGCTTTACGGCACAGCCAATGAAACCAACGTCAAAGCTCCCACTGACCGGGACAGAGGTTAGCAGCTGGGTAATTGTAGGGAGTCAGTCATACATGAGAGCGCTACACTGCAGTTATGCTCGGTGAAATCTGACATAGAGCCGCTAAACTGGCGCCCTGGATCTGTTCTGATTGCAGGACTGTGTGTGTACGTCCAGCCGCATTCGCACGACATCACGGGCTATGCAAGTTGAGGGTGCCACATATGTACTCTGGGTGCCATATATGTACTCTGGGCACCACATATGTACTGTGGGTGCCACATATGTACTGTGGGTGCCACATATGTACTCTGGGTGCCACATATGTACTCTGGGTGCCACATATGTACTCTGGGTGCCACATATGTACTCTGGGCGCCACATATTTACTCTGGGTGCCACATATTATGTACTCCGGGCACCACATTTGAACTGGGTCGGAGTTCACGGAGCACAACTGCACAACACGACCCACACACTTACAACACGCGTGTCCTCTCTCAGGAAGATCGTACTGCTCACTGGCATCGCTCCTGGCTGTCAAGTTGCTCTGGTGACTCAAGGGAGAGCCCGTGGCGGAGTGATACGTCGATCGCCGCGACCCTGGGTTAGGGGTGATTTGGCCATCATGACAACTCCCGGGAGACGCGTGTCCGGGCGTGTGTGAAGTGCTCGGCACTGGACTCCTGCTAGTCCGGTCGTACAGGTTAGAGCTTTGCCCCGCCGCTCCTGTAAGAGATACCGCAAGCACAGAACAATACAATCATCTACACGCATATTTATAGAGCATTGTGCTGATTTAAAGATACCAGAAGCAAAGACACAGAACTTTGCCTCGCTGCTGTATTTAAGATACACCACGAGCACAGAACAGTACATCTCATGTACACAGAACTTTGCCCCGTTGTAAGATACCACAAGCACAGAACAGCACATGTAAAATAGAACTTTGCCCCGCTGCTGTAAGAGATACCACAAGCACAGGACAATACAAATACATTCGAACGTCTCTTTTCCGGACGCCTCAGATACACGCTAGTCTCTCTACCGGGCATCTTCAGCTTGAGTTTCTGTCGCAAAATGCTTCGAATTTGAGGGTTTGAACTTTTTTTTCTGTATGCGCAAGTGCTTATTTGTCACTGCTAACCTCGTACCTGTGTACCAAACACACTTTTATCAGGATTCTTTTTGTATCCCGAACATGTGCAATACGTGTCAAATAAACTTCTTCAAAAAAATGGTACGATACATGATAGATGAGTTATCCCCAGATACGGGCAAATCTGAGATACGGGCGGTGCTCGGTCCCAAGGTGCCCGGATAAGAGATGTCCGAGTTCAAAGTCAACACCGAGAGTAATGACTGCGGCAATAATGACAGTATCTCCATGCCCAGAGCTAAATCCCATCTAAAGGGCGATTCACAATACAACTTTCGGCGACGCGACACGCGATTTGCGACAGTTGCGACAAGAAATTGCCTGCCGCGAGCTGTCGCAAGCTGTCGCAATGCACCTGTCGCAGAAGTTGAAGAAAGTTCAACTTTGGCGACATGCGACACGCGACATACACAAATGGAGTACAGTTTCGACCCTGGGTGCACATGCAGTGCACGTGCATAGTACTACTTGTGCATGAGTATGTCGCAAACATGAAGAATATTGTGAACCGTGTGTCGCTGTCGCAGCTCGTCGCATGTGTCGCAAGTCGCATGTCGTGTCGCAGAAAGTTGTATTGTGAATCGGCCTTTAGAGGTGATTTACACGACGGCAGTGCATCCCGCCGGCAGGTGAAGTTATGAAAAGTCTGATCGGCCGGAGTTAACCTGAGTGGATCCAATGCGTGCTCGCACACAAGCGCTGGGAAATCAGGCAAGTTTTCGTGGCACATGCTGGGGTGGCGTTCTCAGATTTGCACTCGTCCTCTCGTCCACAGGGAGAGAGAGAGGGAGAGAGAGAGAGAGGGATGTAGTATTATTCTCAATGTGGACAAGGAGACATGGACGAGTAAACTAATGAGGAGCAAGAAATGCACAACCAGTAGGTAAGTGAAAAACCAGAGAAGTCCCGAGCCAGTGAAGCACATCAAAGTTCTGGCCTACGGGAAACGGCCTGTGTGACGTACAGACAGCATGCAACGCATACAGTCATAAGTGTACGCATAATAGAGTCCAGATATTACAGCATCTCCCCTTTCAGGGCGCGCAGCAAGAGAGCGATAAGTTAGCAAAACAGGAATAATGCTGAAGACGAAAGAGTAACGCTAAATGATTAACGGAATCTGATAGGAGTATGAACGGCACGTCCAGAACGGGTAACTCTACCGGAACGCTCCGGGTCGGGGGTAGCTGGAGATGGACGTTGGACGGGTGACGCTGGCTCACCATTGTCCACAGCGTTAGCAGGACCTGCAGGCGGATCGACGATGAGGGCACTGCGGTTTCGGCGGAGAACCGAACCGGACGGCGTCTCCACGATAAGCGACCTGGTGGAATGCTCAGCAGTGACAATACCAGGCTCTTTCCTATCCGGAACAAAGACAGGGATACCCGGGACCAGTGGCGGAGCATCGAGAGCGCGATGGCGGGAGTTGAAATCCGACGCTTGCCGGGACTTCAGAGAGGCGTCTTTAGCGGCAAACGCTGTGCGATCTACGAGGTGTGGCCGTCGAACGTCTGCCGACATGGGTAAACGCGTCTGGATGCGGCGGCCCATGAGGAGCTCCGCAGGACTGAAGCCATGTGCTAGTGGACTGGCACGATAGCTCTGCAGAGCAACATACGGATCACCTCCCCTCACCAGCAAATGCTTTAGGGTCTGCACTGCGCGTTCCACTAAGCCGTTGCCTTGCGGATAAAGAGGGCTGCTCGTGCGCTGGGTGGTTCCTTGCTCTTGAAGCCATGCTGAAACCTCTGCACTTGTGAATGGGGGACCATTGTCCGAAACAAACACATTTGGATTGCCGTGACGCGCAGACATGGACTTCAGTTGCGTGATGAGAGAAGCTGCAGAAGTACGGGACATCTGAGCAAGCTCGATCCATCGGGAGTAGTAGTCAACGACAACTAGGTACTGAGAGCCTTGAAACTGCATGAAATCGGCAGCGAATTCCTGCCACGGGAACTCAGGAAGACGTAAAGGATATCAGGGGCTCCATTGGCGTTGGCTTGTCACGAGCGCAGGCTTGGCAATTGGACACGATATCAGCCAACTGGGCGCTTAGACCTGGCCACCAAACTGACTGGTGAGCCCTTTCGCGGGTCTTCGTGATGCCGAGGTGACCAGCATGGAGCTGCTGGAGGACTTCTAGATGGAGCTGGTCCGGGATGACGATTCTGGAACCGTACAGGAGCAGGCCATCTGTGATACAGAATGACTGCCGGGATGCGTAGTAGGGCTTAACGGACACTGGAGCAGACTGTAAGCTTGGCCAACCGGACAGAGTGTACTGCACAAGATGTTGACACACTGGGTCTTGAGCCTGCTGGTGTTGAATCTCACTCAGTCTTGCATCGGACGCAGGGAGATGAGAAACCACACTGTCGAGAAAAGCTTCTGCGTCGTCGAGGAGGCGGACGTCATCAGCGGACAGAGGACGCGACGCAGGTGACCTAGATAAGGCATCAGCAACGATTAGATCTTTGCCAGGGATGTGTACGATGTCGAAATCAAATCGCATCAGGTTGAGCCTGAACCGAAGTACACGTGGAGGGATAGAGTCGAGAGCACTAGTGCTGAACAGGGGCACCAGAGGCTTGTGATCGGTTTCCAGCGTGAATCTCTTAGGCCCGCTTCAGACTAGGTACAAAACAGCCTATAAGTCACATTTACATAGAAGTTTCCAAGACAACAACAGGAATCTGGCGGGAAGCCTAAAAAGCTGTCCAATCCTTTCAGGCAGGGTGCCAACCCTTGTACAAGGCAACTTTCCTGCATTTATCGTACTTTCACCAGGCAGTTGTACGAACTTTGTACCCGGGTACGACTGTCCGCTGCTTTCACACATCCCAGGCCCCTTGCGCAATTTCGTAGGGTCAAAGGTTGCCTGTATATTGCATGTAAAATGTGTAGTCTGAATGCAGGCATGGAAAAATGTTGCCTTTTAGGTTTTATGTGACTTTGTACTGGATTTTCTATGTACGTAGTCTGATGAGGGCCTTACCGATGAGGTAATCTGAGAATCGGTTGCAAGCCCAGGTGAGGCCAAGAGCTTCTTTTTTCTATTTGAGCATAGCGATGCTCTGCCGGCAGTAGTGCACGAGACTGGAATGATACGGGTTTCCAATCGCCGGACGGCTGTTGCTGCTTGATAACGGCACCGAGACCATAGCTCGAGGCGTCTGCAGAGACAATAGTTGGGTACTCGGGAGAGTACAGAGCAAGAACAGGCGTACACGACAGAAGAGCCTTAATCTCTTCAAATGCCGATTGCTGAGAGGATCCCCAGGACCAAGCATTGCCTTTCTTGAGAAGGTCGCGGATCGGCTGTGAGACGGAAGCAAGTGAGGGAGAGAACTTGCCAAGCTGGTTGACGAGGCCGAGAAAGCTTCTCACATCCGAGACATCCTGGCATGGCGTGAAGTCTTGAATGCCCTGCACCTTCTGGGGATCAGAGTGGATGCCGTCTTGGTCGATGATATGACCCAAGAACTTGGCAGAAGTGACTTTGAAGAGACATTTGTCCGGGTTGAGTGTGACGCCGTTGTCGCTGAGCCATTGTAGCACCTGGTGCAGCCGGTTATCATGTTCTTCTTCAGTGCTACCAAACACTAGAGCGTCGTCCATCTGACATGCGGTACCAACCACACTGTTCAAGATCCGAGCCATTCGTTTCTGAAAATGTTCGGGAGCCGAACAAATACCGAATGGTAGACGCGTGAACATGAAACGCCCAAACGGGGTGATAAACGTGGTCAACTTCTGGGATTCCTTGGCCAAGGGCACTTGGTAAAACCCAGAGTTGGCGTCAAGCCTTGTGAAATACTTGGCACCGCCCAACTGACCCAGCGTGTGGTCTACCGCCGGCAAGACAAACTGCTCACGACGAACGTGTTGGTTGAGACGTGTGTAGTCAACGCACAGACGGACTGCCTCCCCTTCAGGTTTGGCGACAACAACAAGGCCAGCACACCAATCAGTTGGTTCATCGACAGGGACGATGACGCCTTGCTTTTCCATCTTCTCAAGCTCCGCTTTCACAATCGGCATTAACGGTATTGCCACATTGTCGCGCGGGCAGGACAGAGCAAATGGTTTGGCGCCTTCTTCGAGGCGAATGCAGTGAGGCTCTCCAGTGATCCTGCCGAGAGGTTTGAACAAATCGCGGTATGCAGCTCGTGCTGTCGCGGTGTCGCGAATACCGCTCGATACTTCAGAGATGTCAGCCTTGACGTCCAGGAGGTCCAAGGCGACTATTGCAGGGCGTCCTAGGAGGGCCTGCTTGAGGTTGTTGACAACGAAAATCTCTTGTCGAGACGACTTGCCCGCATGTGATACCATTGCGTCAAACACGCCAGCTACGTCGAGGACGCTTGAGTTAGCAGACATCAGGGTACGACGACTGGGTCGCAGGGCCTGCACATCTAACAGGCGGAATACACTTGCTGGAATTACAGAGACATCGGCTCCGGTGTCGATCTTCATCGTGACTGGGGAATTGTTGACTTCCACCGACACAGACCAAGGGTCGCGTCCGGCATCGACGCTGCCAAGAAACATGCCAGGGGCATGCCTATCTGGCGGTACAG
>NC_088653.1:18147329-18189829 GCF_964019385.1 Sycon ciliatum
ATTGTGGTTAGCTGTTTGTGGCCAGCTAGCTGTGTTTGATGGTACGGCACGGTACGGGACAGATACGGCATAGCGCAAATACTGTGGCCAGCTGTTTGTGGCCAGGTACGTTTGATGGTACGGGACAGATACGGGAGCCAGCAAATACTGTGGCCAGCTGTTTGTGGCCAGGTACGTTTGATGGTGCAGGACAGATACGGGAGCCAGCAAATACTGTGGCCAGCTGTTTGTGGCCAGGTACGTTTGATGGTACGGTACTACAGTCAACTTCGCTAATAACGACTGCGGTTATAACGACAATTCGCGAATAACGACAGCATTTCCATGCCCAGAGCAAAGTCCCTTCCAACTGTAGTACATATAATGAGACTTCGGGTATAACGACACTTCGCGAATAAGGACACTTTTTTGATGCTCCGCCGAGTGTCGTTATAAGCGAAGTTGACTCTAGACAGATACGGGATAGCGCCAGGCGTGACACAAACAAACAAACAAACACCAATTTAAAGCTGTGTGGACCCTGGCTAGCGCCAGACGCTACTGAAGTAACGTTTTCTGCATAGCTACGGGAATAAACACTCACTGGGCTTACCTAACGTTAGTTGGGCGCCGGTCATGCCAATTACAAACGTGATGAGGAAGATAGTGCAGGCACGCATTCGGAACGGCGGTGCCATCGCGGGATCACCACCACTACCTAGCTATCACCTGTCAACAGCACAACAACACACAACGCAACAGGGCATTGTGAAGTAAAGTTGGCGTTGCTTATCCATAGACCTGCGAACACGGGCCTGCGTAATGATGCATGTCGCAAACGCGACTGGATACCGCTGAGCAACACTCCAGACTAGTAGAGTGTTAGTTTGGACAGCATCGGACACTTGTTTTCCTGCAGCGTCATGGGCGTAGGAACCGGTCCGGTAGGCCCGGCGGTCGCCGGACCAATAATTTTCGAATTTTTTTACATTTCAACCTTTGAACACTCTAATTTTTTCAAAGTAAAAGTCCCGAGTTACGTGCACACTCAATGAAGAGCACACACGCTCCACGAGAAGAAGAACAGAACAACACAGTGCACACCCGAAAACGCGGACAGCGAGCTCCTCTCCGAAATCCAACTACGAGCTTTTTAACTGCAATAACTTTGACATACGCTATTGGAGCTGGAATTACCGCGGCTGCTGGCACCAGACTTCAACCTACATTTCAACCTACATTTCAACCTTGTTGATGGCTTGTCGACTCTTGTACAGGTACCATGTTTTACATCGACAATGCGGTGTATCATCAGCATGCATACTCTTATTTCTCATATCATTCTGTAGCATTAAAATATGCCTTTTAGGCCCAATTTTTCAAAACAAATCTCGGGGAGGACCCTCGACCCCCTCTCCCAATTTCGCCGCACCAATATTAAACTGCTTTCTACGCCCCAGAGCGTGCTATCAGTTTTCACCTGCCTTTGTCGCACAGTGCAAACAGCATAATGTTCCCACAATTAGAACTGCTAGTATCACAAAATTTCTCTCGCTGCACTAGCGGTTGTCAGCGTTCGTTTCTCACCTTTGAGCGATTAGAATATGGCTCAACATCCGAGTTTCAAATAATAATAATAATAGTAATTGCAATTTGAAACTCGGGTATTGAGCCAATAATAAAAGTAGAAAGGAAAAGGACATATGGAAACGAGTTATGAGTAACTATCCACCACTGTAACTAGATATTATATACAGTCAGAAAATGCAACAACTTGGCACAAAACTGACAGAGTACTGAGACATTCGACGTCCTGACACCTAGCTTCAACACATCTCCGTAGCGCTAACCGACAGCCTTCCAACTTGGAAGGTTCAAGGTTATGGAAAGACCAAAGAGGTGAAGGCAAGCGCAACGAAAACGAGCACAAGCTACAGTCCCAACGGAACATAGAATGTCGATTGTTACTGGAAGATGACGAGACCAGTAGGCGATTTGACAAAGCGGTCTAACTACAATTCGAAGCAGCAAAGCAGCACACCACCCAACTTGGGTGGGTCAAAAATATCAAAGATGAGTTAAGAAGATTTAAAATCTTGTAGGACGCATCACGCAGCTTCATGAGTAAAAAATTGGTTGTGAGCAACACTGGCTCACACTCAAATCACTGCTTTTCACCAGAAAGGGTCTCGTCATCGTCCAGTAACAATCGACATTCTATGTTCCGTTGGCACTGTAGCTTGTGCTCGTTTTCGTTGCGCTTGCCTTCTCCTCCTTCGTCTTTCCATAACCTTGAACCTTCCAAGTTTGGTCGGCTGTCGGTTAGCGCTACGGAGATGTGTTGAAGCTAGGGTTCAGGACGTCGAAAGTCCCAGTACTATGTCAGTTTTGTGCCTAGTTGTTGCATTTTCTGACTCTATAATATCTAGTTACAGTGGTGGATAGTTACTCATAACTCTTTTCCATATGTCCTTTTCCTTTCTACTAATAATAATTGCAATTTCAAATTCGGACTTCACGGAGAATTTTCAAAGTGTTAGGAAATTAGAGGCCACATGCCACCTACTGCTCTTGGTGTGAGTTGCCAGTATGATGCAAGCGAGATATTGATCGATCGAAGAAGGATAGATTTACCATCACTGTGGATAAGAGTCAAACTGTAGCTCAGCTAGTTAGAGCATTGCTCGCGAATAGCAAGGTCCCTGGTTCGAGTCCCGGTGGTGTGACTGATGATTTTTTCTTTCTTTCATATCTGGCTAGGCTTGCAAGTGTTGAGTTTCGGAGAGAAAAGAGCAGTACGACGATGAGCAGGGATGCACTCAGCAAGATGCAATGTCAGTCATACCGGCAAATACGGACACACAATCTGTGTGACACATGGCTTTTGGACCATTTTTTAATTTTTTCCTAACAAGGCATGCCTCAGACTTACTACAATGTCTACTACTACTATTAGCAAGAGTCCATAAACAAGAGTATGCAACTGTGAAAGCCATGCTCTAGAGTCTTCAGCAAAATGAAGTGCAAGGACCCGCACTGGAAGCATGACAGGGTTCCTTACCTTCAATTGGACTGCACAACTCCGCACACGTCAATATCTGAACGCGACAAAGTCCACTCGCCGTCTGCCGAACCGCCTATAAACGGAAGCGAACACTCGCTATGCACTGCTCTCGAGAACCAAGGGCAGCCTACATCTGCTTGGCGTTCACTAAACTCTTGATTAAACTTTTCCTAACTTCGACTTTCCTGGTTCGTTCAAGTCAGGGAATCGTCGGACTTGTGTTTGTTTGTGTACTTTGTCTGTCTCGGGGAAATGTTTCCACTGGAGTGGACGCTTGCTTTTCAAGCGGAACGACATCGGAAACATGTACTGATGTAGATCTACGAGCTACAACGACTTGCATGTGCATGTACGCTGTAACACGCAAATTGAGTAGCAGAACTCTTTGATGTGACTATTGCACACTGTCTTTGCCAAAGAGCATGTGGCATTGCACGTGCGTTTGTCGTACGAAATCAGATCGGGATTACTCAGATCAGGTCGACGGTCGCTTTTGGCACCAGGTCCGTACGATTACAGAGAGGTTCTGCACAACGAAAGTTCGAACGAAGTTTCGCGACAGGCCTTGCGAAAGTGTGTACGAATTTTCGCACGAACTTTGTGTTCTGCACATTTTCGTAGTTTGCACGCGCCAAGTGCACGTACAACATGACCCAATCTCACGAAACTTCCTACGATCGTACGAAAGTTCATTTCGCGTTCCCTGCAAGTTTCGCGTCCAAAGTTGCGAAAGTTCGTGCGAAGTTTCTCACTTCGTGACGTAGGGCGAAAGTTCGTACACATTTTCGTTTTGCAGAACCTCTCTCGTCGACCCCTAGCCCTGCATGCACTAGTTCATACACACTTCATAACCCCTATAATTGCACCATTTCCCCCTACCCCTGCATGCAATAGTTAATTAATACACACTTCATAACCCCTATAATTGCACCATTTCCCCCTACCCCTGCGAGCTGCATGCAATAGTGATACACATTTGTAGCACCGTACACACTTCATAACCTCCACATTTGACCATTTCCTCGCTCACGCGCGCGCTCTGTCCCTGCATGCAATAATTAGTACCATACGTAGAGGGTTATACCGGCTAAATCCCGACTAGTCCATCAGCCAAGAACTCAGAAGTCGTCAAATTCAAGCACCCTGTTGCACTTAGAAATCGAATACTTGATTTTGGCCTCAATGGGGAGTTTAGGTACCCTGTACACCGAATCCGCAAATAAAAAGAGTAAACGACTTGCACGCTCTGCAGGGGGAAGCCGACAAAGTGACCATTTTTGGCATTTCATCGACAGCCATTGTTGTGACCTAAACCCAATCTCCAAAGAGTACCATGCGCGTTTCAGGAATGAACTTTCAGATTTTTGTGAATTACGGGAAAAATCTTGCAAATCGAGAAGATTTGCAGTGTAAACCATTGCAGTTTCCGTATTACACGTGTGCCTGGATTCAAATTACAATAAAATTGTTGTTCGCCTACTTGTAGAGTGTTGTTCCATTACACATCTCTTTCACTGTTCTATTTAATTGAGCATCCGAATACATACCTTCAGAAAGATTACAATGAGCTAGTATTGAACATCATCCACCTTCGGGTTTCCGAAGTATGCACCCCGAGTCATGTCAAGCAGGTTTGAAGCGTGGTTTTTACTGTTTGGCAAAAGTGATCTACGCTTCCACCCTGAATGGAATCACCCCGGGAAGGTCCTGATCCCTGGAAAAATAAGGAACGTGGAGAGCTAAAAGTAAGGAATCTGCGGCGATGGATGTTGTACATCGAGTGAATGCCCTGCAGTTCTCTTCTCCATTACGACCAACTAGCAAACGCCATGGCTCTGGATGCTGACAGCAAACAGTTGAAATAAAGGCAAGGCTGCTTTGAACATGTTGCAACCAGGTAGTAGTACAGTTACAGTTGTACTACTTCGAAGTACTGTCTACCACACTCGAGATCACCCAAAGAATAAAGCGATTGAATTCAAAATCCAAAAAATTGTTGGGGTTTGTCTGAAGCATATTCAAGCGAGGTACAGTCGGGCTTGATGACTGATCAAAGCCCTCGGGCTGGTCCCTTGGGCTTTGATCAGCCATCAATCCCTCTGTACCTCGCTTGATTATCTTCTTCATACCATTGTAGTTGCAAACGAGTAACTACAACAATTACAGTACAATAGTCATGTAGTTTTTTGAATTAGTTATTTGAAAATGGTGAGCATCTTCATCTTCTTCCCGGTGCGCATGTACACATATTTTTTTAATCTGTACGTGCTCCAAGCCAACTCACCTCTGCTCAAATCGACGGCGATTTATTTCGCGATTTTAGGTCAATCGCCACGGAAAACCACACCAAACGTTGACAAAACTCCACGTTTTTCACTGAAGACGCATTGGATGTCATGATAAAACGGATGGAAAACCTCGTAATGGCTGATGAAGAAGAAGAAATTTGTCGCACTTCCAAGGCGCACTGCAAAAGGAGTGCAAGAGTTTCGCCAGGGAAAGTAGGCAGGTCGGATTCAGTGATGCTTTTGCTGTCGATTGATGTCAGTTCCAGGTGTTCGATTTGTAAGTGCAACAGGGGACTCACTTTGGCACCACTGGCTGATGGACTAGACTGCGATAGCAGGATCTAGGAGGGATTTATATGAGGGTACGGTATAACCCGACCACGAGGGTCATATCCTACTTGTGCCAGGTACCCCTACGCATTTCCAGAACAACGAACCTATTTGGAGATCTCCTACATCATACAGTACATGAACATGTTCTGCTGGTTATCAGTTGTCAATTGAAAGAATGGTCGAGCAAGGTCAGAAGGAGATTCCTCCGTGGATGTTTGGCATCAGATTTCCTTTCAGTTCCAGTGCATATTGTAGCATATTGTCTCGTGAGCGATGCGGAAGTCAAATGAATTGCTGGGGTGCTGGAGTTGTCGTTGAATCAAACTACCGTCACTAGTTAGACTACAGTACAGTTTGGACTCTTTGGGAGTAAGTGTTACTATTATCGCGATTATGGTACAGTGCTGATTTTCACATGCGGCATCCCTTCCCACTTTGTGTACGTGCTCTTCATTTTCTTTTTTTTCTCTTCTTCCGTGGTTGGTCTCACCCTCTCCTCAATTCAATTGGCTGTCTTGACATGCCACGAGGTGCATAAATAAATGAATAAATCTTATAATCAGGTTTGCTTACTTGCAAGTAGATTCATTTGCATACACTGTTTTGTATCACTGTATCACATTTCAATCCATTCTAGCGTTATTCCAATCGGTTTAGGTGGATTTGAAGTACACTCTGTATCATAAACTTAGTTACGAAGGAGACAGTCTGTTGATGATCTTCAACTATTTGAAGTACAATGTACATTGCTGACCCATTCGGGATACTTCGTGGTTATTTGACGTTCTTTATTCTCAGTTTCAGTATTATACATGTAGAATACTCGGTAGACGAATTCCAGGGCATTCTTCTTTTCCATTGTGTACTGTTCCTCGTCAGTAATGCCGTCCTGTGTGCAGTGTACACGTGCATGTGGTGTATGTAATTGTTGTGTCGTGAATGGTCCGTGCGCTGGAGTGCTGCCGTCGTACAAGTTCACTTGTACGGTGGCAGTGCCCTGCGTACGTACCGTGCACCGCGATTTATATTCAATATAAATCCCGCGCGGAATTTATACTGGCCAATATAACCATGGCTAGACGAGCGCTGATTGGCTGAAAACAGGCCCTCCGCACCTTACCTTGGTATAAACATTTGTAGCCCATTTTCCCCCCTTCTGACCCTGCACATAAACCACCGTACATTTCATCTAATTAAATCCCTTTCTAGTGTATATATAGTCGGGCCAGCTAAATGGTACTAATAATTATTGCATGCAGGGGCAGCGGGGAAATGGGTCAAATATGGAGGTGATGATATGTGTACGATGTACCGGTACTACATGGGGGTGAGTACGGGTTTATAGGGGACTAGGCACCGGCGGATTATGCTCGTGAAATCATGGAATTATGCTTTCATGGATTCTCGCATTAGGCTCACAAAATCCTCATATTATGCTTTGGCACGTGGGGATACATATCCACTTTGTTGTACATATGGAGTCTCAAAGGTCGGAAATTGTGCCTTTTCGTACTTGCAAGTGGCCATAATAATAATAATAATGACAGTTCGCATTTCACTCATTGCATGAGGTCAACGCATCTGTTAACAATTTCGAGCCAAGCAGCTCTATCAGAAGCAGATTGCACAGCATCCAGAAGCGACAGATTAATGCATTGTAAGTCTTTCTTGACAACGTCGATCCATCTCAGACGTGGCCGTCCTCGGGGTCGTCGTATATCTGTTGTGTTGATCGACATTAGGGCGTGAGACATCACACTACACATGTGGGGAGAGTGAAAATTCAAACTTCATTTCGAGCGTCAAGTGGTAATCTCCACGAACGACGTCAAATTCCTTCACCTTGGGGATCGCCAACACCTTCAGTGCAATCCTTGCAACCCTCCTTATGAGTTTTGTTGTTGTCCGTGGCCAATTAGCTCCTCGATATCGAGATGAAAAATCAGTGATTATCAGCGTCAATGGCGTATCAGCTTCAAATCCTGTTTGGAGCGGAAAAGCGTGGTCCGTTCTTGCTTTTTTTTTGGAGCGTAAACTCCCGCTTTTGCCGCTTTGGCGGCAAGTTAATATGGAGATTCGGATTATAATCCTAGGATTATTTCGATTTTGCCGCAGTCTGACCAGGCCCTAACCCAACACTTCTCGATATTTTGCTCCGAATTTGCCGGCAATTTTCGCTCTTTCAATTCTTCGATATTTTGCCGAAAGAATTGCCAGCAGGATCTGTCTGGGCCTACCGAGGACTTAGAAAAAAATCAGAACTGAAAGAAGAAAAATCTGAAGCCAAATGTTGGGATTTGAACCCAAACTGTCAGATTCTCCGTCAAAGAACTTGGGCAACATACTACAAGTGACAACTAAAAACTTCCGCTTATGTTTACAATAAATGAGGAGGCCGAGGATTTAATAATAATAATAATAATAATCTTCACTAGTCTGAGGGAAAGAGACAAACGGGAAAAGTCTGAAGAGAAAATTGACTGTCACCACCAGGACTCGAACCAGGGACCCTCGCTTGTAGCTAGCGATGCTTTAACCACTGAGCTATGGTGTAGTCGTCATCCCAGCATAGTCTGTTCAACATTTTCTTCAGACTTCGTAACTCACACTTCCTGTGAGTCCACACAGGCGGGTGGGACGCAGCCCTCACTGTACCCACACACTTCAAGTACACTCTAGCACGCGGGGAGCCCCAAGTCATAAAATCTTCACTAGTCTGAGGGAAAGAGACAAACGGGAAAAGTCTGAAGAAAAAGTTGACTGTCACCACCAGGACTCGAACCAGGGACCCTCGCTTGTAGCTAGCGATGCTCTAACCACTGAGCTATGGTGTAGTCGTCATTCCAGCATAGTCTGTTCAACATTTTCTTCAGACTTCGTAACTCACACTTCCTGTGAGTCCACACAGGCGAGTGGGACGCAGCCCTCACTGTACCCACACACTTCACGTACACTCTAGCACGCGGGGAGCCCCAAGTCATAAAATCTTCACTAGTCTGAGGGAAAGAGACAAACGGGAAAAGTCTGAAGAAAAAAATAATAATAATAATTTGGAAAGAATTGGGAGAACTTCATATTAAAAGGATCAGTCGGGGAAGTGAACTGCCTGAAAAGAGAAAAAAACGCCAGACCCACCAGGACTCTTTGAATATGAAGTTCTCCCAATTCTTTCCAAATTTAATCACTTTCTTTCACCTCTGGTAGTTTTCAGAAACTGACCGTGGTTGGTCCCCTGGGGGGGGGGGGGGGGGAAGACCCAAGTGCCATCAGTATGTGTGGCACGTGTCGTGAGCTGCCTTTGGAGTGAAAAACTTGTCAGCGCCTTCTAGGTTCAGCCTGGTCCCATAGCTCAGTGGTTAGAGCATTGCTCATGACAAGCAGGATCCCAGGTTCGAGTCCTGGTGGGTCTGGCGTTTTTTCTCTTTTCAGGCAGTTCACTTCCCCGACTGATCCTTTGAATATGAAGTTCTCCCAATCCTTTCCAAATAATAATAATAATAACGACAGTTCGCATTTCACTCATTGCATGAGGTCAACGCATCTGTTAACAATTTCGAGCCAAGCAGCTTTATCAGAAGCAGATTGCACAGCATCCAGAAGCGACAGATTAATGCATTGTAAGTCTTTCTTGACAACGTCGATCCAGCTCAGACGTGGTCGTCCTCGGGGTCGTCGTAAGTCTGTTGTGTTGATTGACGTTAGGAGGGCTTGGATAGAGGACGATTCTTCGCCTTCCCTCACTACATGGCCGAACCACAGCAGTCTCCGTTGCCTGCAGACTTGGGATAGTGGGGTCTGCTCGGTTCTGGCATACAGCGCTGTGTTCGAGATTCGTTGTGGGTACGGGATACCAATGATGGTACGTAGTTTCTTCCGGTGCCATACATTGACGACGTCGGTTAATGTTTGCGATAAGGTCCAAAGCGCACAATTATACAGCAATACAGGCAATATCAGGCAGGAAAACATACACAGCCTGGAATTCAGGTGGTGGTGGTTCCATGGAATGCTTGCAAATGCCCGATTTGTAGCAGACACTCTGGCTGCTATGTCTTCTGCTGTGCCTAGCATACTCCCCAGCAGCTTCACCGATTTCCAGGAAACATCTTCCTTGGTCACAGTGAAATATTGAGTTTTTGCCACGTTAAGCTTCAGATTGCCATCCAAGAAAACGGGTTCACACACACGAGCAGTTTCTTCCACAGATGATCGCTCGTTCTGATGGGCAGTGGTGTCGTCTGCGTATTGTGTGAAAGTTGCTGGTAGGTCTGACGCGGGTAGAGCTTGCTCTTGGATCTTACGCATGGAACCTTCGGCGTAAGTTATATACATTACTGGTGACATTTGGTCACCCTGGACGACGCCGATGTTCGTTGGAAATGGTTTGCTTAGTTGTTTACCAAGCTTCGTGCGGGCTGTTGTGTTTTATACTAAGACTGCAGTGGTGGACGTTGGTGCCGAGGGTTTATTGGTCATAAACCCAAGGCCGGAGCATTTATTGTATTTAGAATCAACCAGTAAAAACTCCTACTCCATCTTCAACAAAAAAATAGTGGACAGCTGTTATGTGTGTTGCTATGACAACTAGCGTGCCGGACGAGTATTTGTTGTCATTGGTTCAATTTCTTTTACACTTCATAGGCTATCAGATCATTTTCCTTATTCGGTCTATTTACAACAACATGTCGGCCAGTCTTGAGGAAAGCCGTGGCGGACACAAGTGGTGGCAGAGAGCCAAACAACTATGCAATCTTACTAAGCCTCGGGCTCCGATTCCTGATCTGTCAGATGGAATTTTGACGGCTACAAGTGATCTAGAGAAGGCTGACTTGCTAGCTCGCCTATTCTCTCAGTATTCTTCACCCCCTTCTAAGCCCCCGGACTGCACACAGTTACCCACAGTCACGGTTGTCGAGCCCTTCGAATTTCAGCAATTGAGTACCACTAGTGTTCTCTGGACCCTATCACACCTTCCCCGGTACAAACGCACGTCTGGACCCCTCCCTAATCGAATCCTTCGAGAAACAGCTCCCAGTACCCGTATGTCTCCCGTGTATGCGGAACACAACCTGCTTCGTGTACACCAGCTCTTGCGTGAAACAGTGTGCTCGCTGGTCTTCCGGTGCCTACATTCCACCATGGAGCAGCCGCTGATCCACGCATTATTTGGAGATTTCGTCACTCCGACTAGGGCTGGCCAAACGCGCGGCTCCCAACAACATCTGCTGCAGCTTCCATTCAGAACTCATCCCGTGTCTCTTTCTGCTGCACGCGTTTGCAACAGTCTTCCACCTGATGCGAGAAACATCACGTCCCCCCTCCAGTTCAAGGGTGTGTTGCACGCGTATTGTCTTGCTGTAGCATGACAGCAACCCCCCTCCCCTATCTTGAGTATTACTAGTAGTATTGTAGTATCCCTGCCCGACAAATACGGAAGTAGTACGGAACTAATACGGAGCTTTGCCTGATGTATAGTTAGTGTATCTCCGTATGTAAGCGTACGGCGTCTGCTGCATAAAAGCTGCTGCGCATTTCTGTTTAGATGAGATTTTGATAATAACGAGCTATTCAACCTCCAGGTGTGCACCGGAGAGAAAGTCAGTTATTTTGCCGTTTCTTCTTTCACTAATAATTATATCTCAGGTGTGTACCTGAAAGAAGTAGAATAAAAGTAATTCTTGTTGATTTCACCACGCCTACCACTCGGCTACCCATTACATTGGTGGCAGCGGTGGGATTCGAACCCACGCCTCCGGAGAGACTGCAGTCTCCAGTCTCTCCGGAGGCGTGGGCTTATACCCCGGAAAATACGGTATGTATGCGAAGTGTATCGGGGGATGCATGCAGGGCGATAGTGCGGGTTCGAAACCCTGGTTATGTCTAAAAACAGAAAGTAGAAACTTATAAGAATTTATAACATCCCTATGCTTTTTTGTCTAGGTCATCAAGGCAAAAAAGCATAGCGTAGGGCCCTGAGCTTCCAAGCTCTCTCGTTCTCGTCCATCGACGTAGACCGTCGCAATAACTGCTGCATGTATGTTGTGCTGTGAGAACCGTACAAGATTGTACAGCTCGCCCACGCCTTCCCAACAGGCTCCTATATCCCATACCGTTAGCGTTACATTGAATATGAACTGGGCTAGCACAGTTATCCTTCGTTCTTTTGATGGCGGCGGGTAGCATGGAACTTGACGTGTTCTAGGGATCCTCGTGCAACACTTGCTGTTCCCGGATGCCATATTATTGGGTGCATCGAGGTTGCTTCTATGCTCACTGTTGTTTGGTAAGACAATTTTTTATAACTTTTTTAATTTTTTTAAATTTTTTAAATTTCGGCCAGTCGGCTACTATCATTTTCGTCTTGGGGGTTAGACAAGGGGAAGTAGCCATGTCGGGGCGTGAGCCCGCCTTTCGGCACCGGGAGTTGCAGCTCGCTCGACCTGACTCTACTGAGTGCAGAGGACCCACACCTTGATCTGGTGAGCTGCGTCGTGGGGATATTTGCAGTCAGATGTGCGAGGAAGTCATCGGAGCGTTGAACGGAGATCTGGCCAAGCTGTCTGTCTACCTGGAAGAGAAGCGCATGACGCTGAACCCAGCAAAGACGAAGTTCCTCCTCCTTCACAGAAAGACAACAGCAGTGCCTGGTTCCGCCAGTGTCGTCATTGACGACGTCCATGTTCTTCGAGCGCAGTCTGCACGCTATCTTGGCATTGTCATTGACGAGCACCTGACTTTTGGGCCACAAATTGACGGCTTGATTGGGTCTGTCAACAGGAAACTCGGCGCCTACCGCATGTCACGACATCTCTTGCCATTCCACGCACGGCGTAGCTTTTACCTTAGTGTTATTCAGTCGTCATTGGAGTATGCAAGTAGCGCATACGTCCACACCCTCAGTTCTTACTATTTCGATAAGTATGTCCGGCTATTTAACAGGTGTCTAAGAATAGTTTTTGGTTTCGATAACTTTACCAGTGCCTCTCATATTCTTAGCCTATACAATCTCTCTCACATTTCCGTCCGAGTCAATTTGAAGCTTTTTATTCTTGTATTTCGCTCTGTCCATAGCGGCACATGTAGCTCTCTCCTAAAAGAAATTTTCCATACCCGCTCCTCCAGTGCACATACTACTGCCGTCACTACATCACATCACTACATCACTACGTCACACTTGTAGGTCCCAAACCTCTTTTTCACTACCCTTGCCATCTGCCCACACTAAAGCTGGTTTTTCTCGTCTTGGCTTCATAGGTTCTGATCGGTGGAATATGCTGCCTTCCACTGTTCGCTCTTGTACAGATTATCGCCCATTTGTTCGTTCATGCTTAACCTTTCTAGGGGCTCCCGTAAGAAGACCATAGGTCTGTAGGAAACACCCTAGTAAAATAAATAAAATAAAATAAATAATAATAATAATACTGCAGGGCTCTCGGGTCGCAGGCAAGTGCAGTACCCAATGTACTACAGGGGAGCCTCCTTTTATAACTATTTCACCGAAGAATAAGGCAAAAGTATTTTGGGTTGGTTTGGACGCCTGGCTTCTCTTCACATAATAATACAGTCATGTACTTATTATTATTATTCTTTATTTCCACGATGGCCCATGGCCAATAAGGAAGATAATATGATTCAAATCAGTCCAGAATCATATAAAATCAGTCTTCCACTAAGGGCGCGTTCAGACTACCGTGAACCCCGTCAAACCGTGAATGCCGATAAACCGTGAAGGACATTCACACTACAGATAAAGTAACGTTACCGGTACGTACGTTTTGCACCTCTCACCGCGGCGCTGAGAAGGGATTTTCCCTTTTTTCACAGCGCGCATGCAGCCAGAGCACTTTTTTACTGCCGGGAAAACTTTACTGCCGCAGCAGCCGCGGCAGTAAAACCTTTCCGCCGGTAACGTGCCAGTAACGTCACGTGATCAAATCACCTTGGTAACTTTTCCATTCCGTCACTTTTTATCGGTAGTCTGAACGCGCCCTAACCCTACTGCACATGCATGACTCATGAGCTGCTGAAGACAGTGACGGTACTGATCATGTACATGTACATGCCGTTCACCGTTCATTCATGCTGACAAAAAAGGTACACTACAGACGGTGTAGGGTGCCCGCAGTGTAGCCTGGGTGCACAGGGTGCACTTGCCCCGTCTCACTCACGGCTCGGACTTTGACTTTGTGCAAGTCATCAGCCCCCCCCCCCCCCCTCCTTCAGTCACTGTCTCTCCTGCGTTCAGTTGGCCCGCACAAAAATGCTCGTACTCGTGGCCAGGATACAGCTGCCTTAGTATTACCTACTGTACATAATGGGTATGGACTGCGCTCAGTTTCTTTTCTCGCGGCAGGTCGGTGGAACACTCTTCCTCCAACCTGTCGTCAGGCACAATCTGCTGGTACTTTTGCTCACCTCACAAAGATTCACCTAGTGTTCCCTGTAACCAGGCCATGCCTGTTGGGACTCCCCTAGTCAAACGAGAGAGCTTGGAAGCTCAGGGCCCTACGCTATGCTTTTTTGCCTTGATGACCTAGTACCTAGACAAGAAAAGCATAGGGATGTTATAAATTCTTATAAGTTTCTAAACACAAGGCGAGGAGACAATAATTTGATAACCGCAATTAATAAAACTAGCTGAACCGACATTTGTGTACTTTATTCATGCAATGTAAAAACGGTGGAGACGATGTGCAATAAAACGATGAAAATATGAAGAAATGGTGTAGGGAAAAATATGGATTCAAACAAGTTTTCGTACAACACTCATCAGGAATCGTCGTTGTACTAAAGGACACTGAAACAAATTTATCTATTATAGAAAATCTAAGTTAGAGAAATAACACTAAGAGCAACAACAGTGAAATTTACAAGTGTGAATTTTAACAATCAAAGCGAGAAATGAACAAAGGAGAAAGGAAGGAAAGACAACGTGATAACACATAACAGCAGTACATTACACCTAGAACATTAACGGCCAAGCTTGGCCGCACTAAACACGACACGTTACTTGAACAATTTCAACCCAATTATACTATCTTTCTGTACACACAAATTAGGCTTGTGCAGACGCTGATAGATAGCTTTCAACACTTTTAACTGTAGTCCATAACCATGGCGACCACGGCACAATACAATGAACGAAGCTAGCTGCTGGCTAGTCCTGATTGTTGCAATTCGTTTTCCGACTCTTCGTTCACTGTATTGTGCCGTGGTCGTCATGGTTATGGACTACAGTTAAAAGTGTTGAAAGCTATCTATCAGCGTCTGTACAAGCCTAATTTGTGTGTACAGAAAGATAGTATAATTGGGTTGAAATTGTTCAAGTAACGTGTCGTGTTTAGTGCGGCCAAGCTTGGCCGTTAATGTTCTAGGTGTAATGTACTGCTGTTATGTGTTATCACGTTGTCTTTCCTTCCTTTCTCCTTTGGTCATTTCTCGCTTTGATTGTTAAAATTCACACTTGTAAGTTTCACTGTTGTTGCTCTTAGTGTTATTTCTCCAACTTAAATTTTCTATTATAGTTCAATTTTTGTTTCAGTGTCGTTTAGTACAACGACGATTCCTGATGAGTGTTGTACGAAAACTTGTTTGAATCCATATTTTTTCCCTACACCATTTCTTCATATTTTCATCGTTTTATTGCACATCGTCTCCACCGTTTTTACATGGCATGAATAAAGTACACAAATGTCGGTTCAGCTAGTTTTATTGATTGCGGTTATAAGTTTCTACTTTTTGTTTTTAGACATAACCTGGGATTCGAACCCGCACTATCGCCCTGCATGCATCCCCCGATACGCTTCGCATACATACTAATTCTTCCAAGTTGCTTCACGTTATGATCTTGTATTTGAAAGCCCTATTTGAATATGCATTGTGGCCAGCCGTCTTTGAATGTACGGTACGGTACGGGACAGGTACGGGAAGTGCGTTCACGGTGCGGAATGACGTCCTACCAACCCTCCACCTCAGTCATGTTATCTAACATTACAACTTCGAATACCGACGTCGGTATGTTGGTAGGACTGTTCAGCACCTGAACGCACGTATCAAACAACACACTCCACTTCACATCCTTCCACCCAGTGCGCAATCTGAGAGGCCCAAACGCGGGAGGCCTAGGAAAAACCCATCACCTACACGGCAGGATAGTTCCCTGCCGCTGTCTGCCGTTCCCCCTCTAACATCTGTGTTGGACGGGCTTGAGCTTGGCAGCTCTTTGGAGGTGCGTGCGGAACCGCCACTGGTGCAGCCCTCGGGTGTGCCTAAGTCTGTGCCTCTGGGTGCTTTGCATGGGGCTGTGCCTCGAGTGGTGACAGCACCTCTGCCTCCTCCTGACCCTCCTCCTTCGAGGTCTGTGTTGGTGGGGAGCACCCGTGGCGGTCGATTTGTCCCACCGGAACCAGAGCTGGATTCAACAGAAAGACCAACAACCATGGCTGCAACAACAACGCCAGCTTCACATCCAACAACAACACCAGCTTCACATCCAACAACAAAATTAACTTTACACACAAAACAAAGCAGCAAATGACAGACCACGCAGATCCACAGCAGATTACAACCGGACCTATGAATTCACGGTAAAAATACAAAGGAAACAATCGGAAAGGACGACGACTGACATGAAGGCAACGGCATTCACGGTTGGCGTGGGTTGTGAAGGTGAGACGCAGGACGATGCAAGTGAGGAGGAGAGTCAAACCGCTGTGGATGACGGAGCAGGTTCTGATTCGGACAGTGAGGGAGAAGGTAAGCTGAGTGAGGGTGAGAGTGAGTGTGAGGGTGTGCGCGTGAGTCGAGATTGTGTGCGTCCGTCTCGTAATAACAAGTCTTCAGTATTTGGTTTCTAGTACTGACTGTTGTCGTACTCATTCTGATTCCTGTTTTTCTGTTTTGTGCCGTGCTCGTCATGGTTATCTTTTGCAGTTACATGTTTTGGAAGCTATTTGTCAACGCATTCATACGCCGAATTTGTGTGTCCAGAAAGATAGTGTTATTACCCTCAAATTCCCTCAAATTGTTCAAATAATGTTCTTTTGTGTAGTGTGGCAACGTTGTTGCCACTTGTGTCTAAATGTGTTTTGTCACCTTCTTGTTTATTATTGTTATTATTATCATTCGTTCTCACTTTTTTTTTGTTTTTTTTTGCTGATACACACTTGTCACGCTTAGTTCTTACTTGTATACCCTTGTTTTCTGCACACGTTTGTGAGAAATCGCACCACGATATTCCAGTGCTGTCATTGTATCGTGTTACCCTACCTTGATTGCTATTATTATTACCTTTGTTCTCATTTTGTTCTTTAGTACAACGGTGATTCCTGAAGAGTGTTGTACGAAAACCTGTTCGAATCATCTTTTTTCCATTGCCTTTTTCTTCTTACATGTATTTTTCCTTACCCTTTAGATTGTTTCTTGCATCGTCTCCATCGCTTACACTGTTAATAAAGTAGGCCAAATGTCGCTTCAGCTCGTCCTACTTATTGCCATATTAAAATGATTGTCTCCTTGTCGAATGTTTAAATAATAATAATATTAATAATAATAATGAACAAAATTTCTTACTTCGAACTAGTTTTCGCACAACACTCCTCAGGAAACTACGTTGTACTAATGAAAAACAATCCAGAAATATACTAATAAAGAGAAATGGAGTGAGAAGAAACAACACCAATGAAAATGATAATCCTAGCACTATTAAAGGTAATAATAAGAAAAACTGCGAAAGCACTTAACGAACTTGTAAGGACTACTAGTATACTGTGACACAAGATATGACACCATGGCCAACCAGGGCCAAACAAACAGAACAAGCTGCTACTAAAACAATTTCAAACGAATAATGCTGTCCTTCTGGACACACAGATTAGGCTTATGAATACGTTGACAAACAGCTTCTAACACACTCAACTGCACTCAGCCGCGTGTGTTTTCTAGTAGGAAGTTATCACTGTATACGCATCTTGTATCTCGTCCTGATTGCTGCAAGGTTTATTTTGATTCTTCTTTTTCTGCTTTGTGCCGTGCTTGCAGTTGAGTGTGTTAGAAGCTGTTTGTCAACGTATTCATAAGCCTAATCTGTGTGTCCAGAAGGACAGCATTATTCGTTTGAAATTGTTTTAGTGGCAGCTTGTTCGGTTTGTTTGGCCCTGGTTGGCCATGGTGTCATATCTTGTGTCACAGTATACTATATATATGTAGTAGTCCTTACAAGTTCGTTAAGTGCTTTCGCAGTTTTTCCTGTTATTACCTTAGTGCTAGGATTATCATTTTCATTGGTGTTGTTTCTTCTCACTCCATTTCTCTTTATTAGTATCTTTCTGGATTGTTTTTCATTAGTACAACGTAGCTTCCTGAGGAGTGTTGTGCGAAAACTAGTTCGAAGTAAGATTTTTTGTTCATCATTTCTTCCATATCACATTTTTTCTATCTTCAATAATAATAATAATTATTATTATCGCATCCCACACTCTGTACGGACCGGCGGATTCTGCTCAAAAAGGTGGCAATTCTGCTCGACAAGCAGTAAAATTGGCAGAACCATACAAACCTTATGGCGGGCGATTCCCCGAATTCTTCTCCATTTTTTTTATCCGCATCCCAAACATGCACGAAACTTACCAGAAAAAGTACCGAAATCTGCCAATTTTTCGGCCGGCAGAATCCGCTGGACCCTATCCCACAGCCCGCAGCTACAGAAAGCCAAGGCCACAAGCCTGCAGAGTGCTACTACCAAAAAGCAAGGTTATTAATTCACCGTCTTCTTCTTCTTCTTCTTCTTCTTCTTCTTCTTCTTCTTCTTCTTATGTATAGTGTGAAGAAGAGGTTGGTGCGACGTCGGCGACACTTGGGGAATTGTGCATTGCTCCCTACATGCGAGTGCGCGCTATTCCTGCAGACTTGAATTTTCACTTGACTGACTCACGACTGCCATCCAGAGCACACGAGAAGTCCGTCGAACCGTCCACTCGGCAAACCTGCAAGAAAGCACCACTCCTTGCTCAATACACAGTGTTGCGAGGAATTCACCCCGCACCAGTTGAGCGTGAGCAGGCCGAGGAAGATTGTGCCTGAAGAGCACCACTTGTATAGTGCTCTCCAGGCACAAACATCACCAGTGGTACACACTTACAGGGACGCTCCATTTCCAGCGGGACAAACACTTCGCGAACACCAGATGGTAGCGTGATTCGGTGTATTTGTATTTCTTTTTATTTTACATCGCAAGTCAAACGGGCAATCATGCCCAATGTTACCATGACGATGGAAAGGGAGAAAAGATTAAGAACAAGATCAGTTATCCTGGATTATGGGGAGTGAAGAAAACAGTGAGTCTAGGAATCTCCCCTTAGATCATCTTACCATTAGTCATGAAAGTAAACTTTCAATGGACGTGAGAGTTGAGATGTGCTAGGGAAGGACAACTAAAGGGGAATGCTAGGCTGTGAGATTCCGAAGTACGTGTACATCTATTCTGTGTTTGTTTTATGTAATGCATTGCAAATCCAAGGACAATCATCCTCAAACGGATAAAAACGAAGATAACCTGGATAGGTGGAGTACAGAAAACAGTGAGTATGGAGAACTCTTGGGATAGGGAACATCAGTGTCGCTCTAGGAGATGCTGAACAAGCGCCGGGGAAAAGAAAAAATCACTAAGAAACTACAAGTTAATTTTTATAGCTTAAAAGCTATAATGTCCACTAACACCACCAGTTACTAAACAATCAGCTCATGCGGTAACATTGCACGACACTGACCGACGGTACTGACGTTCTACAACTAACTGGCTACCAGCTCTAGCACATCTTGGATGCGCACTCCAACAGCCCTCCAACTTGGAAGGTTCTAAGTTATATAAAGAACATGGGGAGGGGAAGGTGAGCGCAACCAAGACAAGCACGAGCTGAAAGTGTCAGCGGCTGTGAAGGATGTTGGCGGATGTTCATGCATGTCGATGGCGAGACCACTGGACAATACGGTCAAGCCACGATTCAAGGCCGCAAAGCAACATTCCACACAACCTATGTGGCTCAAAGATGCGAAGATCAATAAAAGGGGAAGCTATGCGAACAAGAATCATGCAAAACGGAATGCCTCAGTAAAACTGCACTGTACTTCGACTATGACAATTTAGATGGACAATAAGCAGCGGTAACAAGCAGCAGTTTCACCCGACGATCGTTTCGCCGTATAGATACGGACGGCCCATCAGGTGTGCAAGAATGGACTCGGGTGGACAGTCAAGGATAAATTTATAGTAAAGAAAAAAGGACCAAGAAACTACAAGTTACGTTATAACGTCCACTTACTTTCCCAACTATCGCCGAAGTCGCACCAACCTCTTCTTCACATTGTTGTCCCCAGCACGGCCTTGCGAATTAGATGGTTTGGAGGCAACAATGTTGTGAATGGCCAACAGTCCTCAGCGCTTGTTCAGCACCTCCATCAGCGACACTGACTCACGCTACCATCTGGTGTTCGCGAGGTGTTTGTAGGGCTGGAAACGGAGCGTCTCTGTAAGTTTGTATCCCTGGTTATGTTCGTGCCTGGAGAGTTTTATTATAAGTGGTGCTCTTCGGTAAACCCATCAGTTGAGCTTGAGTACTACTACTAGGCTAAGGAAGATTGTGCCTGAAGAGGGGGGAATTCCCCGAAGCACTGACTGTGTATTGAGCAGGGAGTGGTGCTTTCTTGCAGGTTTGCCAAGTGGACGGTTCGATGGACTTTTCCTGTGCTCTGGATGGCAGTCGTGAGTCAGTCACGTGAGACCAATCCCGAAAAGATTGTCTGGGTTCGAAAGGGCCTAGGGGGCATGTCAACTGAGAGTACACTGTACAACACATACATGGCACTACCTGATCAGCATGCGGCACAGGACGTGTTTGACAGTTCGCGTGTGAATGCGAGGGTAAGTACACGGTTTTCTCGTTAGTTGCATGCAAAAGAGACGATGCGACAGAAAGCGAAGCCCTTTGTAGTTTTCTCTCTCGCACTGGTAATGGTCTGCTGTTGGAGTTGAAATGCTAAGACATAATCCTTGTTTCGCTCTTCTGTGTAGTGTGAAGAGGTCAACGAACATGTATTATTTTTATTATTATTATGAAATGACCCAAAGGCAATGTGCCTATCGAGGGGTTCATTTCATGGAAAGAACAGTAGATGTAGATGTATGTACAAAGACAAGTAGGGATTGATGAGGAGAGAACTGGGGAAAATCAACTGCAAGGTGGCGGAATTCCGTTGATTGCATAAGCATGGTCAGCTGTAAATTTCCTGAGGGCAGCTTTGAACTTATAGAGCGGTGTAGAGCTCACTTTGATGAAGTAGGCAAGGCTGTGAGCGCTGTGGCTCAAAGCGATAGGCCCTAAATCTTACGAGATATTTCGAGTGCTAATGTTTGTTGCGAGCGCTTCGTCTTCGATGAGTCCTGCCTCTTTCCTGGCAGCTGCCCTGCTATAGGACCAATCACGAAGTGACTGTACTCATCTGCAGCCGATCAATGTTATATTGCACAAGAAGATATCGTTTTCGCCAAGCCAGTGCCCCGCCAAAGACCATCGCCGTGTCACACCGTCGGAACGAGTTCAAGATGAGAAACATCATTCGCGCGAGCGTGATGAAGAACTATTTCGAAAGACAACATAGTGTTTACCCCCGGGACGACAACTATGTGCACGTCCTGCAAGGGGAGAATGTCACCAGCGACATCGACGAAGACGACGGCAGTATTTCGGAAACCTGGAGTCAGCGGAGGTCGTCAAGCTCCTCCGCGACCCGGTACATGTACAGTATAGGTGACATATCGACACGAGCGTGCGGAAACATAGCATACAATGTAGTATTGTTGTGAGAGTTTGCGGAAGGAGTCCAAGTCGGGAAATCCATCAGCTCCAAAAGTTACCTGTAGGTGGGCGATGAGACTCCAGATTCAGACTACCACTTTTCGTGTCATTCTTGCTTCTTGTGTTTGTTTGTTCTCCTCTAGTTCTCTTATGTTCGCGGAGAAGGCGGAGAGCCGGAACACAGAACCTCTTATTCTTAATTTTTTCTTTCATTACTTACTTTTTTTACCAGGCGTGGGCCATCCCCTGATCATAGGTGCTGTTTGCGCCGGTATTCTCACTCACAACACAGAGTCTGAGGTTTATAGAATATTATCACTAGGAGAAGACTGTATCCATTGCAAACTGATTGCAATACTTCAAAAGGCTAGCTACTACCTGGTAGTAACAGAAACAGCCAAAGACAAAGAACACCACAACTGCACCAGCAAGCTCTTTTCTTGCACTTTCTCCAAATACATCAAAATCAAGCAGCAAAATGCAAATCCACACGCATGTTTGCCGGAACTGAACCTCCATAGCGCAGCTGATCATTGCGGCTGCACGGGATGACCTTCCCGCCACAGTAGGGCAAAGAACTATGCATGGATGGAACTAGCAATGAATGCATGCAGCAGTTATGAATAGGGACATCAACAGGACCGTGTGACAACACACAGTAGTCATGAGCAGGCTGAGGTAACTGAGGGCCGGAGAACAGTACAGACATGTGCACAACAGCACCTAGGTTAATACTACGCAAGGTTATGTACTCCTTCTACTACTTTAGTTATTCCTGTCTTGGTCTAACTGAGCAAGTTACTAGTGGAGATCTGCGGGGTGACTTGGTCGTACCAACATCCTCCGCCCGGTGACGTCTTCAAGCGTCACCCTCATTCAGAACGTCCAGCACACAGATCTTTGACACCGGCCTGCGGTATGTCCTGGACGCTGTCTTGACATCGGCCACTCTGACATGTCCATCGGTGCCGGGATAGACGGCCGTAATGGTACCTTTCGGCCAGCTGCCTCTGGGTAGGTCTCTGTCGGCAATCACGACTATGTCATTGACCTTGACTTCTTTCTGCTGTTGCTGATGCCACTTCGTCCTTCTCGTCAATGTCGGCAGGTATTCACGCAGCCACCTCCTCCTTTTCCCAGCACGAAAGCGACCTGGGCACTCCTGTCGGCGAAGGTGACTCTGAGGTAGGCTGCAGCCGCAAAGGCCGACTCGCTGGCGTCTCCAAAGACGTGTAGTTGAACTTGGGCTCTCTTGGTCATACCTTCACTGTAGGGGCGTGGCACAGACAGCTCGCTCAGCTTGAGTAGCATTTGCCACCACTCTTTCCAGCGTGTCACGAGGTCATCCGGTAGCGGCTGGTCCCAGCTGACTCCGGTGCGCCATATCCGCTGGAGAAGTACCTTTGCCGATACCGTGTGGAACGCCAGGTAGCCAAGCGGATCAAATACTGACATGCACATGCGTAGCACATGTCGCTTTGTCGGCTGCGTCACTTCAGCTTCTTGTGTCACCAGTCGTGCACTTAGCTTGAAGCTGAAGATGTCCTCCCGCGGCATCCATTTGAGGCCAAGGGTCTTCTCGGTCGGGGTGTCCGCTTCACCGCTGTCGATCGTGAGAGCGCTGTCGGACCTGAGCTCGGGTGGCACGCTTGCTAGGACCTCTGACGAGTTGCTTACCCAGCTAGGAATGGTGAACCCGCCGGCTTTGTGGATCTTGACGACTTGAAGCGCTCTGGCGACAGCTGTCTCCACTGTTGGCGTTGAATCGAAGTAGTCGTCCATGTAGTGCTTGCGGTTGATTGCGTAGACAGCTTCTTCGTGGTTGTCCCTGAACTCCTCAGCATTCCTCCACATCACGAACTGGGCCGAGGCAGGCGAGCATACCGCTCCGAACGTCATCGCCTTCATTTGGTACGCGTCCGGGTCTCTGTCACGTTTCATGCCTCGCCAAAGGAAGCGTTGGGATGGTTGATCTTCTTCCCGAATCTGTACCTGGTGGAACATCTGCTGTATATCGCCGCCGAAGGCAATACGGTGCTCCCTGAACTTGAATAGAACGCCGGTGAGAGAATTCAGCAGATCCGGACCCGGAACCAGGGCGTCGTTTAGGCTCATGCCGTTGCTTGAGGCTGCCCCGTCGAAGACTAGTCGCAGCTTCCCTGGTTTGTTCGGCTTCGTGACACCAAAGTGCGGCTGGTACCACTTGCGCTCGTGGAATGCTGTCTCCTCTTCTGGTGTCAGCTTGAAGGCATAACCGGCAGCCAGGTATTGTTCAATCTTACTGCAGTACGCGTCAGCGAAGACTTGATCCCTGTCCATCTTTCGCTCGATGGAGAACAGCCGCCGGAGGGCCATGGGCTTGCTCTCTGGTAGGAGTATGTCACTCTCTATCCACAGGAGTCCGGTTTCCCAGCGGTCTCCGACTCGTCTGGTGGTCGATTCCATGATCCTCCCAGCTCGCGCTTCCTGTCGGGACCGGATCTTAGTGCTGGTGACCTTGACACCAAACGAGTCTGTGGTGAAGAAAGACTTGACGAGCAGATGTAGGTCGTCATCGAAGCAGCCATCTTTGATTTGCGCTGACAGGCTGCTGTGGGCGTTTTCGGTGCTGAGGTCATCGACTCTGCCGTGGATTGCCCAGCCTAGCTTGCACCGCGTGGCTACCGGCGATCCGGGCGGTCCCTCGACCCACTCTCGGGGCATGATCAGGTCACAATTGTCCTGCCCGATGAGCATTCTGGGCTTCTGCATATCCTCCACTGTCAGATCAGCGTCTCGGAGGTGTTTCCAGTGCTGGCAGGTGCTGTTGACGTCGAGGTCTTGCTTGGGTAGATCCAGTGTAACGGTTCGTACACCGTTCAGGTAGAACTCCTGCCCGCTTCCGAACACCGAAACCTTCACCTTCCTGGAGTTGTTGTCAGTCTGGCTGGTGTCGTCCGTCCAGGTCAGTGTCAGCGGGCAGTGCGTCCCCTTGGCGCCGATCTCCTTGGCTAGGCTAGCGTCAAGCAACGTGACTGGAGATGCTTTGTCGAGCAGAGCGAACGTGTGGACCGTCCCCTTCGTGCCTGTGACGTTGATGGGTACTGTGCGCAGCATCACCCTCCCACTGTTAGGTCGTCGAGTTGCGTTGCACGGCGCTGGCTGGTCCCCCGTCCCCTCCTGCGTGCTCGGTTGCGGCAGATGGAGGAGTCGGTGGTGTAGCCTTTCGCACCCGTCACGTCCGCACCGTGCTTTCTTCGGGCAGTCCCTGACTTGGTGTCCACAGCCAAAACAGACGAAGCAGCGGTTCTCATTCTTGATCCACTTCCACCTGTCCTTGACTAGGGCCTTCTTCAAGGTGTTGCAGTTGGCAGCGGAGTGCCCGGCTTTCTTGCAGAAACCGAATTGTCCTTCTCGTGCGGTGAAGGTGTTCCCACGGAGGCCGCCTGGTCGCTTGCCAGATGGCGGCTTTTCAGCTCTGCCAGTGGCGGTGAGTCTTCTGACGTGGCTGATAGCGTCCGCTCGTTGTGATAGCCATTCGGAGAGTGTTGCCAGGGTCACTCCGGTCTGTTGGGTATGGACGAACTCCCCCCATTGCCGCTTCAGGCTGTTGGGAAGTTTCATGATCACTTCCTGCCGCAGGGTGGGATTTGTGAGATGTCCGGTATCGTTCATGAGCTGCATTGTTGCGACGAGGTTGCCGACCGCATTTGCCGTGTCGATGAGGGCCTCGAAGTCCTCATCTCCAGCTGGCTTCAGTTTCTTGACGCCGTCAATTATGGTCTGTATCACCTGCTCTGGCTGCCCGAACCGCATTTCCAGAGTCTGCATGACACGATCGACGTTATCAGGTACAATGAGCATGGCTTTGACGGTGTCCTTAGCCTTCCCTTTGAGGGTTTTTTGTAGCCTGGCCATATTCTCCGCATTGGAGAATTTGCATTCACTCGTCGATGACGTGAACATATGGCGGAACATCGGCCAGGACGCCGGGTCGCCGTTAAACTCTGGGAGGTCCTTTGCGGTGGACTGTTGGGCGACTATCTTGTGAAGGTCGCTGCCAGTACCTTGGGAGCCATGTCTCTGCGTGGCTGTTGTCAGGTGTCCGGCCAAGGCTTCCGCAAGCTGACTGACAGCTGTCACCACTGAAGTCTGAGTGGCCTGGGCCGGGGTGTGCTCTTCATCTGCGATTGGCTGGTCCCTAGCGCGTGCTGCGGGCGGCAGGCGTTGTGTCGGCTCAGCCTTGTCGCCAAGGGACTCCACATCCTCAGTATCTTTCGGGACGGGTTGGTGGTGCTCAGCTGGGGTCCGGCGGTGGTATGACGATGACTTGTCCACAGACCTCGCTCCCCTGAGTTCTGCAGTTCGAGGCTCGTACTCGTGGACGGCGTGGAATCGAGCATCGTTGCCAGGACTACTCGTGTCAGTCACAGTATCACGTCTCTGTTTGACTGCCCGGTCTGCAGGGCTACCTCGCGCTGCGCATTCCTCTAGGAACAGCTGGCGCCACTGGTCAGCTGTCCTTCGCTGCTGCTCCGCAGATTGCCTGGCTTGACTCAGGGGTTCACGTAGGTGATCCTTGTCACCCTCCGCACGCGCAGCCTGCTCCTCGATCTCCTGGAGTTCTTCGCGTGACCGCTGTCTCTGGCAGGCCATCGCCTCGAACTCTACCTTGCGCTGCTCCGATACGCGCTTCATCTTGTCGAGTTCAGCGCGCAGTTCGGTGTTGCAATCATACAGGTCGCTGTTCTCAGCTTGAGCTGTGCTCTTGTGGAGGTCTAGCTCGCGACGTGTTCGCCGCAATTCAGACTGAAGGTGTTGCACGACAAGATCCTTCTCATGACTTTCGTCAGCGGACTGTTGTAAACTTTGCTGCAGGCAATCAATCATCCGGTGTGCGTGACTGAGTGCGTTTTCGTTGGCCTGTGACTGTGCATTGTGTGCGGTTACAGCTGACTGCTCAGGGATATTCACAGGTTCAGGACTACCCTGCAGTGTTTGGAGCGCTGATGGCGCTAGAGCTAGCGGTGTGTCATCTGCGCGTTCTGCCATGCTGTACGGAATGTGTGAAGAGGCACTAGTACCTCGCTCTACCTGCTCCGTGCGCTGTGTACCGGTACTTACTGAGTCTGACACTAAAACTGAGTTTTTGCCAACTCCTTGAAGTCGCTCTACTGTCCTACCGCTTGTAGAACGGGACTTGACTGTACGTGGGTCGCAGACACTATCTGCACTCAGGTCTATCAAGTCCGGGTCACTAGTTTGCCCTGACTGTACGGATTTAGCAGGGTACAACACGCTCACCTCATCGCTGCCATTTGCAGCTGTGGGCGCTTGCATTTCAGATCGTCGCTCTTCCTCGAACACTTCCTCTCTCATCGCGGGCGATGAAGACTTCGGGGTGCCAGAGCGTCTGGACGCCCTCTCGAGATTCAAGCTGGCCAGGTCAGCCTCCGCCTCTGTGACCCTCTTTCTCGCTTCTAGCAGGGCGCACCTTGCTTCCATCACTGATGGCGCACTTCCTGACGTGCGGCTTGATGCGAGCGACGGTGTCTGCCTGCTGAAGCTGGTTCTTGGACTGGTCGCACTCTCTTCGTCCTCAAACCCCAGTCGCCTGGGAGCAACTCCCTTGGTTGAACGAGCACTCGTTCTTTGTTCCTCCGCCATTCGCGATCCGGCTCGAAGGACCAATGTTTGCGCCGGTATTCTCACTCACAACACAGAGTCTGAGGTTTATGGAATATTATCACTAGGAGAAGACTGTATCCATTGCAAACTGATTGCAATACTTCAAAAGGCTAGCTACTACCTGGTAGTAACAGAAACAGCCAAAGACAAAGAACACCACAACTGCACCAGCAAGCTCTTTTCTTGCACTTTCTCCAAATACATCAAAATCAAGCAGCAAAATGCAAATCCACACGCATGTTTGCCGGAACTGAACCTCCATAGCGCAGCTGATCATTGCGGCTGCACGGGACGACCTTCCCGCCACAGTAGGGCAAAGAACTATGCATGGATGGAACTAGCAATGAATGCATGCAGCAGTTATGAATAGGGACATCAACAGGACCGTGTGACAACACACAGTAGTCATGAGCAGGCTGAGGTAACTGAGGGCCGGAGAACAGTACAGACATGTGCACAACAGCACCTAGGTTAAGGGCCTATCCACACTATGTAATAAAAACGGCGTGCCGTTTCAGAGTACGTGACGTACACGCGATGCTCTCTGTCCACACTGAAATCTGTCGCCAGTGTAACTACGTCGTGTCCCTGTTCATTATTTTCTCTAGATGCCGCGATTGCACAATGTCTGTAGCGCGTAGACCAGGAAAGGACTCCCTGGCTTAGTCTAGACCTACCCAGCTAGCTACAAAACAAGTGGCGACCCAGCGATGGCAGCACTGACGCCGAGCTCAAGGAATATCACCCTGAACTCTGTTCCAGGTGCGGAAATTTGGCCACCGTGTGACTCTCGCGGTAGCGCAGCGCCAAGGTCGAGGCCGGCTGTAGCATCGCTTGACGAACCAGTGTTGGTGGCCGCCGTGTATTTCCAGTAAAAGTCCCTGGCTTTGGCCTTCATGTTGTCAATTTTTGTCACAAGAGGGTTCTGCTTCCTCTCCAAACTAGATCAAATTTTCAGTGAATTCTCCGAGTCTCGCTACTACACCGTCCTTTTCATCAGACCCTGGGATTTCTCTGCATGTCCAGCCATGACTGTATCAATGTCGCCTCCGAGTGGTCGCTGAAACGGACGTGTGACAACTCCAAAGCGAAAACAAGCGGCAGCTGGAAACAGCAAGAAAAAACTGCGATCCACAACCTCCATGGACTCCCACACAACAAACACTGCGAAAACGGCACGTAGATGAGAAACGTGCTTTGTACAGGGGTCCGCGACTCACGTTCCGCATGAATCCCACGTTCCCCGTTTTCGGCCATTTTTCGTCACTCACCTTGGCAACAAGCATGTTTACGGCGTGTTTACGTGGTTTTCTACCTAGTCTGGACAGGCCCTTACTACTACCCAAGGTTATGTACTCCTTCTACTACTTTAGTTATTCATGTCTTGGTCTAACTGAGCAAGTTACTAGTGGAGATCTGCGGGGTGACTTGGTCGTACCAACATCCTCCCCCCGGTGACGTCTTCAAGCGTCACCCTCATTCAGAACGTCCAGCACACAGATCTTTGACACCGGCCTGCGGTATGTCCTGGACGCTGTCTTGACATCGGCCACTCTGACATGTCCATCGGTGCCGGGATAGACGGCCGTAATGGTACCTTTCGGCCAGCTGCCTCTGGGTAGGTCTCTGTCGGCAATCACGACTATGTCATTGACCTTGACTTCTTTCTGCTGTTGCTGATGCCACTTCGTCCTTCTCGTCAACGTCGGCAGGTATTCACGCAGCCACCTCCTCCTTTTCCCAGCACGAAAGCGACCTGGGCACTCCTGTCGGCGAAGGTGACTCTGAGGTAGGCTGCAGCCGCAAAGGCCGACTCGCTGGCGTCTCCAAAGACGTGTAGTTGAACTTGGGCTCTCTTGGTCATATCTTCACTGTAGGGGCGTGGCACAGACAGCTCGCTCAGCTTGAGTAGCATTTGCCACCACTCTTTCCAGCGTGTCACGAGGTCATCCGGTAGCGGCTGGTCCCAGCTGACTCCGGTGCGCCATATCCGCTGGAGAAGTACCTTTGCCGATACCGTGTGGAACGCCAGGTAGCCAAGCGGATCAAATACTGACATGCACATGCGTAGCACATGTCGCTTTGTCGGCTGCGTCACTTCAGCTTCTTGTGTCACCAGTCGTGCACTTAGCTTGAAGCTGAAGATGTCCTCCCGCGGCATCCATTTGAGGCCAAGGGTCTTCTCGGTCGGGGTGTCCGCTTCACCGCTGTCGATCGTGAGAGCGCTGTCGGACCTGAGCTCGGGTGGCACGCTTGCTAGGACCTCTGACGAGTTGCTTACCCAGCTAGGAATGGTGAACCCGCCGGCTTTGTGGATCTTGACGACTTGAAGCGCTCTGGCGACAGCTGTCTCCACTGTTGGCGTTGAATCGAAGTAGTCGTCCATGTAGTGCTTGCGGTTGATTGCGTAGACAGCTTCTTCGTGGTTGTCCCTGAACTCCTCAGCATTCCTCCACATCACGAACTGGGCCGAGGCAGGCGAGCATACCGCTCCGAACGTCATCGCCTTCATTTGGTACGCGTCCGGGTCTCTGTCACGTTTCATGCCTCGCCAAAGGAAGCGTTGGGATGGTTGATCTTCTTCCCGAATCTGTACCTGGTGGAACATCTGCTGTATATCGCCGCCGAAGGCAATACGGTGCTCCCTGAACTTGAATAGAACGCCGGTGAGAGAATTCAGCAGATCCGGACCCGGAACCAGGGCGTCGTTTAGGCTCATGCCGTTGCTTGAGGCTGCCCCGTCGAAGACTAGTCGCAGCTTCCCTGGTTTGTTCGACTTCGTGACACCAAAGTGCGGCTGGTACCACTTGCGCTCGTGGAATGCTGTCTCCTCTTCTGGTGTCAGCTTGAAGGCATAACCGGCAGCCAGGTATTGTTCAATCTTACTGCAGTACGCGTCAGCGAAGACTTGATCCCTGTCCATCTTTCGCTCGATGGAGAACAGCCGCCGGAGGGCCATGGGCTTGCTCTCTGGTAGGAGTATGTCACTCTCTATCCACAGGAGTCCGGTTTCCCAGCGGTCTCCGACTCGTCTGGTGGTCGATTCCATGATCCTCCCAGCTCGCGCTTCCTGTCGGGACCGGATCTTAGTGCTGGTGACCTTGACACCAAACGAGTCTGTGGTGAAGAAAGACTTGACGAGCAGATGTAGGTCGTCATCGAAGCAGCCATCTTTGATTTGCGCTGACAGGCTGCTGTGGGCGTTTTCGGTGCTGAGGTCATCGACTCTGCCGTGGATTGCCCAGCCTAGCTTGCACCGCGTGGCTACCGGCGATCCGGGCGGTCCCTCGACCCACTCTCGGGGCATGATCAGGTCACAATTGTCCTGCCCGATGAGCATTCTGGGCTTCTGCATATCCTCCACTGTCAGATCAGCGTCTCGGAGGTGTTTCCAGTGCTGGCAGGTGCTGTTGACGTCGAGGTCTTGCTTGGGTAGATCCAGTGTAACGGTTCGTACACCGTTCAGGTAGAACTCCTGCCCGCTTCCGAACACCGAAACCTTCACCTTCCTGGAGTTGTTGTCAGTCTGGCTGGTGTCGTCCGTCCAGGTCAGTGTCAGCGGGCAGTGCGTCCCCTTGGCGCCGATCTCCTTGGCTAGGCTAGCGTCAAGCAACGTGACTGTAGATGCTTTGTCGAGCAGAGCGAACGTGTGGACCGTCCCCTTCGTGCCTGTGACGTTGATGGGTACTGTGCGCAGCATCACCCTCCCACTGTTAGGTCGTCGAGTTGCGTTGCACGGCGCTGGCTGGTCCCCCGTCCCCTCCTGCGTGCTCGGTTGCGGCAGATGGAGGAGTCGGTGGTGTAGCCTTTCGCACCCGTCACGTTCGCACCGTGCTTTCTTCGGGCAGTCCCTGACTTGGTGTCCACAGCCAAAACAGACAAAGCAGCGGTTCTCATTCTTGATCCACTTCCACCTGTCCTTGACTAGGGCCTTCTTCAAGGTGTTGCAGTTGGCAGCGGAGTGCCCGGCTTTCTTGCAGAAACCGCATTGTTCTTCTCGTGCGGTGAAGGTGTTCCCACGGAGGCCGCCTGGTCGCTTGCCAGATGGCGGCTTTCAGCTCTGTCAGTGGCGGTGAGTCTTCTGACGTGGCTGATAGCGTCCGCTCGTTGTGATAGCCATTCGGAGAGTGTTGCCAGGGTCACTCCGGGCTGTTGGGTATGGACGAACTCCCCCCATTGCCGCTTCAGGCTGTTGGGAAGTTTCATGATCACTTCCTGCCGCAGGGTGGGATTTGTGAGATGTCCGGTATCGTTCATGAGCTGCATTGTTGCGACGAGGTTGCCGACCGCATTTGCCGTGTCGATGAGGGCCTCGAAGTCCTCATCTCCAGCTGGCTTCAGTTTCTTGACGCCGTCAATTATGGTCTGTATCACCTGCTCTGGCTGCCCGAACCGCATTTCCAGAGTCTGCATGACACGATCGACGTTATCAGGTACAATGAGCATGGCTTTGACGGTGTCCTTAGCCTTCCCTTTGAGGGTTTTTTGTAGCCTGGCCATATTCTCCGCATTGGAGAATTTGCATTCACTCGTCGATGACGTGAACATATGGCGGAACATCGGCCAGGACGCCGGGTCGCCGTTAAACTCTGGGAGGTCCTTTGCGGTGGACTGTTGGGCGACTATCTTGTGAAGGTCGCTGCCAGTACCTTGGGAGCCATGTCTCTGCGTGGCTGTTGTCAGGTGTCCGGCCAAGGCTTCCGCAAGCTGACTGACAGCTGTCACCACTGAAGTCTGAGTGGCCTGGGCCGGGGTGTGCTCTTCATCTGCGATTGGCTGGTCCCTAGCGCGTGCTGCGGGCGGCAGGCGTTGTGTCGGCTCAGCCTTGTCGCCAAGGGACTCCACATCCTCAGTATCTTTCGGGACGGGTTGGTGGTGCTCAGCTGGGGTCCGGCGGTGGTATGACGATGACTTGTCCACAGACCTCGCTCCCCTGAGTTCTGCAGTTCGAGGCTCGTACTCGTGGACGGCGTGGAATCGAGCATCGTTGCCAGGACTACTCGTGTCAGTCACAGTATCACGTCTCTGTTTGACTGCCCGGTCTGCAGGGCTACCTCGCGCTGCGCATTCCTCTAGGAACAGCTGGCGCCACTGGTCAGCTGTCCTTCGCTGCTGCTCCGCAGATTGCCTGGCTTGACTCAGGGGTTCACGTAGGTGATCCTTGTCACCCTCCGCACGCGCAGCCTGCTCCTCGATCTCCTGGAGTTCTTCGCGTGACCGCTGTCTCTGGCAGGCCATCGCCTCGAACTCTACCTTGCGCTGCTCCGATACGCGCTTCATCTTGTCGAGTTCAGCGCGCAGTTCGGTGTTGCAATCATACAGGTCGCTGTTCTCAGCTTGAGCTGTGCTCTTGTGGAGGTCTAGCTCGCGACGTGTTCGCCGCAATTCAGACTGAAGGTGTTGCACGACAAGATCCTTCTCATGACTTTCGTCAGCGGACTGTTGTAAACTTTGCTGCAGGCAATCAATCATCCGGTGTGCGTGACTGAGTGCGTTTTCGTTGGCCTGTGACTGTGCATTGTGTGCGGTTACAGCTGACTGCTCAGGGATATTCACAGGTTCAGGACTACCCTGCGGTGTTTGGAGCGCTGATGGCGCTAGAGCTAGCGGTGTGTCATCTGCGCGTTCTGCCATGCTGTACGGAATGTGTGAAGAGGCACTAGTACCTCGCTCTACCTGCTCCGTGCGCTGTGTACCGGTACTTACTGAGTCTGACACTAAAACTGAGTTTTTGCCAACTCCTTGAAGTCGCTCTACTGTCCTACCGCTTGTAGAACGGGACTTGACTGTACGTGGGTCGCAGACACTATCTGCACTCAGGTCTATCAAGTCCGGGTCACTAGTTTGCCCTGACTGTACGGATTTAGCAGGGTACAACACGCTCACCTCATCGCTGCCATTTGCAGCTGTGGGCGCTTGCATTTCAGATCGTCGCTCTTCCTCGAACACTTCCTCTCTCATCGCGGGCGATGAAGACTTCAGGGTGCCAGAGCGTCTGGACGCCCTCTCGAGATTCAAGCTGGCCAGGTCAGCCTCCGCCTCTGTGACCCTCTTTCTCGCTTCTAGCAGGGCGCACCTTGCTTCCATCACTGATGGCGCACTTCCTGACGTGCGGCTTGATGCGAGCGACGGTGTCTGCCTGCTGAAGCTGGTTCTTGGACTGGTCGCACTCTCTTCGTCCTCAAACCCCAGTCGCCTGGGAGCAACTCCCTTGGTTGAACGAGCACTCGTTCTTTGTTCCTCCGCCATTCGCGATCCGGCTCGAAGGACCAATGTTTGCGCCGGTATTCTCACTCACAACACAGAGTCTGAGGTTTATGGAATATTATCACTAGGAGAAGACTGTATCCATTGCAAACTGATTGCAATACTTCAAAAGGCTAGCTACTACCTGGTAGTAACAGAAACAGCCAAAGACAAAGAACACCACAACTGCACCAGCAAGCTCTTTTCTTGCACTTTCTCCAAATACATCAAAATCAAGCAGCAAAATGCAAATCCACACGCATGTTTGCCGGAACTGAACCTCCATAGCGCAGCTGATCATTGCGGCTGCACGGGACGACCTTCCCGCCACAGTAGGGCAAAGAACTATGCATGGATGGAACTAGCAATGAATGCATGCAGCAGTTATGAATAGGGACATCAACAGGACCGTGTGACAACACACAGTAGTCATGAGCAGGCTGAGGTAACCATGGTAACTGAGGGCCGGGGAACAGTACAGACATGTGCACAACAGCACCTAGGTTTACTACTACCCAAGGTTATGTACTCCTTCTACTACTTTAGTTATTCATGTCTTGGTCTAACTGAGCAAGTTACTAATGGAGATCTGCGGGGTGACTTGGTCGTACCAACACGTGCCAAACAGCTTCAGACTACAACAGTCAGGACTTGTAAATACATAGTTGAACTTTGTGAAGCAGCAGATCGAGAAGTTATCCGAAATCGTAGCTGTGGCAGTATGTCGGCGCTATGTAGCTTGCATTTTTTACGGAGAGTCGATCGCCACGCGAATGTTTCTCTCCTCACCGAGAGCTATCTGGCCTCCAAACTCCGTCCGGGTCTGCCTAAGGTACCGGAGGTCCTTTGACTAGCTGCTGGCAGGACTCCATCGAATCCTTTAGCTTCAGCTCGGCGAGCAAAAGTCTCTCTCTCCTCCGCGATGAGCTGACACACACAAACTGAATACAAAACGATGCACTTCACACGTACGTGCTGGCTCGCACGCGTGCCCCCTTTCACGAACCCAGACAATCTTTTCGGGATTGGTCTATTCAAGTCGGCAGGAAAACCGCGAGCTCCCATGTAGGGAGCAGCACACACTTCCCCAACACCACCAGTTACTTAAAGGGGAAGTTAAGGCAAAAATCAAAATTTCACCAGTTGTAGTCTTCGGGGTGCTGAGTCGAATGGTCTTGGTCCGAGAACGCTGAGACGCTCCCTTCCTACTTGAATCCCAATCGAACTCGCGCACTTCCACCGAAACTGGGTGACTGCGCCCTACTAGATGGGGATTTGTATGCAAAATGTCACTAAAAGCGCCATTTCGTTCTTGTAAAAGCACGGATGACCGCGATTGGCCCATATGTTGTCGTCTTTTGGACGCTGAGTCGGGAAGGTTTTGGTCCGAAAAAGCTGCGATGCAGCGTTCGCCCCTAATTCCCAATCGAACATGGTTGAAGAAGTGGTCACGTGCTCCTGGGTGCCAAAATCACCCGGTCACCACGCCAGCAAGCGACAACTTTCACACCAAGGTTCAACTCGAGTGACAGGACTGCACCCAAAAAAGGTCAAAACAGGCTAGTAAGTTGTACCCTGCAGGCACGGTGACCAGGTGACTGGTGTACGCAGGAGCACGTGACCGCTTGTTCAACCATGTTCGATTGGGAATTAGGGGCGAACGCTGCATCGCAGCCTTTAGGCCTTGACGGATTATGCTAGCATAATTTTTCGCATAATTCCTACCAAAATCGAATAATCGCATAATTCGAGGCAAATTGCATACGGATCGCATAAATTGGAATAATCCGCTTGTTCGCATCAAATTCCATACAGTTGTACAATGTTCTACAAGTACAAGTACAAGTAGATGCACCAGGAAGTCGTAGGTTAACGACTCCCTTGATAACATGTCCAGTCCACTACAATCAGTGACGGTCGTAGCTAGGTCGGACGGTGCGTTGACCCCGTTGAACTTTTGCTACTACAGTACAACGCCCTCTACAAAAAAGCTCTTGCGCTAGTCGTCATGCATGTAGGTAGGGGGGGGGGGGGGTGGGGGGGAGGCCCACTGTGACGAATTCCCCTGTTGTTTTGCACAGAACCATCATATACATGTACATGTACATGTACATGTACATTACCAGCATATGTGAGCATAATGCGGCATAATTATGATAACTTTTAGCATAAAAATAGCATAATTCTGCAATTTTTTCAGCAATGCGAAAAGCATAATTTCACGAAAATATTAGCATAATCCGTCAAGGCCTAGCAGCCTTTTCGGACCAAAACCAGTCGACTCAGCGTCCAAAAGACTACAACATATGGGCCAATCGCGGTCATCCGTGCTTTTATAAGAACGAAATGGCGCTTTTAGTGACATTTTGCATACAAATCCCCATCTAGTAGGGCGCAGTCACCCAGTTTCGGTGGAAGTGCGCGAGTTCGATTGGGATTCAAGTAGGAAGGGAGCGTCTCAGCTTTCTCGGACCAAGACCATTCGACTCAGCACCCCGAAGACTACAACTGGTGAAATTTTGATTTTTGCCTTAACTTCCCCTTTAAAAACCAAGTTGGAAGGCTGTTGGAGTGCGCATCCAACTTCAAAGATGTAAAAGCCATTTTGTGATTGCTAGGATGCCGCTCCAATTCGTGACAGCACGTCATTTCGCCCAAGGCAAGTTTCAACCGTCAAGATAATTGCCTTCGTATGGGTATTAGTTCCCAGGCAATTTCGCGCCCATCATGACGTGGATTTCGTGCGACCCAGGGAGTCGTAAATACAATGAGTCGGTATTTTACGACTCCCTGGTGCGACCCAATGTCGGCCGAAAATCAGTCTGGCCTGGACTCTGCGCAATCCGATCAAAAAGATCATCGGTGATTCATCGCACCACTGTGGCCATACGTATTGCAGTGCATCGTACCAAGCAAGAGTCCATATACATGCTGCACTCTTACTCGTATACGTGCTCGTCTAGAGCCAAGAGTTTATACGAAAGTGTACGCACAGCGAAATGTTTCTCAGCTCACGCCTCAACCATGCTCGGATCAGACGGATCTGCTGCCAAAAGCGACACACGCGTACACGGATTCACTCTTGCCAGCTTTCGTACTACAAACCCAGGTGGGATTTCCAGATTATCTCGTGTTTGTAGTCGGCATGCAATAGTCACATCCGTACTCTTGCACCAATTATCTTTGGAGTAAAGAGTTCTGCTGCTCAACTTGATTGTCACCCCGTGTACCTACTATACTAGCCTTTACAATGCAGTCATTGAGCGTAATTCATGATGGCCTCAGCGAACCTCAAGCCGAGCTGGGGAACTATTACTTGTCCGACAGAGACAAGATTGGGTTCACACATAACAGTAGACCAACGACTCACGGACTTGAACGGACCAGGACACTCTAACTAAACTACTAGTAGCAAGGAAATAGTCAAGTCAACAGTTAGAGCTGTTTAGTGAATACGGAACAGATGTTGCTGCCTGATCTACGAGTACCTGTACTTGGTTCTCGAGCGAAGCACACAGCGAGTGTTCGCTTCCGCTCATAGGAGATTCGGCAGGAGGCGAGTGGACATTGTGGCTGACAAGTGTTGAGTACTGCTGTTCAATATACGGTAAGAAACCAATTTCTTATTTCCCTTGCGGGTCAACTAGATTTTTCCTGAGGAACCTGGAGCCAGCGCCCTTTTTCAGTGGGAAGTGTAATGGTGTACACGTGTGCGCGCGTCGACCCTGCTCCTGTCCAACAGGTTCAGGGAAGATGCGAGTTGGGTGTATTATTGTTAACGTATGTCCGCACCTTTACAGCCATGGCGGTATATTCGATTATAAAGCCAGTCTCAGCTATAAAGCCATGGGCTTCGTAAATGAAATGACATTCGAAGTACGTTTTGAAGGATTAAGTACTATGCTAACACACTTACAGCCCAGCAGGAAGGGTGGATAAGTGGATTCAGATTGAAATTTCTGTGTGGACTTTTGACTTTTATCATTTATGGCATGGCATAGTGGGTGAGTCATTTTGCATCTAAAATATCTGCAGTCTGTCCACTAAAAGAATGCAGTGTATCTCATGAGAACAGAACGGAACTGGCTTTGTTTGCACTGGGCCAAGTCATCTTTTTTGATACTTCGAAGTACTTTTTTTTTAAACGAAGAGCCCTCTATTGTGCATCCACCTCAATTTTGGCTGTGTTGTTCACATTTCCCACTTGTGAAATATGTGAAAAAAAGTCACACTACATTATTTTTGTGGACAGACTGTAGGAAAGCAGCAGTGTTTTGAAATATAGAGGTTGTGCGATAACGTCAAATCCGCCATATCTAGGAGCCAATTGGGGTGGCAAAATTCCCAAAGCGCTTAAACAAACCCCTTCTATAGAAGAATTTGGGGTGGCAAATGTACTACCGTATTATCTCTAATATAAGCACAGTCTCCAATAATTAGGCCTTGACGGATTATGCTAATATTTTCGTGAAATTATGCTTTTCGCATTGCTGAAAAAATTGCAGAATTATGCTATTTTTATGCTAAAAGTTATCATAATTATGCCGCATTATGCTCACATATGCTGGTAATGTACATGTACATGTACATGTACATGTATATGATGGTTCTGTGCAAAACAACAGGGGAATTCGTCACAGTGGGCCTCCCCCCCACCCCCCCCTACCTACATGCATGACGACAAGCGCAAGAGCTTTTTTGTAGAGGGCGTTGTACTGTAGTAGCAAAAGTTCAACGGGGTCAACGCACCGTCCGACCTAGCTACGACCGTCACTGATTGTAGTGGACTGGACATGTTATCAAGGGAGTCGTTAACCTACGACTTCCTGGTGCATCTACTTGTACTTGTACTTGTAGAACATTGTACAACTGTATGGAATTTGATGCGAACAAGCGGATTATTCCAATTTATGCGATCCGTATGCAATTTGCCTCGAATTATGCGATTATTCGATTTTGGTAGGAATTATGCGAAAAATTATGGTAGCATAATCCGTCAAGGCCTACCAATAATAGCATGTCTCCAATAATAGAACACCTTGGGGCGGCATTCAAAAAATAAAGTGCTCAGTCTCCATTATAAGCACACTGTGTAAATTCATTACCTGTACCGGCTAAAAAACCCTGAAATGTGTGTGTCTGACATATAAATTTTAAAATTTGGCATGGCAACATGCCTCTGAAATGAGGTTGAAATAATAATGGAACAGTTTCCAATAAAGGAACGTCTCCATTAATAGCACGGGGCGGAGGTACATTGAAAAAATAAAGGACCGTGCTTATAATAGAGATAATACGGTATATGACGTGTATCGCATAACAGGCCATGGCTTTAAAGGGGAAGTGCATCGATTTTTCAAGTAGGGCTCAGACGAAAGACAATTGGATATCGGTTCCGATGGTATATCTCTCGCTTGCGTACGGCAAGGGAAACTTGCCATATCGCCGATTTCCTGATCCCGTTTCCATGGCGACTACAGGTGATGATGCAAATTCTGCTTAGCTCCGTGAGAGAGAAGGTCGATCACTGAAGAATTGTGTCATTTTCAGTTGTCTTCTTGTATTCACGAAGTGAAAGAAGTACTGTGTTCAAGGCTGTTAGTGCCGTGAACTGTTTATTAGTAGTCCTCTCCGTTGTGTACTGGGACGTGACACGGACAGGGGAAAGCTGGAGTGCGGAGACGTTAGCTGGCAAGCGAAAATCGTGACGAACCAAGTGCTGAAATCTTGGTTGGGACAAATCAAACGTTCAGCATTTACCTCAACCAAGGACCATGCCGTTTGCTCTTTCCATTTCCTGAAGATGGATGCGCTGCCTGCTGGAGACTCTCCTATCTCTCGTAACATCTTCTGAAGCCAGGCGAGGCGACGAGTAGCGGAGATTAGCGAACGAAATAATGTCGTATGTTTTGAAATTTTTTTCAGGAAATCGGCGATTATGGCAAGTTTCCCTTGCCGTACGCAAGCGAGAGATATACCATCGGAACCGATATCCAATTGTCTTTCATCTGAGCCCTACTTGAAAAATCGATGCACTTCCCCTTTAAAGGTGCTGACATACGGGGTAATATCATTATGCTCGTCAACAGAACAACTATGCCCATAATTGTGTGTCGCAGATCGGATCTGCGTGTGACAGCCCATATGCTTCAGGTCTAGTCACACATTTTGGGGATCAATGTGGCTATACTCAGTGCTGTCCACATTTTGTGCAGGAAAGCTCTTAAAAAGGATGATAGTAATTATTACTGTAGAAAAAAGGACATATGGATACGAGTTAAGAGTAACTCTCCATCATGTTACGTGATGGAGAGTTACTCTTAACCCTTTGCGGTGCATCAGTCATTAACGACTGATATTGTGTACGTACCGTAAAACTACCGTAACTCCATCGATTTTAGTCCTGTTGCAAATATCGAAATATGTAGATCAAAGTTGACTCGTATCCATATGTCGTTTTTTTCTACATTTATTTATGGCTCAACATCCGAGTTTGTAATTATTATTATTATTATTATTATTATAGCATGAAAAGAAAATCAGCCAGTACGGGAGATGTGGGTGTTAACCAACCATGGTGAATAAAATAATTAAAGAAGAAAGGTAATGGTCAAGACGGAGAAGCATGGGAGGGACAGGTGACGGTGAATCTAGTGAGCAGATTTAAATGCGTCCAGGGTACTGGCATTGCGCATAGTAGCGGGCAGCGCAAGCCAAGCAGAGTAGGCAACAAAGAGTGGAGAGTGTACAAGGGAGGACGTTTTAGCCAAGGGGAGGGCAACAGAGCATCTTGTCTGGGGGACATCTGTGGTTCGGAACCAGTTGTACACGCTCAGATGAGGAGGATGTAGAGCTAGTTTAAATTTGTGAGCAAAAGTACAAAATTAATTTTTGACGGTGGGTTGACAGTGGGCAAGCATTTGCAAGGACATACAGGGAAGCAGAAGAGTAGAGAGGAGGTAGACTAAACAGGATACGAAGAAGTTTTCTATGGTGGATTTCGAGACGCTCCGCGAGAACCGAAGACCAGCCACAAAAGCTAACAGCAGCGTATATAAAAAGAGGCAGGATATACAATTTATAAAACAAAATTTTGCATTTGACAGGAAGGTGAAAACAATGGGGATGTATAACACATAGGGCAGAGCTTGAACGGCTGCAAAGAGCATCAATATCGTAAGACCAAGAGAGACGATCATCAAACATTATTCCCAGGTGTTTATGGTTGGAAACAACCTTTATGGGTTCTGGGAAATCAGGATGGTGTAAAAGTGACATGGATGAGATTGGGGGAAGGAACATTATTTCGTTTTTTTTCTATTGTGTTGTCGTGTTGTTTTGTTGTCGTGTTGTTGTGTTGTTGACATGTCACAGCAGTAGCAGTGGTGTTGATGTGTTCCTATGTTGATGGCAGGTGGTAACAGCGGGTGTGGTGTTGGCGTGGCTATGGCGTCGGCTTTCCAGATGCGTGTGCGCATTGCCTTCATCATCGCCTACACACTGCTTCCGGCCGGGGCATCATCGGAAACAGGCGGTGAGTTGAGGCCCTGCCCCTTTTAGCTACCATTCCAGTCTACGTTACCTGCACTGTGTAATATCGGTATGCTGGAAACCGCCCAATATTCGCGTTACTAAATGTTCCTCAGTGATCTCTCAGAACCAGCGAGTTTGCAATAGCAAATGTTCGCGGAGCATTATGGCCACACATATACCCTCACTGTTAAAGGGGCACTCTGGGAATTGGTTCGGTGGTGTGTTCTCTTCATGGGGGCCTTTTATGGCCCCCGAGGAATGGGGAATTGCGAAAACTAGACCCAAAAAGTCGATATATGAAGCCAGGGAGGGCCAAGTTTGTCTCCTCTTTTGATGGTTTTGATGACGTCACGTGTGATTAGTATTCCAATTCTCTGCACTTGGAGATCTTAGTTGTTTGAATTTTCTGGTGATGAAGAACGATGTTTGATCGACAGTCCCAGGCTTCACAACTGCGGACATACTCTAAGGAACCTGAAGGACCCCCTGAGGTGCCGTTGGTAGAAGCGCAGCCTGATGAGGGCCAGGAGATTGGAGCGGACGACTTCACTGGTCCGAGTACGAGGATCCCGAAATTCTCTATACGCCGTGAGGCATATGGTCAGAACAGTTTTGTTTAGACAAGCTGACGCAAAGTCGGGGTGATGTGTAACGCATGTCAAAGGGCTGACAATGCTAGCAGCTGCAGCGCTCTCTCGACAGCGAAGGTAATCGACTGCCCTCTGCATCACCCCACATTTCTGGCAGGAACACCAATCGTTATTTCCTTTTCGACCAGTGAAGTCGTCCGCTCCAATTTCCTGGCCCTCATCAGGCTGCGCTTCTACCAGCGGCACCTTAGGGGGTCCTTCAGTATGTCCGCAGTTGTGAAGCTTGGGAATGTCGACCAAACATCGTTCATCATCACCAGAAAATTCAAACAACTAAGATCTTCAAGTGCAGAGAATTTGAATACTAATCACACGTGACGTCATCAAAACCATCAAAAGAGGAGACAAACTTGGCCCTCCCTGGCTTCATATATCGACTTTTTGGGTCTAGTTTTCGCGATTCTCCATTCCTTGGGGCCATATAAGGCCTCCACGAAGAGAACACACCGCCGAAAAAATTCCCGGAGTGCCCCTTTAAAGTGGGATTACACTTTGGTCGACACTCACGTTTTGCTCTTCTCGCAACTTTAGTAAACATTAATACGTCGCAAATATGAGGCAGTTTAAAGTAGGTCTCCTTCGCTAGTTTCAACTCCATCCTGATGACGGGTCCTGGCCAAAGCTATGGATGAGATAATCGTAGAATTTGTAGCAAAGAGGCTGCTACCACCCGCTCCGATTATGATGTAGACTCTTTATCCTCTATTGCAGTCTGTTTGTATGGTCAGACCTCGCTTATCCGGTCCTCTCTTATCCGGATCCGTCGCCATCTGGAAGAAAATCGTTGGTTACCGATTTACAGCATATGCCATGCATACATACAGTGTGTGTGTGTGTGTGTGTTCGATTATCCGGTTCCCTCGACTATCTGGATATTTTTTGGTGAAAA